>NC_081405.1:76409091-76736091 GCF_030272615.1 Cryptomeria japonica
CAGAAATAGAGTCTGGTGGTACTCGGGTAATCGCACAAGGGGCATTACCCTAGTGTTGAAGGAGTTCCTGAAGGTTGGCCACCTCAAGGGCCGCCTTGTCAGCTTGAACCTAAATTTGCATTAATACATTGTTACAAAGGCAAGCTTTAGCATAAAGCGAAACATTGATGTCCAAGCAGTTGTGAGAAAAATTAACAAAATTTCTATCCTCCAAAGAGTGGAAAGGATCTCCATTCTGAAAGCATGCCATATCTGGGATAATTTATAGGGGATTCTAGGTGAATCACCTAGAATATCCATGTGCCAGGAAAATGACTTAGGCCGAAAGGCTGAAAAAAGTCATGAATCCAGCTCCAATACTGTTGAGCTCTTCTACAGAACCAAAAGACGTGTAAAAGTTTCTAGGTGACCACAAAAAGGGCATTGAGGATCAGGTACTCCCAAATGTTTCAGTCTAGAACCCAAAGGCAGATCTTGAAAGAGAACACACCAAGGAAAGTGAGCAATCTTAGGCTTGGTGATGGCGGACCTGACAGCCAAAACACTGAATCTCCAGGCAGTCTGGGAAGACCGCAAGTGCCACCGCTGGTTGAGAGTATGAGCCATAAGCAAATTAGGAACCAACTAGAGATAACCCATTTTAGGTTTGTAGTTGGTAAAAGGAGTCCAAGGATACCACTCCCAGTCTTTCCACCAAGGTCTAACAAACCAAATACCGAGCTTCAGAATAAAATTTGAGGGAAGGGCCGAAACCAAAAGGTCATAAGTCTGCCGATCTGGCTGAGATAGGCGAAACTGGACCTGGAGGTTCTCCCAAGACCAGAGGCTCATAGTAGATTTGGAAAAAAGATCCTTGGGGGTATGAATGTCGTGCTTGTGAAAGTGCAGAGCACTGATACCTTGAATTTTGGCCAAAGGTAACCCTTGCACCTGAAAAAGAGGGGACCACCAGAGGTTGTGCTGATTCATGGATAATTTGTCCCGAAAGCTATCGCCGACCCACCGCAGCCAAGGCTTGATAGCTTCCTAAGCACGCCAGATACTTTTGACCACAAAAGAACCCTGTATCTGAACATGGTCTGTCATGGTGAGCAAGGTTTGCAAGCCTATCTCCTTCCAGGCTGGCCTTTTAGAAGCAAAGCCTAAAGAAATGCAATGTCAAAGAAGAATTTTTCAAGCCTCGTCTCCAGATAAGTCTCTAATAACCCATTTAGCACATAAGGCTAGCCCTTGGTTTTGGGTGGAAATAAGGCTAAGCCCTCCAGATTCCTTGGGGAGACAATAGTACTCCCAAGCAACCCTATGAAAACTATGATGGTTAGACTCTGAGGCCCAAAGAAAGGCCCGCATAAGTCTTTCCAACTTCATGTAAGAGGCCTTTGAAGGAGCCCAACATGAAGAATAGTAAACATGGGTGGCGGCCAACACTTTGGAACGGACTTGGAATTTACCAGCTGAAGAGAGAGGCTTGGTGATCCAATAGGCAAGTTTTTTCTCAATTCTGTCTAAGACCGCCTAGTAGAGATCCGAAGGCAAAGCTTGGAAGGCGAAAGGAATGCCCAGAAAGAGAAATATTTTACCATGCTAAAGCCATTTGCAGTTATACTGAAGGATCCAAGGCGGAGCAAGAAGAAAGGACTATCTATAATATTGCATCTTGTGCCACTGAATGGTCGAACCAGAAGCCAAGCAAAAAGTTTTAAGACATTGAAGAGCGGACTGCACATTATCTTCATCCTCAATAAGAGTGAGAAAGGAATCATCGACAAAGTGGCCATTGACAAGTTGGGAAGGTGACTCAGGTAGGGAGATACCACAGACACACCCAACAATGATAGCATTAGCAAGTAAGTAACCAAAACCTTCTGCTGCAAGAACATATAAGGCAGGAGCAAGAGGGCACCCCTGGTAAATGGATATGAAAAGGCCAAAAGCCTCAGACTATTGGCCATTAATGGTAATGCAAGCCGAGGCATCCCTGAATAGCATCTGCACAGATTGGATGGACCGGAGACCAAAGCCTAGGGATTTGAGCATAGCCAAGATAAAAGGCCATTCAATGCGATCATACGCTTTAGCAAAGTCAATCTTAAGAAATATTGTCTGTTGTTGAGAGTGTCTAGCCCAATCCATACCCTCCCAAACAACAATAATATTGTCCAAAATAAACCTGGATTTAATAAATCCAGTTTGTTTTGGGCAGACAATAAGTGGTAGGAGATGCCGAATCTTAAGGGCCAAAGCTTTGGCAATGATCTTATAGATGATTCTTTCACCATTGACTTGGGGTGGATTTTTGAAGCAGTCAATGGTTAGGAGGGACCTCAAAGGGATCAGTCCAGACCGATCAGCAGGAGTAAACACAACGAAAACACAAAGACATGATGGAGGCAATGCAGAATGGATTGAATTATAACATGAAAATTTATTACAACCAACCGGTAACAATTGGGTTACAAAAACCGGGTCACATGTTTGCTAAAACATGCTCAAAATACAAATCAGGTCACAACCGAGACCTCAAATCTTAAGATCTATCTTCTATGCTCAGTCTAACTTCTTGGTTCCATTCTAATTCTCTATTATAATTATTTATATGATCCAAGTGGATCCGGTCAGTCCAAAAGAGATCAAAACCCGAAGAACAAGACCTAACGTGCAAGACCAACAAGGTTGGCCTCTGCCAAGAGATTCCTTCAAAAAATCCAAAGGATGAAGAGTAGATCATGGGAAAAGGTCAGCCACATGCCAAGGAACATCAGAATCAACACTCAAGGCTCCACAAGCTACAGAAGGGATCTGGTAGATCATAAATGCAAATAGGTCCAGGCAACTAGTAACATGAAATTGTCAACCGATAATAGGAAACTATCTTGAAAACTAGTAGCAATAACTTGTCGGAAAATGATTCAAATGCTCCACAATTTGGGAATAAGGAAGATGATCAAGTCTTCAAGAAAAATCCAACTTCACAGGATCCGGTGAGCCAAATCTGGGACACACAGAAAGAAATGCAGAAATTGCAAACAGAAAGCAAAATAAAAAGGAAATATTTTTGGTTGATAAAAGATTGCTATGAACTGGGGATGCTCCTGCATCAGTTTTCATGTCCATACATTCTTGTATATGCTCTCTCTCTCTCTCTCTCTACATATATATATATATATATATAAATATATAAATATATATATATATATATATATACATACATACATACATACATACATACATATATATGTATGTATGTATGTATTTATGTATGTATATACATATATATACTTGTATGTATGTATATGTATGTATATATGTATGCATGCATGCATGCATGCATGGATGTATGTATGTATATACACACATATACATACATGCATACATATGTACACACACATACATATGTATATGTATACATATACATGTACATATACATATGTATGTATGTATGTATGTATGTATGTATGTATGTATGTATGTATGTATGTATATATCCATACACATGCACATGCACATACACATACACATACACATACGCATACACATACACATACACATACACATACACATACACATACACATACACATACACATACACATACACATACACATACACATACACATACACATACACATACACATACACATACACATACACATACACATACACATATATATAAAATAGAAAGTGATGATTTTCAACATTTTCAAACTTCCAACTATCTTATACCTTGCAAGTGTCAGCATGGGATCCAAAAAATAAAGAAACTACAAAACAAAAGGAAAATATTCTTTTTTGGGTGATGCAAGATCAACCTTATATCACTGGATGCTCTTGCATCAGATCTATTTAATTTTTTATTTTATTACACAAATGGTTGATTCTCAACAAAATATTGTGTGGTTTGGCACATGTGTTATTTATGAATTCTTAACGATCACATGTACCTTGCGATATACCTAGGAGACAGGTTTTGACTAAGTTTAATGAACCATTAGTAGGAACTCTCTATGACACAATGATTATGTGGTCCTCTAAATGGGTTTTTTTGGTGATAATTCATATCTTCATGATTTGGAAGTATTTTTTTACATAGCTTGATATTTGATTTGTAGAAAGATAGCTTTAATATTATTATAAAAATGTTTAATGTGTATATTATTATTCTAAAGTAAGATATGGTAAGACAATTGATTATTGTAAGATATTAGTATTACATTATATATTTTTGTGGATTTGTTACATGACAAAATATCATACTTACAACAGATTTATTTTAACTTGACTCATTATGTTCACAATGAGATTATTTTAAGTGAATTCATTTTAATTCACAATGAATCTATTTAAGTTGATTAATTATTTACTACAAGTATTTTTAGAATGCATTTACAATAGTGTCATTTTCACTCATGCATATAAATAATATTTTTTAGCTCTACTCTTTTATTATTCTAGTTATTTCATTTCTTGTGATGAGAATATAAGTACTTAACATTTTGTAAGTTATATCTGATATATTTAAAGAACATTATTTATACCTAGGTTTATGAGAACTCCATGTTATAATTTTTTTTACTATAAATCAAAAGAAAAATAGAAATGTGTATTCTAAACATACCTAGAAATTTTTAATTAATTAGTTTTTTTTTTAATAAAATTAATTAATCAAACATTTATAAATACTTCTCTAGACTAATATAACTTATGACTCGCCAAAAAATTCAAGTGTGTTTTATACTAGAATAAAAGTATAATTATAATAAACTAAACATTTAATATGTTATATGTAAGATTCAATTGATCAACTTGTAAATTAAAACAAAGCATATAATGATGGATTAAAAAAAATGATCAAACCTATATTACCTAACATTTAAATATGTATATTCATTATATTGATTTATAATATAATTGTGAAAGGATGAATATTAAATATATAATAGATTATTAATTTTTAATTTTAAAATGATAAAATCTTACCTTTTGATAGCCCAAATCATATTTTGAAATGAAATTTTAACTTATATTTTTTTAAATTAATTACATGATTATATATAAACATAAAACTATTATCATTATATATAAACACATTGTTATAAGCATAAGATTACTATCATCATATATAAACACATTGCTATAAAAATTAAAGAAATGTATATCATTACATTCCATTATTTTTTAAATATTTAAACAAACTGTCTCTATATTTCTTATAAATAAAAAATCTTTCATGCAATTAAATGATGTTATGATTTCCTCCATTTATATTAATTCTTATTTTAAGTGGTTTCATAATGAGAAATCTCACGATGCTTATTTTGTTAGATATCATATTTAAGCTTCTCTTTTTCATGTTTCATTTAAAAATAAATAAATTGGAAACATCATCTACAAGATGTGAGAATAAACAAACAATATATATTATTAATGATTTTTTATAATCTTATAATATATATACTATATTATATCACTTCATATACAATTTTATTTTGTCATTTAATTGTATAATTTTGTCATTTTCTATTTTAATTATAATACTTTTAAACGAGAAATATGAAACATAGATAAACTAGAGTTTTTTTTAATTGAAATTCATGAGATTGCAATTATGTTATGTTTGTTTCATATCTATAAATATTATATTATATCAATTGAAAGATCATTTTATTTTCTACTTAATTTTATCATTAATATTTGTTGATGTATATTTTATTTATAATATTTTTTTGTTTTCTTAGTATTAATATGTATATAAAGATAGGCTAGTTTAATTAGATATCTAAATAGATAAGTTGCATCTTAATATTTTAATTGGTTTTATTATTTATCTTTGAAAATTTGTATTAGACATTTATTTAACATATCTTTTATCTTACATGAGTTGTGAGTGTATATCTTTAAGGAAGCTAGGGTGTAGAAATGTCTCTTATTGTAATCCATCCAAATAAAAAATACATAAAAAACAAATCTATCAAATTCTAATTTTAAAATCACACAAACAATAACATGCATTGATATGCAATTCACAATACCATTACATAATGATATATGTGGGAAAATTTATTTTAGGAGAAAAAACTATAATAGAAATCATGATCCAAACATATTATGATAGTAATTTAACTCCATACAACTTCAAGCATATGTCCTTACAAGAATGTCACCAACATAAAATCTTAGAGTAATTTCAACAACATAACAAGATCCCTACAACACATTAAAATGAAAGCATAATCTAAGAACCCCAGTAAATAAAATAGACACAAACAAGAAGCTGTCCAATAGTTTTGGAAAACCATGAGACATGTAAGAGGTATGACATCCAAATCCCATGGCCCAAAATCTATTTCCCCATATCAAATTTGAATTCCTAGGATATAATAGAATATTTGTTAGAACATAATGTTATTAGGGATCACATCCTTATAACATTTATATATAATGTTCTAATATAAGGTTATAAAACCTTATATATTAGATGCTTTATAAGCACAACCCATTTGAAATAATTATAATCTAATAATTATTAGATTATTAATTATTTATGAGTGGGGGTTATTGAAAAGGTGTGACTAGTGAAGCCACACGTCCTCCTATATTAAAGGAGGTTCTCTCTCATTTGAGAGGTGTGTGAATTTGGAGATTTATGGTGAGTTGTATCACTATGCACAAGAGGTATTATTGGCCATGTGGAAGTATTGGTAGAGTGTCCCCAGGTTCAATTCAATTTTATGATAGACTATATTTGTAAGTGTTTTCATCAAATGATGCTTTATGGGGTTTTTTACCCAAAAGGGTTTTCCCCATGTATACCTTGTGTAATGTGTACATCTATACATGTATGATTCTTATTTGATTTATTTTATGAACTTGTTTATAATGATTAGTACCCTAAGATCCTAATTTCTAACATGGTATCAGATCCTATTAGGCTATACTAATCATTTTTATAGGTTATACAAGAGGTTATGTAGAACTTGATGGGGAAATATTTTACACTCAGTCAACATGTGCAAGGTCCTTTGGACAAAAATTTTGGTGTGCAGTTTCTACTCTTTTTTATAATTACTTCATTAAAAGTCAAGTTAGGAAATTCCAAGCAATTTATTAAGATAATATCCAAGAGATTTTTTCTTACATTTTTTTTTCCTAACATATTTATATAGCACATAGTTGTCATTGCTAACTATTTGATGGTTAAGTGATAGATGTTTTTTCTTTTACATTTCATAATCCATTTAAATTATAATTGAATTATTATCAAAACTTTAGATGTTTACACATTTAAGAAAGATATAAATTTATATTATAATAAATTAACATTTGAAATAATTTAGAATTTTTTTTAATATATATACTTAAATCCTTTTTCATATTATTTACATGATCCATCCTTATTATTATATACATAATAGTTAAAAATATTTCTTTCATATGTTTTGTTCTCGTTACTAAATTTAAACCAGAGAACAAATGTGAACTAGAACATCTTACATATAAATACAATGTCATTATTATGTTTCTTCTTATCTCAATGGGCAACCTTGGAATAAAGGAAGTCACATTCATTTATCTATTTTTTGCAAGCTTACATGCCTATGTTGCATAAAGGAACACGACTCTTTGTCAAAACATATGACTTTTCAAAACAAAACAATTCATATCACAAATGTAGGCAAACAAATATAGATCGATATTTCATTGCCTTTCTCCTCCTTATCAAGCATATCATTCTCCTTCCACACTTCCAAGTGAAAATCATGACAAAAGATCAATAATTAATTGTCATTGCTTGCAATATGTGAATGATTGCAAAGTGCAAACTCAGGAACTAAAAATATGATATGGTATTGGTTCACTACCTAAACACAAATGCCCAATCAACCTGAATAATGTTATTAGGGATCACATCCTTATAACATTTATATATAATGTTCTAATATAAGGTTATAAAACCTTATATATTATATGCTTTATAAGCATATCCCATTTGGAATAATTATAATCTAATAATTATTAGATTATTAATTATTTATGAGTGGGGGTTATTGAAAAGGTGTGACTAGTGAAGCCACCCTTCCTCCTATATTTAAGGAGGTTCTCTCTCATTTGAGAGGTGTGTGAATTTGGAGATTTATGGTGAGTTGTATCACTATACACAAGAGGTGTTATTGGCCATGTGGAAGTATTGGAGGAGTGTCCCCAAGCTCAATTCACTTTTATCATAGACTATATTTGTAAGTGTTTTCATAAAATGATGCTTTATGGGGTTTTTTACCCGAAAGGGTTTTCCCCATGTATACCTTGTGTAATGTGTACATTTATGCATGTATGATTCTCATTTCATTTATTTTATGAACTTTTTTATAATGATTAGTATCCTAAGATCCTAATTTCTAACAATATTCCTTATATCTATCAATACTTGTAGTAGCCTATTATAGCTTTCTTCTAACTAAGGAACCCCAATTTTCTATTTCTATTCACTCAAATATGATCTAGGACATGCACCATAAGACTATCATAATGCTGGTCAAGATTTGAATACAAGCCACATAATCATGTTCTTACACTTCATAGAATTTTTTATTAAGTATCTACCACATCTTACAACATCATATGATGATCTTATAATAGTTAATATGATCTCAAAATTTCTTACACACATTCTAAGATAACAAATAAATGGTAAATATTGTCACTTCAAAGTTGGCCACCCCACTTCCTATGTGAGGAAACTAATAATAAATAAATATAATACTAATGAAGACAAAACATGGGGAACACAAGGTTGAAATATATTTCTCAATATTCTCCCACTTATGTTGTCATCTAACAACTAGGGGTTGAGAAAACATGGGGAATGTAAATTTGAAATATCAAGAGAAAAATTGGAAAACTAATATTGTCATCTAATTACTAGGGGTTGAGATGTCCATAGTATCATATCACATAAACTTTATGTAGTGTTGTAAATTGCACTCCATGTAATTCCATGCTACATGTGTGCCTTAAGTTTATGTTGAATGGAGACTTTCTTCACCGTTTTGTCCTTTTGTATGTGTGGTTTGCTTTGTCACCTATTATTTTGGCCTTTTCACCAGCCTTGTAAACTGTATGACTCGTAGATGCCTGCACATTGTGATAGCTGTTAGGAACCAAGAAGGACAATTGAGATGGGGGGGGGTGAATCATTTGTCAATAAATTGCAATCCAAAAAAAATTATTCCAACTTAAAACTTAGTGTCGATAAAACACATTAACAGTTATAGTATTACCGGTACAACTTAATGCATGAAGCAGAAAGAGAAACAACATCCACAACACATGACACATAGATTTTGACGTGGAAACCCTGTAAGGGGAAAAACCATGGTGGGAAACCTTACCCACAATCAGATGATACTACTGTAGATAGTAAGTGAATACAATAATGGGGTCTACACATGCAGAAAGGCCAACTGCCTAGAGCTCACTACTCAATCACAAAATAGGAGTCACACTGACTACACAGTTGGATGGTTAGATCTAATAATCAATGTACTGCCTCAATATAGCATCTACAATGCTGGATTCAGTACCGGTTTAAGCTTTGAGCATGAGGACCAAACATCTTCATAACCTTTAACAGCCTTCCTTCAGCCTTTAGATGATATCTGCGTGATTCGCACAAGGATTTTCTTATTTTTTCTCTTCACAATGGTCTTCAATACGTACACATACTCCCAAATGGGATCTTACAATTATTTATACAAATCCTAAGACCTCATCATTAGGTCGGCTCCTAAAAGATATTACATTTAAATCAATTGCAAAATAGGCCTTGATGCAATACAATATGTCAGTCTCAATACATTTACACATTATCCAATCAATAAACCATTTCTAAAATGTGTCGTGCTGATCTGGAACATGATATCATATGCCATGGACCTATCTACCGATTAAGGCAAATTTGTGAACCCGATCAGTCCAATATGCAAAACACCAAATGCAAACATTCAATCCATGTCTTCGACATAACCAAATGATCTCCAGATGATAACAAGTCATCATCAACTTCCTGAGCTGCCGGTGAAACATATACTGGTAACTGTACATAAGCCAATATCCATACCAAGACCACAATGTTCCAATTCAACAACAAACCAATATAACCGGAGTGCCAAATCAACAATGTAGACCTCCAGAAAGATAAGTGTTGACATCAATGACAAAACCAATGTAACACATGACAAAGTCATCCATAATACCAACAATAGCATCCCACAAATCTACAATCCATAGGTGGATGTTTGAGCATTATGATTGTGACTAGTAGGATTTGTAACGCATCTTCCCACGACCACCAACACTTGTTTTACCCCCAACATGCTTTTCTTTCCTTTCTTACTTCATTTTGGCTCTCTAGCAACTCATTCATTGTAGCCTCTAGTGCATCTTGTTGACTCGATTGAAGGGACCAAAATACTGAGAGGGGGGGAATTGGTATACCCACAGATATTAAAACCTTTTAACAAACTTAAACCTTAAGATCGATTAACCAAATATGCTTAACACACATGAAACAACAAATGTAGAACAAACATGAAAAATCACGACCATAAGAGGAACAACATATTTTATACATGGAAACCCAAATGGGGAAAACCATGGAGAGTGTTAACTCTCAGGATAATATAACTAGTTATATGGTGCTTTACAAAAGGGATGGTTCACTGCCAGATTACAAAAATGGCTCACTATCAGACTGCTCACTATAAATATACAAAAGATGACTTACTACCAGAATGCTCATTACAATAGGTAGGATTGAACTGAAAAGGATTGCATCTCCAAATACATGAGATTGGTTCCAAGATTAAGCTCAAATCACAATTCACACACTCTACAACAAATCGGGTGAAATATTTTTGTACAACTGTCCTGTAGCAGGTCTGATGAAGGACTACTACAATAGTGCACTCTGACTCTGCACCAACTACTTTTACTATCTGCAACTCACACTTCATACTCTTCTGCTATCTTTGCTATGTCTCTTTCACACACATACACCTTCATACCTTATTCACATAAACGCGGAATAGTGTATCAGCCTAGCCCAACACGTTATCCAATAGACCATAAATGAGGCAACCACGTCGACCTCCACAAGATCTGTATACACTTCCTTTTTCATAATTTGTTTGCCAATGCATATACCGAGATTATCGGAATGGGACAAGGTCATCTAGACCCAAAGATATTGATCCATTATCACAAAACTCAGCCACAACATCTCCAAATAGATTCCACACATACCAAGAGTATTGCAACACAAAAATTGAAGAGATACAATTGACATGACCAAAAATAGTTGTTACCGGAGCACGTAACTGATATCGGGACTATTTTAACCACAACATAGGACTTCAAATGAAAGGATCTTCTAGAAATCACTCCATTATATCAACTCCATCTTACTACACATGACAACACATAGTCGTACCAAAACACACATCACCTATTCATATTGAAAACTGCACATACCGATTGCATACAACATCCAAACCAAACCGGGTAACATTGAACTACATATATTGTTCGGTCCGAACTGCATAATTGGTTTGACATCAATGACAATAATATTCACACAAGTCTAACAATCTCCCCCTTTGTCATTGATGGCAAAACATATCTACATATAACTCAACTCCTCCTAACTCATACATTTCCAAAACCCTCAATTATTTCTCCCCCTTTGACATCAAGGAAAAAGGATGTCTTTGATGAAAGAAAAAGAGAAAAGAAAGAAAAATAGAGTATATACACAACTGCAAAAATGTCAAAAATTTAATACCACAATTAGAAGAACCTTTAGCTGCTCTTGTTCAGAAAGATAAACTTGTATTTCTACTTCAGTTACAGAAGAAGAACTTCCCAAGAATTTATAGCTAGTTTAATGCTAATTGAAAAGCTTCTACATTCCACCAATAGATCAATAGCATGGGAGAAATTGTTTGGAGTAGATGGGTTCTTCTCGTACTCAACTGCACTACCAAGCAATGCTGAAAAATGTTCCAACTTTTCTTCAACAATCTCGTTTACTTTCTAAAACATATTCACAAAGTCTTCTCTCTCCCTTTGCAAGAATAACAGTTCAGATTAAAGAGAGTTAATTCTTTTCCTCTACTCACCATCCTTGTCATCCAGGAAATCAAAAAAATTTACCTAAAGTACTCAATTCATCTTCAATACCATCAATTTTGTCTTTTTGTTTCACTACTGCTACCGACCAAGAGATACAGTACCTGTAGACTTTGTTGGCACTATGGATAGAGACTCCCAACTCAATGCATGATGATAAAATTTTATTCGTATCATCACAATCATTCAACAAATTCTGCATATCAAAACCTTTTTCTTGGTTAGAGAACTTCTCCTTAAGAACTTCATTCAAAGATTCTAGAAGCAAATTACTGATATCATCAATGCTCATGCTATTCTAGATTAAATGTTTCAATAGAACACCTTCAATTTTATCTAACTCTATTGAAGTCATCCACATCACACCAATTTTCTTGATACCATCCATACTATCAACTAATTCTAGCAAATTAGATTCATCTTCTGATTCTACAACAGTTGAAGCTTCTCCAGCTATAGGAGACTCTGGATTCTCAATCACAACAATATCTTCTTCATTCAGATCCACCTTGCTTTTCTTTGACTCTAAAACATTGGCAGAATCAAACTATCTTCTTTTCCTCTTTCTAGAGGAAGAACCTCTAGAACTAGAAACAAGGAATACAGAACCAATACTCTACATGTCCAGAAAAGATTTGAAATATGCATCACAAACTTCCTCTTTACTATCCAAACTGTTCAAATACCTAAATATCTGCCTCGCAATTAGAACACCAGATTTCCATATAACATTGTCTTTTGCCATAAGTGATCCCAACCAATACATGACCAAACTCACAACCAATGAACCAAACATGAAATGATAATTCTTCTCTTTTGACATCTTAAAATTTTCCAACAACAATTCTCTCAATTTCCACAAGTCGAATGATTTATTTTCCATTACAAGCATATGTTCCATATATACTACAATTGTCGAAGTGGCACCTTCCCTATTCCTGAAATAGATTTAATAAGAAATGTCGTAGGCAACATACCTCACCAGAGGGTTAATAATCTTGTCAATGATCAATGCTCACTGATCACCCTTCATGTTGGTTAGGGCTTCTACTTCTTTATTCAAAATTGAATTCTTAGCTGGAACTTCTCCATCGCCGCACAAACCAGTGATCACAGAGATAACCTCCTTTGTGATTGGATAGGCTTTATCCAACACAATGTTGTCATCTCATACACCACTAAGGATCATCATGATAGGCTCTACATTATCAAACCAAGGTAATTTTGTCCATAGATTCAAATCTTTTCTCTCCAATTCCTTAATTCTTTGTAACTTAGCATCATTTAGACCAGCTTCAACATTTCTAATTTTCTCTAGGTAGAATTCATCTAGAAATACTTTGTCCAAAACTTGAAACTCACTATTAGATTCCCTGACGATCATCTTACCTTCCATGAATACTCACACTTCTCTCTTGCTTTGCTACTCCTCTACTATTTGCAATATTCTTAAGCACAAATGAATAACAATGAATTAGAAAAATTGATACTTATCTCGCCGAAAATTTCCTTTTAGGGTTTTGCCACCAAGATTTGCCTCATCAATGATGTCAGCAAAGTACCTTCGATTATCAAATAACCTCTAAACACAGTCATGCCATATCAATGACATGATCTACTCAGACAAGGGAGAGTGAAATATTTTTCCTGTAGAATAGAGCTCCCCCTAAGACAAAGCACTATACTTAGTTACCAAAGGAAGAGGTTCCTACACCGAATTTTGATACATCAGGCTCACTTCCTTTGTTCACATCCTTCTTTCTCCAAACCAAAATTTCCTTCTTTGATTCATCATTCTTCATCACACTCTTCTTAGTAGATTTCTCCACATTTCCATTTCTACACTGATTAGCATAATGTTTGGTCTACTTGTATTTGAAATAAATGATAACCTTCCTTGTAGAGTTTACCAGATGGGATCTATCTCTGCATTGATTAGCTTTATGACCATAGTCATTGCAAGTATAACAATAACCATGAAAGTTGTAAGTTATCCTGTTTGCTTCAACTAGATTCTAACTCCCAATATGACTTCTACAGTGATTTTCTTTATGACCAAAACTCTTGAAACTATAACACTGAATGCTTCTACAATTTGTAGCCTTATGTCCAAATTTATTGCATTAAAAATAGAAACCATTAAAATATGAGTACCATTGTGCATTAGGTTGATGAACTGGTGGTCTTCTTACATTAGAATTATATTTCCGGGATTTTCCTATTGGCATTGTGTTGTCTTTGATGTCAATCGGTATAGGATGGAAACCGGTATGGGAGATTGATGAGTAGTGTTGTCATTGATGCATATAGGAAATGGTGTCATTGATGTCCAACATAGCAGGTCACCAACAAGGAAGAGAATGTCATCCCGAATAATGGTCATTGGAGTCACTGGTACACAATTTACTGTTGACCTGTGTTGAAGACATGCATTTGAGACTAGTATTGGTATAACAACTGGTAAGTGATATGTTGGTAGTGCATTGTTGCCAACCGGCCCATTAGCAAGCAAGGTAAGCTATTGTAGATGTGCCAACTGGTATGTTGTTGGATGTTTGGATGTGAAACAATAGGATTCCCACCAAATAAAGATGTAGTCACCAGATGACGAGAAGACTCATAGAGTGTGCCGAATCAGATCATATGTGCTTGATTTGAAGATATGCCTTCTCAAATAGGGAAGGCATATTGGTGCATTATCGGATGTAGATGACAAGGATCCACTCCCATTGGTAAGTGGTTATTATCTCCTATTATGCATGGAATGCATCATAGTCCTTTGAGATAAGACAAAAGAGTAGAAAGCAGGTGATTGAAGGCTCACACCGAATGAACTGGTGAAACACTAAGTTGCCTCAGGTGCACAAAATCAGAGACATGCACCGGATCAGCAAGGGAAAACATGATGAGTTGCCAGTACAGAGAAGGAAGGATAGCTTTGTCACTTTGAGAAACTAGTTGATAGGAGAACCGGTCTATTTGATGAAGAAGACAATGGTGAGAAGCTACAGACTGACAATGTTGTCAGAATAAAGAAGGAGTTTGGTGCCACCAATGTGCATGGTATCTTACCAGTTGTTAGTGAACATATTTGCTCTTTACTTTTAAATGATTAATTTTAAAACTCTGTTACCTTCTTTTAAGAACAAATGGTTCACTGAACAATTGGGTAAGTGTTTGTTTAGATCACCTCCCTCTGAATTTTTTGCCTAGGTACAACTCCCTATCTAGATTTTTCATAAAATGTGTTTTTTTATTTATTTATATCCAAATGAAAAGCTTTTAACTAGAAAGCATATAAGGCCACCTATTTCATTCTTGGATGAAAGGCTATAACTTTCCTCATATCTCATAAACAATGGAAATCATTTTCTTAATTTTCAAAGTATGTAACTACAACAATTGAAACAAAGTTCAATATACTTCTTCCAAATAAAGACGAATAGATTCAAGGAAAATGAATCCACCCGCAAACATGAATCTTTTCTAGAGTAAACAATACATTCAAAGGAAAGAACATCAGAGGAATAATGAAAAACTGCAATGAAATAATCAAATACTGTTACTTGATCGGATGAACATATGCAAAGACATGTTATCTATTCGGATTCAAAATACACAGATCTTTCTTCTCCCCAAAAACAATATGATCAGATTTCATATATATATCTTTATGTAATCAAAGACATAATGATACATCTGCTAATCTTTTTCCACCACAGATCTCCACCATCTAATTCTTCCTTTGATTAAGAACAGAAAATATCAAAACAAACCCTCCGTCGAAGTTTTCCAAAATCAGTTACTAAAATCTAACCCTTCTACCATCGGTTTTACTTAATTTATAGTCTAAATGGGGGGGGGGGTCTCCCTGAAAACTCGACCACTCCTCGATTAAACAGTTACAAAAACAATAGAAAGTATTTTGGGACAGTTGTCCCGAAGTTTTTGCATAACTATGAAAAATGTTTTTTTTAAAATAAAGAAAATTAGCCCAAAGTGGATGCGTTATGTCATATTTCATCATCATCCTCTTCTCCGTCTTTGTGAGCGTCATGTGCAGCCGTGAGTTCCTGGATCATTGATTGGCTTGGGACTTTCATTGCATTAAGTTTCGCCTTTTCCACCTCTTTATTCCACTTGTGTTGCACCATCTTCTCTGAGTGCTTCGGCAGTTGATCATTCCCAATGAAAACCATAGATTCGATCCTAGCCACTTTGGTTATATCCTCCAGTGTGAAACTACTCCTAACTCTGATCTTCTCCATGTTCAACTGGAAAGACTTGACTACTTCCTATGTACTTGACCCGCAGATTCCTAGTTCCCAGTCATGATCGAGATTAACCACTTTATTATCCTTGACTATACTGCTCTACAAATCCTGGAGTTCATAGACAGAGCTTTTTGCATCCATAATTACCGACTGAAAGGTGAGCACCCGCCACATGATAGTTTTCTTTAGCACGAAAAGTTGGCATTCATCAGATACCAGCTTAATTGAATGTTTTGTCAGAAATCTGGTAGTTCCATACTCTTCGATTTTGGTAAACAGAGGCAGGACATTTTGCCATTTGTGCTCTTCTTTCTCCCATGGTACAAGCTGATTTTGGATTTTAGAAATCAGACTCTGTACTTCATCACACAACTTCCAGGAGTTGGTAATGTATTTTCACCATCTTTGATTACTTGTTCAATCCCTTTTTCAACCGCTTCAGCGATGCTCTTAGCCCGTTGAACTTGATTCATCAACTTCTTATTTTTCGGAGAAGTTGGGTCAAAATTCTCAGTGGCATGAGATATTGGAATTGCTCCAAGGAAACCGATGCTATCGATGAATTGAGCCAAAACACTTATATGTCTTTTAAGTTCTCTTTTCTCCCGTCCATCCTTCTCTGATCGGGTGAGCATTTTCTTCGCTGACACTTGGAAAAAATGGTTATCTGTATCCCTGCTCATCTTTCCCAACTCTACTTTTGTGATTTCAAAATCATCAGAACCGACATCTTTGTTCTCATCTTTCAGTTTGTTAGAAGCAATTTTCACCGTCCATTTACCAGTTTCCTTGTCATTGTTTAGGTGCGTGGTGGTCTTGAACCTCTTTGGCTTTGGATTCTTCTCAGAGTACTTGGCAACCATCTCCTGAATTGGAATGGTCACGGGAAGAAAGCTCCTTTTCTTGTTCACTGAGGTTGTTAACCATTTAGGAGTTGCAGCAGAATGAGAAGTTCCTTCAATCATCTTTGGGGGTGGCGTCATAGCCACAGTCACCGTTTGGGAGTCTAGAGCACAAGCAACTTCACCATCCAAATCTTCAATTTCAAAGATCTGAGCTTCAAGCATGACATCTTTTACTCCCATATCCTTGACCTGGTCCATCCTCCTCTGGGCGGCACTACATGATCAAGTATGCCAAGGGGTACTGAAATCCAAAGTTGGGCTAGATCTGCGTCTAGGCTGAGCTGACTTGATTTCCTTACCTGCACGAACAGGAGCACTATTAGAAGGACGTTTTGGTGAAGACATACTTCTCATAGAAAGGGACTTGGCGCCTAGCTTCATTGCTTTCTTTTTAACCACCCATGCCACAGTTCTGTCTAGAACTCGTTCGGTTCTCAATTGTATGTCATCACTTTCCTCCTCATCCCAATTAATTGGGGGCATTTCAGTCTCTGCATGGGCTAAATACCTTGGTTCAAATAGCTCAAGATAATCTTCTTTAAACCCTTTAACATCTATCTTTATTTGTAGAGAAATAACCTGTTCCAGCACCAATCTCATATTTTCTCTTTTGAAGACTTCAAGTTCATCTGAACAGTCTTCCCAGAAATCTTCTAACTATGGCATGGGAAGGTAAAGCAATAAGCCAAGGCTCCGAGAAAATCCCTTATTGTCAAACCCTTTTCTTTCAGCATATAGAGAGAAATTAAAATTTCTAAGGTCTGCTCCTATACTTAGTGCATCAGACATTGAACTACAAGATAACACTCCCAATTGTATTAAAAAATGACCTTCCCACTTGTCCTTAGGTTGTGCCTTCTTGACCACAGAAGTCAGTTGTCTGCATACTTCTACTAGGACAAAACAATCAAAACAGAAATGCGGAAGCTTGAAGGGTTCCTCTTCAAAGCCTCCTACTCGTATATAGCAAAAGCGTGGGAACTGGATGTAGAAGCTTCCAAACTTCTTAATCAAGGACTATGCATCATCTGAGATCCGCTTGGCTTTTGTACCCTTCAGTTCATGACACATATCACCTAGGAATGCATTGTGTACCCTCCTGAAATCTTGTAAGGCATTGTCTTTTTGCAACATTGGATAAAACTCATACACCGGAACATCTTCCTCAGTGGGCTGCTTGGGTATACCTGTTAACTCCTTAACATAGGCTAGACAATACAAAAGATATGAGGACATGAAGAATTTTTGTTGAAATTGCTTGGCTAGACTCAACTGCTCTCTCATCGAATCAGCAATTAACTCCGCCCAATCCAAATATTGTTTTCCTTCCATAACTAATTGCACATAGCAATATATCCAATCATCAAATCTATAAGCTTCGGCAGAACCTCTGGCTCGATGTAATAGAAGCATTACATCATGGATATGTGGCAACATGTGGTTCTTGTTAGGATTTTTAGGTAGTCTAGAACCACCTCTCTAAGGGACCTTCAACCAGAACTTCGCCATATTATTCCTGTGTCTGGCTCTATCTGCGTTGAACTCACTAATTGACTGAGCAGGGAAGAAATTAGAAAACTCATAATCTGGTATCTTGAACACTGAAGCAATCACCTTGCGGTTAATGGCAAGAAGGGTTTCGCCATTATCCCTTTTAATAGTTTCATATACAGGGTCATATCTGGCAATACACTCTCGAACCAGCTCTGGACAAGGAATTTTTGGAGGAAAGGCTGCGGCTTCTAAAAGTCCACTACTCAAAATCTCTATACAAAAAGACTTATCAACACCCTTGAACACCCTTTCTTTCAAATCTTCAAGGTTCTCACCCTTCAGGTCAGTATCACTAACTATGGCTTCTGTGGATGCCAAGCTAAAGACGTTTCCAAACAAGTACAGGGTGGACTTCATGATTTCAAAACAAGAAACCTAAATTTGATTGCAGTGCAACCTTCTGTATGAGACAAAATGCAAGGGAAAACACTAGAGAAAATAAGGAAAGACTCACCTTCACAGCTATATAATCGGACGACGGCTAGCAGCAAGAAAGACTCCTATCCAGGGATAATATAAACAAAAATCCAGCAGCAAGTAGCAAACGCAGAACATGAATGATTTTCATACCTTATTGAGAAAGGTAATAATATAGACACATTAAATTCAATGATTTTGCAATTTCATTCCGAACGCAGCAAATTGGTAGATTAGACCCCCGCACGCATGCATTGAATGCATGGTGGCATACTTTAAGAAACTGCCAGTTCCTGAAATGTTCACTTACTTCGAAAAAGCCAAAGAATGACATCACTTTACAATATGGTTTTGCCTTTCCATATTTAGAAATAAATGCACTTCTCAAAACATTAGAAACCATGGGACCCACCAGCATTGAACCCGTATGAACATCTTGAACCAACTTCTTGAGTGTTCAAGTAGTTCAAGATGTACGCTGCATCAAACTGTAGACCACTTTGCCGTGTTGAACATGGTTAACATACTTGAACCCCTTGAAATCAGTTCAACAAGTTCAACACAAATGTTATATCACCGAACAAGAAAAACTTTATTAAAGAACCGCTGCAAAAACTTAGAGAAAATGTTAGTATGAAGAACCTTTTCTGAACACCTTGGAACCTATTGAACCTAAATGAACATCTTGAACCCAGTTCAGAATGGTTCAACGTGTTTAAGGAGTTCAATGAGTTATCTGAACTTGACTTAAATGACTAGAGAAAGGATTTGAGGCCGCATTTAAGGACTTGAACCAAGGTAATATGGTTTGAACTAGGACTCCAACATAAAAAGGAAAAGAGGACCCACTCTCGCCATGAAGAATAAATGACGCGGTAACACCAGTATACATGCAGAAGATACTATCGGTATAGATGTCCATCAGTAAAGCTGACAAGGAGAAGAAGTGAAAGGATCACATCTGATGAAGATGTGCATGAGGTATCCTGGCAAGTGTGATGACTAGTAAGGGTGTCACACTGGAAGAGCATCAAAGTACAAGTTTAAAGGTTGGCCAGCTAAGGTAGAATCGACAAGGTTAGAGAACTGGTAGATGAAATCGATTGTGTGGTTGGTCAAAAATCTTGTCTGGACTGACACAAAAGACTTAGTAGAGGTGGATATTGATAAATTTGATATGTAGGAAATAAGTGTCATGCATATTGTGGTTGGTGAAGTGTTGTTGGTGAGGTAGGTGGTGACTAGTTGACATTAAAGTTGATAGCGTGAATCATGAGTCAAGAGTAGAAGGGTGTGGCTCGAGACTGATTAGAGGATGGAGATCTGACTTAGTGGCTTCATGATCAAGGCCAAGTGTCTAGGTGCTGATCAGGGCAGTGAAGCTATCCGCGTGATTGCTTCATGGTGTTTACTAAAAATAGAAAACATGTTCTGGACACAACGTGATTGACAGTGATAGGTGATCTATTGATGGTGGTTAATCTCTAGAAGGAGATTTGATTGGATTTAGTTTGCCTCGAGGTCGATGAAGGAACCCTAGCGTGCCAGAGGCTTGAATGTCATTTTGACGGGAAGGCATAGTATAAATGTGTAGATCAAAGACCTAATTTGCTACTGATGCATGGGAGAAGTAAAGTCGGAGAAGGGAGTAAAAACTTGAGAGTTAATCAGTCAAGTGCTCATCGAAAATCATAGAGGAGACTGAGTATGTGAGAGAGAACAGGTTAGAAGAGTCCAACCGACAAGGGTAAGGTAACCGGTTGACTGTCATTGAGTCTGACAGTGAAGTGTACCAGTGGTGATTGAACCAACAAAGAAGATTGTAGATAAGAGAAGAGCAGAGTGAGAATATATGAAGATCCAGTAAGCTGAGAACCTGTAGTGATAAAATAGCAGAGAACTGGTTGAGTGAAGAAGATCAGTGGTGGCTAGCAGCAATGTGTTAGAGAGAGCAAGGAATCGATAGAGAAGAAGTAGAGACTAAACCGGTATGGTTGCAAAAAAGAAGAAAGATTGTAGAGGTTACATAACTCATTTGTAACTGGGAGATTACTTTTGTATTTATTATATGATCTTGTAATCATTGAGTTGGAGCTCAATGCAAGGGTTGGTGCTCCTTGGGTTGGTGTCCTAAAATCAAGGGTTGGTGCCCTAAAGCAGGGGTGGTTCTCCTTGGGTTGGTGTCCTAAAATCAAGGGTTGGTGTCCTAAAGTAGGGGTGGTTCTCCTTGGGTTGGTACCCTAAATTTTTTAATCGAATGTTTCATTGTGAGGCTGGATTGGAGCAGTAGACTCCAACAACATTTCCCACTAAGTTTTTTCCCATGTTGGGTTTTCCTCATACATCTGATGTTACGCGATTTCCATTTTGTGTGTGGTTGCATTTGTGCCATCCTCCTATCTAACGAGCATGTGTGTTTTATGTTAGATCTTCTAACTGATATATACACATAGGATAGAAAAGGCTAAATTTTGGAAATCACTGATTCACCCCCCCCTCTCAGTGGCATCTTGTGTTCAACAATTGGTATCAGAGCATAGGTTCTCAGTTTATTAGCTTTCTCCATCTTGGGTAGATTCTGGTATTTGAACACAATGGTCTATTTTGTGTCACCCCTCACTCCAGTGTTTGATGGTTCAAAATTTTCTATATGGAGTCATAGGATGGAAGTCTACCTATCCTCCCTTGGGTTTAATGTATGGATGTCAATAGTAAATGGTTGCCCTAGTAAAGTCAGTCCTCCCATCAGTCTTGAAGCAGAAAGGAGAAATAAATGTAATGTTGAAGCTATGGAGGCCATACTCAGTGGGATATCCGGTGATGTCTCCTCACAGGTGGACAGATGTAGATCAACAAAAAGCCTATGGGATAGATTGAAGAAAATTTATGGCAATGAACCTTGTACTGTAGAATGAATTTGTTGAAGCAAGAAAAGAAATGAAACACATGTCTGCAGATGATGAAGGTAGATTTGTTAGGAGCAACAAAAATGATGAAGAGGAAACTCACCTCTTAATGTCTCAAGAGATAGAAGATGAGAGGCACACATCTGAGAGTGATCATGCAAATCACTCGTATTGAAAAGATGTGTTTGGGAGTGATAGTGAAGATGAAGAGTAAGATGAAGATGAGGTAGATCTAGAAGGAGAACTTGTAAGTGCACTTGAGGAGCTTAGTAGAGTGAGAAATGAATACAAGTTATTCAAGAATGCTTCTATTGTTGAACAAAGTCGGTTAATCAAATGCCTTGAAGAATTTGAGAAATGTATCTCAGAGTTGAAGACTCGACAAGAAGACACCAAGGAATGTAGGTGTAAAGATCTAGCATATGAGATAGAGGCAAAAGATAAAGAGTATGAGTAGCTAGGAAGATAAATGGAGAATCTCCAAAATGACCTTGAGAAATGTCAGGATGAGCTCAAGGTAAGAATCTGGTTTGATGGTAGCAGTGAGGCCTTGGATAAGATGTTAAGCCAGCATAAACAATACTGATGGATTAGGATGTGGTACCAGTGAATGCTCTACAAGAAAGGAGACCTCCCACAAAGATATTCAATTTGTCTCCTCCAATGGAGATAACAAGGGATAGACCTTCACTATCTAGAATACTCCTAGGAAGAAGGTTTATCTAACCACAACCGGTGAATACATGAAGCTAAGGATGAAGACCGGTGCTGCAAGAAGGAGAAACAATACGGATACCAAAGGAAAAGGAAAGATGGGAGAAGGCAGCTTCACCAGAAGCAAGAACAAAAGAAGACAACATAGATCTTCAAGAAATAAGAATGTAGTACGTCAAGTTGTCAAAATATGCGTAGATCTTCTCCTATGCATAATAAGAAGAGTCCATTTGCTGCCTCATAAAATGTAAATTATATATGTTATAACTGCAATGGATTTGGGCACATAAGTCATGAATGCAGGAATAGGAAAGTTTGGTCACATGACAGCCGATGTAGCAGCTATGCTCAATATGAAAAATGGGTATAGAGCATATGAGAGACAAAATGTTGCATGGAACAAAAGAAGAAGAGGTTTTGTTCCTACAAGATCAAGTGGTCCACAAGTTCTGGTAGCTGGTTATAATAGCATAACAAGAAGAAGATGGTCCAACAAGTTTGATAGAAGGTCCTCCAGTCATTTGTTTGGTTTGAACATTGTTTTCTTCTACAACAATGCTTCTAGTCATGAGGCAAAATCCAGTAGAGAAAGGACCAATTGAAAAAAGAAGGTAAGACCTACTCCCAAGACTAAAAATGGGAAGAAGAATGAGACCAAGTAGGTATGGAAGAAGAAGGAAGAGAGTAGGACCATGGACCGACACTATGCATTCAATGCACAAGTGATATCTCCTAAGGCCTAAAGGAGATATAGAATCTTAGGGGGAGAAACACATTGACAATATTATTCACTCCCTTAGTGAAAATGACAAATGGAAAAACATGTTGCTGCCAGGATAAAGGAAGGAAATGAGATGGCAAGTGTGTGTAGTTTCTACCTTGGCTACACACCTACAGATGAGAGATGGATCATTGTTTCATGTGTCAATGGATGGATAATTTACAATTGGGATCTGAAGCAATTGACACAACAAGACAAGAGTTAGAGAAAGATGCTCCGGTAGAAATGATGAACCTAGATAGGAAACTGGTATGTGCAGTATGTTACCAGTATGAATACTAACCGGTATTGCAGGTTATGCAAGTCAATAAGGTCTGGGATCATTGCAATAACTCAAGTTGCATGGATTGAAGTGATTATGTCTTAGACAGTATTGGAAAAGACCTAAAAGACATATGTTGGCTCGGTAGTAGATCTTATATGCATGCATCTTTATGGGCTACCTGGTTTGATATTTGGCATGATAGTGATGAAGTATGGCATTGTGTTCATATTAAAATCATGTCATAAGTTGTGATGGATGTCATGGAGCTAGAAGATTATCAGTTGATCACACATTCACAACTCAACTGGTATAAGGTGCAATTTGGAAAACTAGTTTAGAACATGACAGACAAAGATGACTTGAGATATATGACTCAAGGGGAGTTCACAACAATGTTTTCTGATTTGTATCAGACTTGCTGGACATAGAGGGAAAGCATGTGTCTATGGCTATATTGGTATGATTATGTCTTTGGAAGTGCTCATCGGTCCGGGGTTGTGAGTTATTTCAATGTCTATCCAATTTGTACTTTATTGAAATCACAACTAGACCACTGGGAGAGTTGTCTGCAAAGAGGGAGAGTTATCTGCATAGGAGAACATGCATTTGGTATCAGAGAAGATACGATTGGTATCAGCAAATTGGGGTCAAACTAACCTCTGCATATCAAGGGGAGATGATGCAATCCGACCGATAGGTAAGTTGTATTTACTGACACATGTTCCTTCAATTGGTTTCAGACTTGTATATGAAATTGGCATCCGGTTTGTATATACACTTGGTGTCAGTTGGTAGTTGAGCCCTCCATCTCAAGTGTTGTGGATTGAGAGGATGCAAATTATGATGTTCAAAGGAGGAGAAGCATCTGATAGAGAAAAAGAGGGAGAGAAAAATCTATCTATGCATGGTAGAGACAAGGTGGAGAGAAACCCTATCAGTACCCTTTTCCATTATTGTCAAAGGGGGAGAGAGAATTTGTAGTATGTTGGATACTACATGTGTGAGAATCCATAGCACACACAAAGGGGGGGAGAGATAATTTTTAGTATGCCAGATACTACATGTGTTGACATCAATGCAAAAGGGGGAGATTGTTGCCATCTTATACCGGTTGTCGTTGATGTCAATCGGTATAGGATGGCAACCAATATGGGAGATTGATGAGCAGTGTTGTCATTGATGCATACTAGAAATGGTTGTCATTGATGTCAACCGGTATAGGATGGTCATCAACAAGGAAGATAATATCATCCTGTATAATGGTCATTAAAGTCATCGATACACAAGTTACTGTTGACTTGTGTTGAAGAAATGTATTGGAGACCGGTAAGTGATATGTTGGTAGTGCATTGTTGCCAATCGGCCTATGAGGAAGAAAGGTAAGCTATTGCAGATGTGCCAACTGGTATGCTGTTGGACATTTGGATGTGAAACAAGAGGAATCCCACTAGATAAAGATGTAGTCACTAGATGATGAGAAGACTCACAGAGAGTGTGCCCAACTAGATCATATGTGCCTGATTTGAAGATATGCCTGCACAAACATGGAATCCATATTGGTACATTGCCAGATGCAGATGACAAGGATCCACTCCCACCAGTAAGTGGATCTTATCTCCTATTATGCATGGAATGCATTATAGTCCTTTGAGATAAGACAAGAGTAGAAGGTAGGTGATTGAAGGCTCACATCGAATGAACCAGTGAAATACTAAGTTGCCTTAGGTGCATGAAATTAGAGATATGCACCGGATCAGCAAGGGAAAACATGATGAGTTGCTGGTACAGAGAAGGAAGGATAGGTTTGTCACTTTGACAAACTAGTTGATAGGAGAACCGGTCTATTTGATGAAGAAGGCAATGGTGAGCAAATACAGAGTGAGAATGTTGCTGGAATGAAGATGGAGTTTGGTGCCACTGGTGTGCATGGTATCTTACCACTATACATGCAGAAGATACTACCAGTATAGATGTCCACCGGTAAAGTTGACAAGGAGAAGAAGTGAAAGGCTCCCATCTAATGAAGATGTGCATGAGGTAGCTTGCCAAGTGTGATTACTAGTAAGGGTGTCCCAACAGAAGAGAAGCAAAGTACAAGTTTGAAGGCGTATCGGTTAGGGTAGAATCAATGGGGTTAGAGAACCGATAGATGAACCCGATTTTGTGGTTGGTCGGTGATCTTGTCTAGACTAACACATAAGACTTAGCAGAGGTGGATGCTGACAAAGTTGATATGCATGAGATAGGTGTCATGTATAATGTGGTCGGTGAAGTGTTGTCGGTGAGGTAGGTGGTGACTGGTCAACATTAAAGTCGATAGTATGAATCAGGAGTCGAGAGCAGAAGGGTGTGGATTGAGACTGATTAGAGGATAGAGTTTTGACTTAGTGGCTTCATGATTGAAGCTGAGTGTCTAGGTGCTAATTAGGGTAGGTGAAGCTATCTGTGTGATCACTTCATGGTATTTTGACAAGTGCAAGTTGTCGTGTTTGCTAAAAATAGAAAACATTTTCTGGATGCAGCGTGATTGGCAGTGATAGGTGATTTGTTGTAGGTGGTTGATCTCTGGAAGGAGATCTGATTGGATTTACTTTTCCCTAGGGTCGATGAAAGAACCCTAGCATGCTAGAGGCTTGAATGTTGTTTTAGTGGGAAGGCATAGTATAAATGTGCAGATCGAAGACCTGATCAGTTACTGCTGCATAAGAGAAGTAAAGCCGGTGAAGGGAGTAAAAACCAGAGATTTAATCAGTCAAGTACTCATTGACAAACATAGAGGAGATTGAGTGTGTGAGAGAACCGGTTAGAAGAGTCCAACTGAAAAGGGTAAGGTAACTGGTAGACTGTCATTGAGTCTGACAGTGAAGTGCACCAGTGGTGATTAAACCAACAAAGAAGACTGTAGAGAAGAGAAGAGCAGAGTGAGAATCTGTGAAGATCCGATAAGCTAAGAACTCGTAGTGATTAGATAGCAGAGAGTTGGCAGAGTGAAGAAGACTGGTGATGGCTAGTAGTAGTGTGTTAGAGAGAGCAGAGTACCAACAAAGAAGAGGTAGAGGTTGAATCGGTATGGTTGCAGCAAAGAATAAAGATTATAGAGGTTACAGAACTCATTTGTAACTAGGAGGTTACTTTTTATTTATTATATGATCCTATAATCACTGAGTTGGAGCTCAGTGCAGGGGTTGGTGATCCTTGGGTTGGTGCCCTAAAATTAGGGGTTGGTGCCCTAAAGTAGGGGTGGTGCTCCTTGGGTTGGTTACCTAAATGTTGTAACTAAATGTTTCATTTGTGTCATCCTCCTATCTAACTAGTATGTGTGCTTTATGTTAGATCTTCTAACTGATATATACACATAGGATAGAGAAGGGTAAAGTTTGGAAATCACTTATGTTGGTATTGAGTTGTCATTGATGTCAACTGGTATTGTAGGCTATTGGTTGGGTGTGTCAACTCGGTATGAAGAAGGTTGAACTGGCATAGAGAAAAAAAAGCATTATTATGTTTTGACAAATGATATCATCGGTATAAGGTGAGATGCAAGAGTGAGCTGGCATGCCTAAGTATTAACCGGTAAGGCATAAACTGTTATAAAGACTAGTTGTTTGTTTGTGATGAAGAGGCGGAATGTTAGATGAATCACAACAACACTCGGTGAGCTAAACTGAACGAATAGCTTGAAGACATACCAGAAGATTAGATGAACTGTCAGTATTATGTAATGCTAATAATAGTGGTTGTCTTGTATATTTGGCATACTGGTAAAGGTCTGTACCGGTAGAAGGGTTTGTACCGATAGGGATGTTTAGGGTGGAACTGACTCTTTGTCAGTGAGTTGAAAGTATGCCAATGTGTGTCATGGGGAGCTGAGGTGGAAAACATGCAGAGGTTGATAAAATGTTCATCGACATGGTTGTGTGTGCAGTTGGTGGTCATTAAATGATAAATATAAAAACCATGGGATTCTATCTAACTATTGTGCCTCAAAGTTGAATGGATGATAGAGAATGATCAGGTAGTTGTTGGCATGGTGATTGGAGCATGGAATCCAATTAAAGATTGACCTCCAGTCAGAAATAGCTGGACAAGATGAGGTTGACCAAGATCAAGGCTGTAAAGCAAGGTAATGTTTTCTATTTTTAGAAAACATGTATTGGATGAATGGAAAAACATGTATAGATGCATCTCCTCATCGCAGGTGAATGATCCAAGGAAAATCAAACAAGATTTGATGCAGATTTGGTCGAAGGAAAGAAACCCTAACCGCCTGATGTTTGAATTTGTTTTTGGCAAGAAAATTTATTTTTAAATATACAAGTCTAAAATTGATAAGGTTGCTGCTGCGGAATGATATGTGATTATGTTGGTGAATGAAAGAGAGATAGAAAAGATTGTTTAAGTGAAAAAAAAGTATAATTTGAAGCTATTGTGTACTGAAGGAGAAACTGACAAGGTGTGTGAACATGTAGAGAACAACCGGTAGAGATAGAACCTGTCAAAGTGTGAGTAGGTATGAGGTGAATCTAGCAGACAAAGGAAGGGGAGTGTTTAACAAAGTAAGGAACAACATAAAGGCAGTGCTGCAGTAAGTGTGGAGTTTTCACAAACTAGTAATATTGAAACTAGTAGAGCAGTGTATTGAAGGGTTGCAAAACTTCATTTGCAACAGGTAAGTTAATTTTGTATTTGAGTCTTCATATTGTTTTCACTGAGTAGGTGCTTAGTGCAAGGTTTGTAGCTCCGTTAGGTTGTAGCCTATAAATTATTCAGGGGTTGGTGCTCCTTTGAGTCGGTTCTCATAAATTAGGGGTTGGTGCTCCTTGGGTTGGTGCCCTAAAATTGTAATCAGATCTTTTACATTGTGAGGCTAGATTGGAGTAGAAGATCTTTAGCAGCTATTCTCATCGAGGTTTTTCCCACATTGGGTTTTCCTCATATATCTAGTGTTGTGTGATGCATTCTTTTGTATGAGTTATGTTGATGTTATAGAAAATACTTTCACACACTTAGTTTGCATTGTTTGAGCTGTCAGTCAGCACTTAGTTTATTTTATATTATATCGGTATATCCCTATTGAAGAAAAAGTGTTTAAATCATTGATTCACCCCCATCTTAGTGATTCATTATGTTCAAAAATTGGTATCACAACCAGGTTCCTTGTTTTTTCAAAGCGTTCTCTAGCTTGGGTACATCCTGTCAAGTGTTTACAATGGAAAGGAATGAATCTGCCTCCTCAAAAGCCCCTATTTTTGATGGTGTCAACTATGCCTTTTGGAGTAGAAGAATGAAAACCTATTTGTCCTCTTTAGGTTGTGATGTATGGATGTTAGTTGTGAATGGGTATACAGTCCCTAATAATCCCTCTACTGATCCAAATGCTAAAAAGGAATATAAGAACAACGCTAAAGCTAAAAGAAACTTGGGATAAGCTGGAGAAGATATTTGAAGGCAATGCTAAGGGAAAGGAAGCCAGGTTACAAACATTGAGAGCACAACTTGAGGGTTTGAAGATGAGAGATTAAGAGAAGATTGCTAACTATTTCCAAAGGATTGATGAAACAACAAACACCATTAGAGGGCTTGGAGAAGAAATAAAAGATGAGGTGGTAGTGAAGAAAGTACTCAAATCTCTTACATCTAAGTATGATACAAAGGTCTCAGCAATAGAAGAAGAAAAAGATCTGAAAGTCTTTACAATGGATGAGTTGTATGGTTTTCTAATTGCTTATGAGACGAGGACTAGAGGTACTAAGGCTATGAAGAAAGAAGCTGCATTCAAAACATCAAGAAATGGAAAAGAAGAGTCTACTCATGATGGAACTGGTGAAAATTATGATGACATCTATTAGGACCTAGGAAGGACAACTGAGAGGGGGGGGGGGGTGAATCAGTTGTCAACTAGTTGTCAATAAATTATAACTCAAATGCAAATTATTCCAATTTAAATTTAGTGTCGGTAAACCAAACTTAAGTGAAGATAAAACAGATTAATAGTTATAGTAGTACTGGTATAACTTAATGCATGAAACATAAAGAGAAAAAACATCCACAACACATGACACAAAGATTTTGACGTGGAAACCTGGTAAGGGGAAAACCACGGTGGGAAACCTTACCCACAATCAGATGATACTAGTGCAGATAGTAAGTGTATACAAATGGGGTCTGCACATGCAGAAAGGCCAACCGCCTAGAGCTCACTACTCAATCACAAAATAGGAGTCACACTGACTACAATTGGATGGCTAAATCCAATAACAATCTACTACTCAAAATAGCATCTACAATGCTGGATTCAGTACCGGTTTAATCTTTGAACATGAGTGCTAAACACCTTCATAACCTTCCTTCAACCTTCAAATAATGTCTGCATGATTCGCACAAGGATCTTCTTATTTTAGCTCTTCAATATTCAAACACACTCATACCATATATGATCCTATATCCCGATTTTCAATAAGATCTTACAATCATATATACAAAACCTAAGACCAAATGTATAGGTCGGCTCAATAAAGATATTACAATTAAATCAATTACAAATAAGTCTTGATGTGATACAACATGTTGGCTCAATACATTTACCACATTATTCAATCAATAAACCATTTCCAAAATGTATCATGTTGATCTGGAACAAATATCTTGTATCGGTCCATAACCTAGACCTATCTATCAACCCGATTAGACCAATAAGGAAAACACAAAATCCAAAGATCCAATCCATGTCTTTGACATAACGAAATGATCTCGAAATGATAACAAGTCATCATTGCTGCTAGTGACCAATATAACCTGCTTGTGAACATATACGGGTGACTGTGCATAAGCCACTAACCATACCGGTGAACCATATTATCGGTTTGTAATGCCTGCCAAAATACCCTAGAGAAATATAGCTAAACACACATCAATTTAATTTTTATTTTTTTTACAATACAACACATAACATCAATTAAGCAACACAACAAGCGCACAACAACAATTAAGTGTCATGAACATAAAATAATTCACTCAAGATATTCAAACAATTATGCAAGCGAAATACAATAAATCATTACTACTAACTCCCTAGGGAATCTCAACTCTATTACTTAATCTACTACATAGGCAATAAACAATTACTTTCTTTTAGGTCAATACCACATAATCTTAATCACTATACAAAAATAGGTGCAACATAGCAATACTTAACACTCATGATATGCAGCCTACTTAATCTTTCATTTAATATGAGATTCTATCTTTCAATGCATAGCTTTTTCCCTTTTCTTCTTAGATTCATTTTATACACCAAGTCCAAATGTTTCTTATTACCATAACCAACCTTTGACTAGGGACATCACCATTCACATACCAAGATTAACCCTTACATTGCATTAACATAATTTTCATTTACAATTAACTTCCACATAATCATTTATGATTCTATGCTCCTAGCATACTTATTACTCCATCATGATTCTTAAAGTACATAAGGAAATAATCACAAAATCTTCTTAAACATTTAACCCATAGCTCATTTAATATTCCTAAAATCTCCTACACTATATCAATTAATCAACAATCATCTTACTACAAATTAGGTAACTACATGAATTCATCTCAACACAAACTAAGATACACTATCCTAATTCCACAACAACTAATAGCATCCACCAAATGGAGATATAATCTTAAACCATAGCACATGATACATTCTAATCCTTTCCTAAAAGACAAGCATTCATTTTACCGTCTAAACATACACCTACTAGTAATTTCCACTAATGAATTAGTAATTCATTCACTAAGAACATCCATAGAATATTTTCATAAGGAACCTTCAATTACATTCCAAGCATTATAAGATTTCAATTCAATTATTAGATCATTGCCTATGAAGTATGATACTATAAGTTCATATTCTTTAACCATCAAACATAAACATGTCCTAAGATATCTTTCAATATTACTCATACTCATGTAGCCTACCAAGGCATAGCATTTCTTCTACTTAAAGCATTAGTTAAAGAGAGCATTTCAAGACTAATACCATTATCATAACATTTACACCATTTCCTTTTAACATGGCTCATCAAGAATACAAATTGCATCTTTTAATTCCAAACCATATTACTTAACCACATCTCATGTATCCATTTCATTTAATATAAATGTGTTACAATACAACTCAAGGTTCATCATTACAATCATCTACCATAACCAAAGTTATCACTACAACTAGAACAACATAGTCATTTCTCATAAACATGATTTCTTTTACAACCATTACATAAGAATTTCATTACATAAATCACATCATCATTTACATTCTTGCTGCAATTATTATCCATGACCAATCTGAAGAAGCATCCTCATCTACGCAAGATGAATCCAAAGATAGGTACATCCTAATAGTTTAAAAACACCAACCAACCGACCATGTGGAACCAAAGGAACCAGCCCCCATGCTAGGAGATGACACAAGGTCCCAACACACCCTCTACATCTAGGCTGACATTCAAAACTAAAGAGACTAAACAATACAAGGAAACCCAAGCAAGAACCAATCACAAGAATAAACTCCTAGAGGCGTAAAACTCATCAGGACATAAATGAATGCAATAAGCATTATCATAAATCATAAAGGGGGAACACATGTAGGAGTGGAGTGTCATTACATGCCATCCTCATAACATAATAACATAATAACACAAGGCACTAGCCTGATGGGCATGTCGAGGCATCTCAGCTTATGAGAGACCAAGGGAGATTAGCTTACTGTCTTCATGGCCTTCTCATGCTTATCCTAAAACATCCTCCCTAGGACTAAGCCATGAGGCTCAAAACTATTTATTATTTGGTTTAAATGAGTAATAATTACCCATCCCAATTATTTCATTACCAATGTTATCAGTTGTTAACAAATCATGGAAAACTCTGTTGTGCCTTGGTGGTCTAGACTTCATGCATCCTTACAAGGAACCTCATGCAAGCCTATCTCTTGTGACCCCGGTCATGACAAGGAAGCCCACTCCTCCTAACATGGCCCAACAATAAATCACAAGAGGCTCTTCCAACATAAATACATGAAATTAATACTCAATGCAGCCAATAACTTCAACACATACTGTCGCAACATATGCAAGGCTACAACATCATCAATAAAGCAAAATGAGCCTCTTGGCTAGCAATAAACAAGGGCATATCAAGCCATCACATGCTGCCATCAAATAAAAGATACCATCACAACAAGGCCTATTCACTTGTTGGTCCAAAACAACATAGTAATCATCTCAATCATCCATGGCCTATCCACATGGAAGAGAGTCTAAAATATCCAAGATGGTATAGAGAAGTAAACATACATTAAACCATCAAAATACATCAAAACTGATAAAAGCCAAATCTGGAAAAATATTAATAGACCTCAAAAATAGCCTTTGGTACAAAATCCATTCAGGAAAATACCTCAGAAAGGACCAAAAAATGACAAAATACAACACACAGGAAGGTTAGCGCTTTTGCCTAGTAGGACAGTGCTTCTATCGAAAAGGACAACGCTTTTGCCGAAAAGGATAGTGCTTCTACCAAAAAGGACAACGCTTCTGCCAAAAGGACAACGCTTCTGTTGAAAAGCACAACGCTTTTGCTGAAAAGGACAAAACTTTTGCCAAAAGGACAACGCTTCTGCCAAAAAGACATCGCTTAAATTGGATAGAGTAGCGCACATGCAATACAGGACAACACTTTTGCACAATAAGACAATGCTTTTGCAAAAACAACTCTGTTGCAAAATAGAGACAAAAAAACATCAAACTTTTGGCGAAGATTAAAAATCAAACTTAAAACATAAGGCTTTGAAAAACATATACATAGAGTCACCCAGAAACAACAAGTAAGAGGAAATAAAAGGAATAAAGTTTAATAGAACATAGAGGGAGAGATTCCAAAACATATCCACAACTGGGAGACCCAGAACTCACTCACAAAGACTTCCTTTGAGTTTGAAATACATAGGTAACTCTACCAACAAAAGATGCAGCCAATATTACACCCAAAAAAAACACCAATCACATGATCCAGGCAATGATACAGGAATTTACTACAAGCAGCCATGAATCCAATTTTTTCAATGTCATGAACAACAACATACAGGAGACTAAATATTTCTCCAACACAACTATACAAACACCCTTATAATATAAAGTTTTCTCCACCATATATAAATCTAAAAAACTACAATAAACCAAATATTTCATCCCCAGCTCCCAGAAGACATTTTCAAACACAGAGCATACACATAGAAATTTTAAAGCTGAAAATAAACAAAAGACAAGGAACCCAACCTGTACCCTGAGTGATGGATGAGAATTGAGGTAGAGCTCCAACCAAATCCAAAAGTCAAACCAAGAAATTCCAGCAACAATCCAAGCCAAAACCGAAAGAAAACTCTTGTAGAGAATATTTTTGCCAAAGAAGAAGCCAAACCCAAAAAACTTCATGTGAAAGAAAATATAAAGCCAAACAATAACCAAAAACCCTAGCCTCAATCTCGTCCAATCCAAATATTCCAATCTATAATATATTTTACCTCCCTTTTCAAATTTAACCAATAAGAGAAGAGGGTAGGTAAGGTAAATATAAATCATGCTTTTACAATAAGGTGGGAATATTTTATCATTTTATTATAAAGTGAATTTATACAACCCACTTAATATTAAAATCAAACTAATAAATAAAACATGGGCCTTAATTAAATAAATCAAATGGGGAAATTAAATTAAATAAACCAAAGGCTCATAAGCGAATTAAAGAACCAAATAAATATTAAACCATAGATGACTAAATAAATAGATAAATAAATAAACAATTAAATACCAATAAAAGGTCAAATCACAAATAAATATAAAATCACAACATAAGCGAAACAATAAATATTAAATCATCAAATAAATAAATATAAATAAATATCAAATAATTATATACCCAAAAATGTAAGAATCCAATAAATTTAATTAGACATTAGATAATCAAATAATCGAATTGCTATTAATCAAAATAATTAAAATAAACATTATTAACTATTTAATCTCGCATCAATAATCAAATAATCAATCTTGACATAATGGAATTAACCAGCCAATACCAACATACTCACAACATAGAAGAAACCAAGCTTACTAATTGACATGGCGACTTGCACCAAGATGTTGACTACTCACAGTGCACAACTTAGACCTAGAGTATGTGAGGGGAACCTGTGTCAACTCCGAACCACATATCATTGGGATTTAAAGACACGCTCAGACCTGTGGAGCCAAGTGGAGTCAGTGTCTAGTACCTACAAATCCTGCATCCACAAAGCAATGATACGACACACACATATATATATATATATATATATAGTATAACAGACAAGGGTTAGATAATCGCAATGACACATCCCGCTCGTAATGAGTGATGTGGCATTGTCTCTATCCCGAAGACAGTCATACAAAAATCAAACACACCATAAGATCAACTCATCATAGATAATCATTAAATATGGTCAGTACATCAAAACATCATCAAATGCATGATTAGTATAATTCATGATTATAGTAAGGCATGTAAAATCCATCAACACTTATGCTCATCAAATCACATGTTCAATATAATATTTCGATAATCAATCACATTATAAGTATATAGTGTCTAATAAATCACACGATCAATAATGATAGTATCAACATCATATAAATCATCTGAAATAGCCTATGCCCAATAATGTCTATCACGCATGAATTAAAAGTCAACTCTAGTCAAAACAAGTCAAGTCAAGGGTGGACCCTACATCCTCCCCCTTTAGACTCAACTTACTCCTGGAAGTCGTAAGAGTTAGGGTGACAACTAGTACACATAAATCAAAAACTTCATTTTAACACAAACATATTATAATATTTTCTAACTCCAAGAAAGATAATTACAACTAAGTTTCCTCCTTATGCTTCAATTATTTGAAATAAACACCTTACACAAGAGGTAAATGAAGCACCAACTCCTATAAATTTGATATGTACACTAAACTGTTAAACTATTTACAAGGGAACTTCATTTCAACCACACTTGCAATACAAAATTGTAACTTTAGTCACTAAGTTAAGCATCAATAAGAAGAAATCATTATATTTCACACCAAAATTCATAGTAACACTCCTTCAACATCTGGTTGCATGCAAATAGAGAGAGAGAGAGATACATTTACACAATATTTTACACATGTGAACCTATTATATTATTGAACAAATCATGTCATAAGCCTAAATGAGTGAAAATTTTTCAGAACTAGGCTTCCTCAAATTAAATGTACTCAAGACATCACACAATAATCAAGCATATATAACCTATTTATCTAAAAGAATGAGTTTCATGGCATTCAAATGTCCTAATTTCCACCATGCTCACACTGCGCTACACTTTATACAAACATTAGATGCAATCCTTATCCAATCAAATCATTCAAAGGGCATCCTTAATCCACTATGTGTACACAAGGATTTGAAGGCAAGAAATCAGCAATTTCTTTTATTTAAATTTTCCATAAATTTCAGACTTCACAATTCCAAGGAACATCTATCTATTATAGAATTCAGTTTGTTACCAATAAATTTCATCTTATTAATACTTTTCATTTACACAGCTAATAACAACATTATCTAATTGTTTTCTTAGTCTAGTGCACTTTTCCATGATGTCCTCCCTCGCACACACTATCAGAGGTTCCAATGAACATGATAGAGACAACATTGGCTCAAGATTTGGGCCACAATATATAGACACTCAGAATGACCACCATAGACAACAAAAGAGGAGGTCAAAGAAGATATCCTCAAATCAATTCATTAAATTAAAAGAGAAGAAAATTTGCTGGTGAAATCAATCAAGAAATTTAAGTGTGACAAGTGCCACCACAGGGCAAAATAAAAGAAAGAACTCAGTGGTCCTCCTAAAAGTAAAGAAATCCCAAAAATACACATTAATCTTAATGACAGTTCACACAGAACATAAATTAACTCAAGGCAAAATAAACAACTCATCCAACCCACATCATGAGGTGACCAACATTAGTCACACCAAAGGGAGTAACCGCTACACAACATCAAAGGGTGAAATGCCTTGAATGTGTTAGAGAGTGCACGCCATATATTTAAGACCTTTATTTTATCCATATGTCCGCATTCTTTTCATTATTTTTAATGCAATTCAATATTTTTGAAAATCTAGACAATTATTCTTTATGAAAGTTGACACAGGTAGGAAGAGATAAAGAAACTACGCACTCACACATGCATAAGGAATATACTCATACCATGAATAATGTTCAAGATATCTAATCTATACCATGATCATATTCACCAAGTTATAATAGAAACAAAGGTTAGAGCTTCAATAAATCACTTGATAGTAGACTATAACATGCATCATTTCCATTAATGCACAACTAATAACCTATAGAAGATTAGAAGGTCCTTCATAAGGCCTTTAAGCAATTTAGCCAATCATATATTTAAACAAGCAAAATAGATCTCATTGCAAAAGCCAAAGTTTAATATCAATTTCTACTCTTACCAATAATAATCTTCTAACATACTTCTAGTTATCTAAGTTAAGAATATCTCAGTTCACCTTCCAGAACTTAGTTTTCTTTTCATCTGATGCCACTTAAATTCCAAGAATATATGCATCATTATATTTAAACTCCCTTCCTATTATTACTTGATTACTATCATTCATAGACTATGTATTTTTGACATTTCAAGAGAAATTGACATTTAGAATCCCAACACAATTTCATATAACTAATTATCATTTTATCTCATTAGAATTTGCTAAGGAAGAACTTCTTAGAATTCAAATAAGGCAATGATATAGTAACCTTTCTTAATTTATCAATCTAGTTAAGAGAAATATTTATTCAATGCCACACAATTCCTACACAAAGCTAAAACTTTTATCTTGCCAACTAAATAAAGACACAATGGTATCATTTCGATTTCTACATATACAATGAACCAATCCTTTCTTAAATACACATATTTATCTCCCTTTAGTTCAATGATGCATTTCCTATTTAAATGATGGTATATTCTATCTAATCAATTCTTCTCTTTAAAGAACAAGGATTATGAATGCAATACCTAAATTTCAGTTTTCAATGCAAATTAATTTCATCTAATCTTCCCTTTAACGTATACAATTCATATTCATTGATCATTATCCAATCCTTTTTCTTAATATCAATAACCCCCAAGTATTTTAATATTTTACCCCATAGAGAGAAAAGGAAGGAAGGTATATTCCCACACAAATCATGTAATGCCCCGCTAGGAAACCTCAAAGGGATAAAACTAAAACACACGAATGGAGTGCAAATAATTAAAAAAAAAAAATTAAACATAACATAATGATACAATGAGTTATCAAAAGCTCATATAACACAATGAAAGACTAAACAATACCTAAGGAGTTTCCCAATGTGATTACTTAATCTAACATCTAACTCAACTCACGACATTTGATCCAATTAAGAAGGTTAACTTAATTTCATGTTGTTACTTTAAACAAGGATATAATTTGTTCAGTAAATTAAAATTACAGATAATATAATGCATTCATGCATTATGGTTGAAGATGTAGCTAACATGTGGAAATTCACCCATTAAAGTTAAAACATAGATAACATGTGGATGTTCATCCATTAAAGTTAAAAGATAGATAACTTAATGAGTTTATCCATTATGATTTAACCAACCCTTACGTTCAAACTTTCATTAAAACTTAAGTCATGCATCTAGTTTTATAACACACTTTAATTTTATTATAAACTAATGAGTTCTTTCCATGCATACTTAATTTCATTATCAATAAATGAATATATTCCATTATTCTAATCTGCATTCTTTCATGATTCGATTTTTACATTTAATATGATGACTAGACACGTACATTTAAAATTAATTTCATCTAATCCACTTGATACATTCTAACATAATGCCATCCATACATGTTAAAAACTAAAAAGGAACATAAGAACATAAGCACAACATAGCACCAAATTGATATCAAAGTTCACCCCTAGAGGGATACATCTCCAAGTTTGCTCAATTGCAAGACCCCTCTGATCATTAAATAAGTTAAGAATACATAAGGTTCACATCATTTACAATCCTTCCATCAAGACAAACATAACCAATATACAACGACCACATCAGTCAAATAAATACATAAATGATCCTTGAATAGGAAAGGATCCAACTGAACATAATAGAAGCAAATACAATGGTCCACTGGAGCAACCGCAAAACTAAGTCATCGCAACCCAAGGTCTAGCATGACATCAGGTTCTCACAAGGGCATAAGCAACAAGACAACTCCACAAAAGTGCTCCTATCAAGACAACACAACCACACACTAGCGAACATAGGGGACACGTGTCATCACACAACCTGGTATGGTTACCATGGTAGGTCTTCATAGCTTCCAGCCCCATCCACTGGGTTGCCCTAGCAACTATTCTGAACCTCCGACCCATCCAAGTCTCATGTGGACCCACACAACCTTTCGTGAAGACAAGGATGGTGGTTTGCCATTTTAGACCTTCTCACAGCATGTCGAGCCTATGTTTGCACTGATCCCATGTGTGAGGCACAATTATCTTACTTAGTGATTCATTAACTAACTCTCTAATATGCTATTAGGTTATCACTTCTTAGACACACTTCCGATGGGTTACCCAATAGCCACTTTGGGCACAACCCCCAATCGAAAGCCACTTTCCCATACGACACTAGATCATACTCAACAAACTCCTAAACCAGACATACACAAGGTCAAGCAAACAGAGTTCAAAATAGAGGAAGAAACCATTTGGTCAAACACAACTTCATATGAGGTGCACTAACTGACGGTACTCTAACTAGATACTTGACCAACTATGATCAACCACAAATTATCATTTAACACCCGCATAAAGGACATGATCAGTTACAACACCATCACAAGACAACAGTCAAACTCAAGATCAAGGATAGAAACAGGTACCCAAATCAACCATACGACAAGGTCCAACAAACAAAATCAAAGACTTGTCATTTCTTAAGCAAATGTGAATACAAAAAATTAAACATGCATAGGCATAGATTGGAAAAGACAATCTTATTTCTTATTGTTTACACAAAATAATTGATCTAGTTTTCTAAAGGTTCTAAATTGATTGCAGTTTGTTTACCTTGTCTAGGTACAAGTCGTTCATGCTTTTTCCATCTCGCTAAGATCATATGCATCATAACATAACATAATTACTTCATCATGAGTTTTAAACCAAATTCACATGAATATAATTAACTAATCATTAATCAACTAAATATGATATTTATTGTTCAAAATAAAATATCATTCTTATTCTTTTCAATATAAATAAACCACTCTCATATCCCCAAAACCGGCATATACTTTCCAAAAATGGAAATATACATATAAAGAAACAAAAGAAATAGATAAACATTTCCCAATGAAATATAATTTCCCTTGCATATATTAAAACAAATACACGATCTAAAGATATTAATTAGTATATATATCTCTCTATATATATACCTAAATTAATAAATTAATGACTAAACAATAATTATTTTATATTTGAAAATATACGCTAATTAAGAATAAAAAATTAATATATAATTAATAATATATATTAATATATAAATTATCACAATTAACATATATTTAATAATATACATTAATTAATAATTAATATATGTTAGGATTCCCATAGATACTGAGAGGGGGGTGTGAGTCAGTATCTAACCGGTATATTAAATTTCTTAACTTAAAACATGCAGAACATATTAATACTGTGTACCGGTAAGCAAAAAGTAATGCAATAAACAGAGATAATAACAACCACATGAAAAACACACCATAACACAAAGATTTAACAAGGAAACCCGATGTGGGAAAAACCTCGGTGGGATTTGTGACGCACAATATTCACTTACTGGCCAATAAGAGAATATTACTGTTACAAGAGGGGCCTACACATGTAGGAAGGCCAATTGCCTAGAGCTCATTGCTCAAATACAAAATAGGAAGTCTCACTGATTTACAAAATGGATTATATAAATCTAGTGTCTTGTACTGCTTCAAAATAGCATCTATAATGCCAGATCTTGTACCGGTTTATGCTCTGCTTCTTACATAAACCCTTAACCTATATTTCGCATAATAGGTCTGCCTTATTTTGCCTAATTACATTCCTCTTCCTTACACAAAATGTTGTACAATGATCTCTCTTATATAAGAGTCATTTTACAACTTGCCAAGTCGGCTTATAATGATTTTACAAATAATAAACAAAATATATTACAACAAAAATCCTGTTGGCCTCTGTGTCGGTATGCTTCCTTTCACTGCTGGTGCCGATGATCTGTGTGCCGGTGTAGAGTCTGATCTTGCTAGTGTCGATGGAATGCTTTGCTGGTGTCATGGGATTGTAAGGTTGCCATCAATGACAAAACCTTCAATCACCTACAATGTCTCATTGGAGTGTGCATATGCCAACAATGTCCCCCTTTGGCATTGATGGCAACACTCGTGAGAAAATTTCAAAAGTGTATCCAAAACTTGTTTCCAAAAATGTGCACCAAAAATATATGAGCTCCCCTTGAGCAGATAAGTCTTTTGCAGATTATTTTCTCATACTACTACTCCCCCTTTGGCATCAATGACAAAGGTTGTCAAGGTGTCAATAGAGTTGTAGTTTTTCTATCTCAACCTTGTAATTGGGTGGTTACAATTTGAAAAAGATCTGCCAAAACCAAATTTATGCTTTCCATAAACCTCTTACTATCTTTTATTGCTGCCTCTATTCTTTGAACTGTACCGGTGAGGTCTACCGGTGTTTTCTGTCCTTGTACAAGCACCTCAGATATTTCCTTCCTCAAGGATGCTAGATAGTCCAGTCTTGGACCTAGTCTTAGTCTTAGATTTTTAGCCTTGTTTATTATTCTCTCCTTTTCTCTCTCTAGCTTTAGTAATTCTTCCTCAAAACTAGTTATCTTTTGCTCAAAAACTGATAATGTATCAGGTGAATTAACAAAATTGTCAGCAAGTTTATTTATTTCTTCTTGTACCTTGCTCATTTTCTTGTCTATGTCAATTGTTAAAAAGTTTGTCTTGCAAGTGTCTTTGTACAGAGTTTTAAATTCCTTCAATGAGTTGCATAGTTCTAGTAGAAGTGTGTCAAATTCCCTAGTACACTTCTTTATTTGATTCTCAAAGAGTTTTTGTTTTTCAATTTCCAACCTGTCTTTGAATGCCTCTTCCTTTATTTGCTCAACTGTCACTATGTTGTCAGTAATATACTTCGACAAAGTGTCAAGTTGACTCAAAGAATCCTTATTATCTATGTTGCATTTTGGAGCTATCATCTTCAAAACTGGGATTGTGTCATCTATAGCTTTATAAGCTTGTGAACTACAATCAGTTATTTTCTTCAAAGAATCTAAAAGAACTTCAGTTACATTGGTTGATTTGTAACCTGTAGAGGAGGAACCAACATTCTGAATTCTGCCAGTGGAGGAAGTAACCATGCTTGTAGTGACCTCTAGTAGGTCAGTCTGTGTTTCCATTTCCTTAAGAAAGGGTTTTTGTTTCTCTCCTGTTGCCGGTGGCACTATTTCCACATGAACTTGTTCCTGTTCTAGAGCCTGTTGCTCTGCTTGTTTATCTATCTGTGTCTCTGTTTGTTTCCCTATGCTATCATCTTCCACTTTTCCTTCAGTGTTATCAGTGTTGTCAGTTGCCGGTGGCTCACTAGCCATGTCAGTTTTACCAGTTGTGTCCTTGTCTATCATAATGTTGACCTTTTGAGTATCAACATCCACTGTGTATAGTACCTCAGGATTAGGATTAGTATCTTCTTGTGATACATCCATACTATCATCTGTCAGTTGGTCTTTTATTGTTGTTACCGATGGAGTAATCAGAGGTGGTGGGGATAAGGTATCTTTTATTTTGATACTAGGAGATCCACCAACCTTTCCTTTACCCTTATCTTTGTCTTTCTGATAGACTTTGATAGGTTTGGGGTTCCTGTACTCTTCCTTCTTTTCCTTCTCCACAAGGAATATATCCCATCCATTTTCTATTTCTTTTGTTACCTCTTTTACTTTTCCTGCCATTAGTGCAATATGCCGGTGTGCAGTAGAGAATACTGACCGGTTGGCCTTTGCAATTAGATCATCTATTTCTTTTAGAGAGTTGACTGGGTAGACAACAAGTAATTTTTCAATTTTGATTTTCTTGTCAAGTTCTACAACAAATTGTCTTCTTGCTTCCAGTCTCTTGAATAATTCATCTGGTAGTTCATCTACAACTTGCATTAAAAACTTCTTATAAATATCCAGGTGTAAAATGACACTGTTTTCAACTTGCTCTTTCTCATCAACTGATAGTGAGTCATATAGTTTGTTGATGTTTTTCAACTGTCCTTCTTTTGTGATTTCATCCAATAGTCTGTCAATCGAAGAAATATTCTGTTGAGTCCTTTTCTTCTTTGGTGTTAGCTTTTTCTTTGGGGTTGTCTTCTTTACCGAAGATCTCACTGCCTATTGTTTTTGTCTAGTTCTTCTAGGCGAGGGTGTGGATACCAGTGAAGGTTGTCTTTTCCTTACAACTCTTTTAAATTTGGCTGGCTTGTCACTCTCTGAAGAAGTTGCTACCGATGACAGGTGCGTTTTTGGTTGTTGTTCCTGTAACTCATCTTCAGTGATACCGGTTTGTTTCAGTACATCTTCTTTTATAGCCTTAGCCTGCCTTGAACCTCTTCTTACTATTTCTTATACTTTCTTTACTCTCTTTTTAGATTTAATTTGGCTTTCAATGGTCTCAGCACTACCAAATACTTCTTCCTTAGGTTCATTTGGTGCTTCTAGAAGAGCTTTTGCATATGTTTCAATGATGTGGTCATCAGTCTCATAGCCCATTTCAGTAAGCCAAATTGTTCTTGGGATAACTACTTCCATCTAGATCTCATCCTTTTTAATCATAAAACATATATCATCTTTGTATTTGTTAACAATTTCTTGTGATAGTCTGATTCTTTTGTTCATTCAGGCCTTTAGTTCTTGAAAATACTCATCAATATTCTTTTCCTTGTTTTCACCCATGTTGTTGAATAAGTCTGATAATTGTTTCCCTATTGGTATGTCAAATCCAAGGTTCTTGTTGCCTATACCAGGCACCTATTTGGTTATGTGTAGCATTAAGCATACAAGTAAATTACCAAATCTAAAAGTCCCTTTCTTATCCTTCTTGACTTTTCCTAAATTGTCAATCAATTCATCTTTTAGCCATTCACATACATCAATTTTCACATTCTCTTTTACCATATCATGTGCACTTTTTATGCATAAACTTGAAACCAAGTTAAGTCTATTTGCATGTGTTGCTTTGTATCCTAAATTCATGCTAACAAATCTCACATTTATATCGATCACATCATTAACCCTTAGAGACCTTCTATCGGATGTTGCACCAATTAAGTTCATTACCAAGTCATTTGAGACATTCTTTGTTTTATCTGGTCTGCTACCAGTGGAGGGTAACCTTGTTACAACTTTCACAAATTCCTTGGTAATTTTATGGATGGATTCAAGCCAAAAGAATGCACCATGTACTCTACTTAACACTATCCTAATAACTTCCTTGGGGAAATCCGAAATGCTGAGAATTTCTGTGAATCCTAGGGTTTCAATAATTTGGTGTTCAGGTTTTACTTTACTAGAATCATCATAGATAACATATTTGTACATGTTTTTTATTTCTTCATCTCCTAATTCTTCTATATGGCAATGGATATAGATTCTAGGGTCTTCTGCATAAACAACTCCTTTGGGAATTTGGGAAAAAGCAACTACATTGTCATCCTTTTTAGCTATCTCGGGAACTAGCTGAAATAAGGGCCTAGGGCATTTGATTACCTCGACTACAGTAGGGTTTGCTATGAATTCAGGTGCAGAGGAGGATGCCATGATTATAAATACCTTTTTCTGCCTTTGGAAGGATTGATTGCTGAAATTTCTTGCCTCTTTGCTCGAAATGCCTTAGCTCTGGAGATTTCACGCTCTTCAAATGTTTGAATGCTTGGTGAAGTGAAATGGAGCCAAAAACATTAATTTATAATGTCAATTTTCCAACTACCACATTTAATGCTTGCTAGTTAAGTAATCACTTAACATATCTGCCGGTATAGAAGTAAATTCAACTTCTTACCATCAACCGAGGGAATAATAGCATATGTCTCATTGATTGCCAAACCCTCAAGGAAATTTCTTCAATTTGATGAAGAGACTCCTGCCGGTGGAGTGCTACTTTGTTATGCCGGTGGAGTGTTGCTCGGTTCTACCGGTGGAGTAGTATTCCTATCCACATTCAGTTCTGATTTCCCGATCCATTGTTTTGAAAATTCTTGCTTAACTTCTTCAACTTTTTCTTTACCTTTCAAACTAGAACCTTTGTTCTCTGTCGGTGATCCTTTACTTCTACGGAATTTTGCAATATGCCCAATCTTGTTACATGCATAGCAAGTCACATTATTCTTCTGAATAGCTTTCCCATAACCTATGCTGGTTTGTGTTCTGCATTGATTAGATAGGTGTCCAAATCTTCCACAAACATAACATCTCACATTCATTCTGCAATTCTCAGAGTTATGACCAACTTTGTTGCATTTTGAACATTGACCAGTGGGTGTGTTGATATTTTGATAATTTCTAGATCTACATTGATTTTCTCTATGACCATACTTATTACAATTAAAGCATTTGCCACTAAATTTATAAGCAGTAGGTTGTCTTACCGGTTTGTTATGATCCTGTGTGTTTGTAGTACCGGAGCTTTCACCAACTTCAAAGCCAATTCCACAAGTGTCACCTTTAGGTTTTTGATTCTTTAGCAAGTTACCAAGTTCTTCTGAGCTTTTCTTGAATTTCTCTTTATGTTGATTTGCAGTATCTAGTTCTCTTTCTAAGACTTCTTTCTGCCTCATTAGTTCATTGGAGTCATTTTGAGTGTGCATCAGATCTGTTTTCAACAAATCATTTTCATAGCTGAGTCTTGTGTTTTCATTTGCAACATCACTTAGTCTTCTAGTCAAATCTTCTTCATTCTTCTTTCTATCTTCAATTTCTTTACAAAATCTAATAGTCATATCCTGCATCTCATTCTTTGTTGTCATGTTCTCTTGTTTCAGCTTGTTTATCATATCAGTAAGAGTTTCCTTTTCATCATTCTCATTTTGCATCTTTTCACAAAGTTCTCTTCTATTGTTTCTTGAAATAGTAAGATTTTCTTGAAGTGCTTGAATAATATCCTGAGTAGCCTTTAGATCATCTTCAAGTTTGATATTTTTCAATTTTTCTGCATCATAGTCTGAGAGAGCTCCTTCAAGTTGCTTCATCAATTTTTCCATCTCTATTGGTGTCAAGATCTTCCTCAAGCTGTTAGGCTTCTGAAAATAGAGGACCAAGCTCTGATACCAATTGTTAGGATTCCCACAAATACTGAGAGGGGGGGGGGGGGGGGGTGAATCAGTATCTAACTGGTATATTAAATTTCTTAACTTAAAACATGCAGAACATATTAATATGTGTACCGGTAAGCAGAAAGTAATGCAATAAACAGAGATAATAACAACCACATGAAAAACACACCATAACACAAAGATTTAACAAGGAAACCCGATGTGGGAAAAACCTCGGTGGGATTTGTGACCCACAATATTCACTTATTGGCCAATAAGAGAATATTACTGTTACAAGAGGGGCCTACACATGCAGGAAGGCCAATTGCCTAGAGCTCATTGCTCAAATACAAAATAGGAAGTCTCACTGATTTACAAAATGGATTATATAAATCTAGTGTCTTGTACTGCTTCAAAATAGCATCTATAATGCCAGATCTTGTATAAAGTTCAAAATACTCAACGAACTCCTAAACCAGACATACACAAGGTCAAGCAAATAGAGTTCAAAATAGAGGAAGCAACCATTTGGTCAAACATGACCTCATATGAGGTGCACTGACTGACAGTACTCTAACTAGATACCTGACCAGCTATGGTCAACCACAAATTATCATTCGACACCCGCATAAAGGACATGACCAGTTACAACACCATCACAAGACAATAGTCAAAATCAAGATCGAGGAAAGAAACAAGCATCCAAATCAACCATACGACAGGGTCCAACAAACAAAATCAAAGACTTGTCATTTCTTAAGTAAATGCGAATACAAAAAATTAAACATGCATAGGCATAGATTAGAAAAGACAATCTTATTTCTTATTGTTTACACAAAATAATTGATCTAGTTTTCTAAAGGATCTAAATTGATTGCAGTCTGTTTACCTTGTCTAGGTACAAGTCGTTCATGGTTTTTCCATTTCGCTAAGATCATATGCATCATAACATAACATAATTACTTCATGATGAGTTTTAAACCAAATTCACATGAATATAATTAACTAGCCATTAATCAACTAAATATGATATTTATTGTTCAAAATAAAATATTATTCTTATTCTTTTTCGAAATAAATAAACCACTCTCATATCCCCAAAACCAGCATATACTTTCCAAAAATGGAAATATACATATAAAGAAACAAAAGAAATAGATAAACATTTTCCAATGAAATATAATTTCCCTTGCATATATTAAAACAAATACATGATCTAAAGATATTAATTAGTATATATATCTCTTTGTATATATACCTAAATTAATAAATTAATGACTGAACAATAATTATTATATATTTGAAAATATACGCTAATTAAGAATAAAAAATTAATATATAATTAATAATATATATTAATATATAAATTATCGCAATTAACATATATTTAATAATATACATTAATTAATAATTAATATATGTTAGGATTCCCACAGATACTGAAGGGGGGTGTGAATCAGTATCTAACCGGTATATTACATTTCTTAACTTAAAACATGCAGAACATATTAATACTGTGTACCGGTAAGAAGAAAGTAATGCAATAAATAGAGATAATAACAACCACATGAAAAACACACCATAACACAAAGATTTAACGAGGAAACCCGGTGTGGGAAAAACCTCGGTGGGATTTGTGACCCACAATATTCACTTACTGGCCAATAAGAGAATATTACTGCTACAAGAGGGGCCTGCACATGTAGGAAGGCCAATTGCCTAGAGCTCATTGCTCAAATACAAAATAGGAAGTCTCACTGACTTACAAAATGGATTATATAAATCTAGTGTCTTGCACTGCTTCAAAATAGCATCTATAATGCCAGATCTAGTACGGTTTCTGCTCTGCTTCTTACATAAAACCTTAACCTATATTTCACATAATAGGTCTGCCTTATTTCGCCTAATTAGATTCCTCTTCCTTACACAAAATGTTCTACAATGATCTCTCTTATATAAGAGTCATTTTACAACTTGCCAAGTCGGCTTATAATGATTTTACAAATAATAAACAAAATATATTACAACAAAAATCCTATCGGCCTCTGTGCCGGTATGCTTTCTTTCACTGTCGGTGCCGGTGATCTATGTGCCAGTGTAGAGTCCGATCTTGCTAGTACCGGTGTAATGCCTTGCCGGTGTCATAGGATTGTAAGGTTGCCATCAATGACAAAACCTTCAATCACCTACAATGTGTCATTGGAGTGTGCATATGCCAACAATATATAATTAATTAAATATATTAATTAAAATTTAATAATAATAAAACATTTAAAAAAAACAAAATTTAAATTTAATAAAAAATAAATAAATTTGTTTTAATAGCCACACGGTTTCTATCTTTTCTCAAAAACCCCAAACTTGATTTTTATGAAATTTATATAGCAGTTAGAATGCAAAGTCACCAAGAAACCCAAAAAATTTAGTAGAAACCCAGTTTGTAAATTTGGAGATATTGTTGACATTCTAAAACAACATAATAAAAACTTCTACAAGGGTTTTATTTTGGAACAAAATTTGGCAGTATAACAACATGCCAGGGAAGAATTTTTAGACAAAAATAATTCGCTCCAGCTTAAATTTAATAGAAATAAAACACAAATCAAAACTATATTCAACCAGAAATTGGAAATCAAATAACAAAATCATGAAAAAATTTCCTAATGAAATATTGGTAAAAAAGAATTCAACCAGTCCAAAATTTTGTGACAACATAGAGAGGGCAAAATACCAGTAAAATTTTTTAAAACAAAATTCATAGGGCCAAATTGGCTGAAACTATCAAATTAATTCTAGCTACAAAGGAATGGGAAGAGGAAAAATATAACTCTATTCCGCATTCCTCCAAAATGAAACTACCAGAAGAAACACATAGGCTGGAAGCACAAGAGGGTGATTTTGGAAATTTTTTGCCAATATAACCCCTATGATTTAAACTTGAAAACTAATCATTTTCTCATAAACAAAATCAAACATGAAAACAAAACCCAACCAGAAATTGGAGACATAGCCATATCATATTTCTTTCTTTTTTTTTTAATAAAAGCACACAAGAAAATAGAGAGGGAGGAAGAAATATTTGATCTATTTTTTTTTAATTTATTTAAAAATGAAACCAGGTAGAAGCTATCCAACCTGTGAAGCTTTCCTAGAAGATCTTGTGGAAGAGCTCAGCCCTGCAACCGGACTCCCATGCCAATCCTTCCTTCCAGCCCACCTTTGATTCTTATTTCCCCAACATGCATCCAAGAAATAAATTTTTTTTCTTCCCACAGTCTCCCCTCCTTCTCGTGAACTCACAGGCATTAAAAAAAAGAAAAATATGCAACCTAATCTTTTTTAGGTTTTTCCAACCAAATATTTTCCAATAATTATGATATTTAATAAAAAAAGAAATTCTTTTTCAAATTAGAAAAATAAAAAATGCTTTTCTCTCCCTCATGTAATTTCTAATTTTTCCCAATTAACACAACTTAACATTTTTATTTCAAAATAATATGAGGGTAATATATATATTTTTAATTAAAATAAAATCCCAAATTCATTTTAAAAAAACAAAAAAAACTACTAAGTAAATTAATCCATTAAAATTAACCATTTAATTGCACTAGCTACCAATTTGAATTGAGCATTTCTAAATAATGAGTAATCGCATAAAAGGAACCTATTTAATTTAGTCCCTTAATTTTTAATGCATAACACAACTTAATTCAAATCAAATAAAAAGGATTAATTACTCAATTTAACCACACACAGAAAACACAAAATCCAAGAAAGCCAAACAAATAGACGACCTGCATACCCAACCAAAGGAATATTGATAGACGACTGACGATGCTCACTTGAGTATGACTAGGGTCACATGAGGGTCTCCCAATCACCTAATCCAAATTTCTAAGGGTTAATGAGGAGCACTCAAACCTGTGAATCCAGGTGAAGATGAACCTCGCACCCATGCAGTACTGTACCTGCAATCTCCTGCAACCATGAATCACACATGCATATATATATAAAAAGTGTTAGCCCAAGATTAATAGCACAATTCAGGAGAAATAATAAACTTACATACAAATTGATGTGAAAATTACATTAACAGGTATGCACAAGAATTAAAACATCTGACTATAACTTGATTCCAAGATTAGAATCTGATTAGGGTACGGGTACTACAAATCAATACACGCAAATTTATGTAAACTTAGTTTGAATTTCCTAGTCATACCAAATACAACTACCACTTTAAAAGGTATACAATTTCAGCTTCCATAAGATCTCCTACCAATACACATGCAAATAGCAATCCCAAATCCTTTGATAGCTATGATTTCCTCAACAATCTTTTATTACATACAAAATCACACATATACCAAAATAACCAATAGTTCTATGAGGTAATCATTACATTACCAACTAACTTTCTTATATTTCACATAGGAGATTAAAATAAGGAGAAAGGTATTACAAAGCTACTTTTATTATGCACCACATACAATTTCTTCGATTTTCACATCATGATCTATACTAAATTATTCCTAAATGCATAATACAAACACTTCATCTTTCTATTCATAGGAAGATCAACATAACAAACAAATTTTATGAACATAGCATTAGTTAAGAGGATACACACATTCTTTTCTCATTCCACCACATAATTAATTATGTATAAGGAAAGAAACCCTAATCATTCAAGTAAGCACTAGAAATTTACAGGGCAAGTAAGAACATATAGACACTTCTCTTATTCTGGAGGCATGCATATGGAATAAATACACACTTTACTTAAAGTTATGATTCCTAAAAGGAATTAGAGAGAAACACAAGGCATAGATATCTAAGATTCAAAAAATTCCAATAACACTTCTTCTAACACAAATCTCAAAGAGTAACTTGATTCAAAGGAACATCAAGGTACATTCACAAGACTAATAGCAACATCCTTAACCAGAGATCCCAGCGTTGCAACATGGGCTCTAATACCAAATGTAATGCCCACCAAAATACCCCAGAGAAATATAGCTAAATAAACACCAATTTAATTTTTTATTTTTTTACAATACAACACATAACATCACTTAAGCAATGCAACGAGCACACAACAACATTTAAGTGTTATGAACATAGAATAATTCACTCAAGCTATTCAAACAATTACACAAGTGGAATACAATAAATCATTACTACTAACTCCCTAGGGCATCTCAACGCCATTACTTAATCTACCTACATAGGCAATAAACATTTACTTTCTTTCAGGTCAATACCTCACAATCTTAATCATTATACACACATAGGTGCAACATAGCAATACTTAACACTCATGATATGCAACCTACTTAATCTTTCATTTAATATGAGATTCTATCTTTCAATGCATAGCTTTTTCCCTTTTTTGCTTAGATTCATTTTATACACCAAGTCCAAATGTTTCTTATTACCATAACCAACTTTTGACTATGAACATCACCATTCACATACAAAGATTAACCCTTACATTGCATTAACAAAATTTCCATTTACAATTAACTTCCACATAATCATTTATGATTCTATGCTCGTAGCATACTTATTACTCCATCATGATTCTTAAAGTACATAAGGTAATAATCACAAAGTCTTCTTAAACATTTAACCCATAGCTCATTTAATACTCCTAAAATCTCTTACACTATATCAATTAATCAACAATCATCTTACTAGAAATCAGGTAACTACACGAATTCATCTCAACACAAATGAAGATACAATATCCTAATTCCACAACAACTAATAACATCCACCAAACTGAGATATAATCTTAAACCATAACACATGATACATTCTAATCCTTTCCTAAAAGACAAGCATTCATTTTACCATCTACACATACACCTACTAGTAATTTCCACTAATAAGATTAGTAATTCATTCACTAAGAACATCCATAGAATATTTTCATAAGGAACCTTCAATTACACTCCAAGCATTATAAGATTTTAATTCAATTATTAGATCACTGTCTATGAAATATGATACTATAAGTTCATATTCTTTAACCATCAAACATAAACATGTCCTAAGATATCTTCCAATATTACTCATACTCATACATCCTACCAAGGCATAGCATTTATTCTACTTAAAGCATTAGTTAAAGACATCATTTCAAGACTAATACCATTATCAAAATATTTACACCATATCCTTTTAACATGGCTCATCAAGAATACAAATTGCATCTTTTAATTCCAAACCATATTACTTAACCACATCTCATGCATCCATTTCATTTAATATAAATACGTTACAATACAACTCAAGGTTCATCATTACAACCATCTACCATAACCAAAGTTATCACTAATACTAGAACAACATAGTCATTTCTCATAAACATGATTTCTTTTACAACCATTACATAAGAATTTCATTACATAAATCACATCATCATTTACATTCTTGCTGCAATTATTATCCATGAACAATTTGAAGAAGCATCCTCATCTACACAAGATGAATCCAAAGACATGTGCATCCCAATGGTTTAAAAGCACCAATCACCTGACCATGTGGAACCAAAGGAACCACCCCCCATGCTAGGAGATGACACAAGGTCCCAACACACACTCTACATCTAGGTTGACACTCAAAACTAAAGAGACTAAACAATACAAGGAAACCCAATCAAGAACCAATCACAAGAATAAACTCCTAGAGGCGTAAAACTCATCAGGACATAAATGCATCCAATAAGCATAATCATAAATCATAAAGGGGGAACACATGTAGGAGTGGAGTGTCATCACATACCATCCTCATAACATAATAACATAATAACAAAAGGCACTAGCCTAATAGACATGTGGAGCCATCTCAACCTATGAGAGACCAAGGGAGATTAGCTTACCATCTTCATGGCCTTCTCATGCTTATCCTAAAACATCCTCCCTAGGAATAAGCCATGAGGCTCAAAACTATTCATTATCTTATTTAAATGAGTTATAATTACCCATCCCAATTATTTTATTATCATTGTTATCACTTGTTTACAAACCATGGAAAATTCCATTGTGCCCTAGTGGTCTAGACTTCATGCATACTTACAAGGAACCTCATGCAAGCCTTGTTAGGTCTCGGAGGCAACTGCGAGGGGGGGGTGGTTAATCACTTTTCCAATAAATACAAACCAAAATTAACTTAACCAAACTTAATGCATAATGCCGGTAAACCAAAATTTAATGCCGGTAAATTTTAATGCATGAAACAGAAAGACAAATAACATACACAATATATAACACCATTATTTGTACATGAAGAGGGGAGAATAGATTTGAAAGGCAAACTGATCAAAACATAACAAAATAAACATGCAGAATGCTAAAATATCATAAAAAGACCATTTCACTTTGCTATTTTACCTTCTCCTTCGGATTGAGCTTGATGAAGAGAAGGCACCCCTTGATAATGCTCCACTTGATGTGCTCCTTTGATTGCTGGATGTTGATGGCTCTCCAATATTGTGCACAAATGATAAGGATGAATGATAAGGATGAGATGATAAAGTTGCCAAGATGATTTCCTGGGCTCAAAAGGGCAGCATAAGCTTACTGGATTTCAAGATGTTTTGAATGAAGGGATGGAACCCTATTTTATAGAAATAGGAGAGGAAAACAGATGGCTAGGATGAATTTGAGATGAAGGGCTAAGATTTACTTGTGAGCTCACACAAGCTCCAAGAGAGGGTGTGGAGACCAAGAAATATTCCTTAAAGGCATTTCGTATCTCCACACTCTACAAGATGCATTGGAGGAATTAAAAATTCTCCAAAAATGGATATTATGGGGATTAGAAGAATAAAAAAGAATTAAAAATTCTTTGGGAGAGGGAAATGGCTAGAGGAATGTGAGATTTCGAAAATCTTACATTCATCTAGAAAAAGAGCATTTAAAGCTGGTGGCTGGATGAAAGGACAAAGAGTTGACTTTGTGGCTAATCATGATGATTAGTCATTAGTGACTCATTAGGAGGGGGATTAGAGGAAATATTAGGTGGGATTTATATTTGTAGGAGAATTTGAATAGGAGAGAGAATGAGTGGAGGGAATAAAAAATTAGAAGAATAATGTTAAGTGAGTTTAGGGAGTTTCTAGAAGAATGTATTAGATTAATGATGAATTAAGAAGATGATGTGTAGGAATCATGTAGGTTAACTAATTAATTGAAATTAATTAGCTAAGAGGAAGATTTGTGAGGATTTGATTTTTTAGAAGAATAATGAAAGGGATTGATTTATTAAATAAATCATATGCTATAGTGACAATATTAATTATATTTAATTAATATTGAGAAGAATTTTAATTAACATAATTAATTAATTAATTATGTGAGGAATTAAAAATAATTAAAATAATTTTTTTTAAGTGTCTACATTTTGCCCCTCTTTGAAGCGAGGTGTGATAACACATTGATTCAAAGAATAATCTTGTTTTGATGCTGATATTGGTTTGATAGGATGCCCTAGCTCTTGATTTATAGATTACGGTATGGTGATGCCCCCTCAGGAGATCAATTGAGGTATTTGATCTTTGAAGTTTTGCGAAATTGATATCCTGATAGATTTGATTTGATTCAATTGATAAGATTTAGATTCAGTCTGGTTTCAAGAAGAATTCATCCTGTATAAGACAAAGATGATCAAAGTGTCTAGTTTCAGGAAGGATTCATCCTGTATAAGACATGATTGATCACAACGTTTAGTTTCAGGAAGGATTCATCCTGTATAAGACATGATAAGAGCGTCTAGTTTCAGGACGGATTCATCTTGTATAAGACATGATCGATCACAATGAACGTCTGGTTTCAGGAAGGATTCATCCTATATAAGACATGATCAGAGCGTCTAGTTTCAGGAAGGATTCATCCTGTATAAGACATGATCAGATCACAACATCTAGTTTCAGGAAGGATTCATCTTGTATAAGACATGATCAAATCACAACGTCTGGTTTCAGGAAGGATTCATCCTATATAAGACACGATCAGATCACAACGTCTGGTTTCAGGAAGGATTCATCCTCTATAAGACATGATCAGATCACAACGTTTGGTTTCAGGAAGGATTCATCCTGTATAAGACATGATTAGATCACAACGTCTGGTTTCAGGAAGGATACATCCTGTATAAGAAATGATCGATCACAACGTCTGATTTTAGGAAGGATTCATCCTTTATAAGACATGATCAGATCACAACGTCTGGTTTTAGGAAGGATTCATCCTATATAAGACATGATCAGATCACAATGTCTAGTTTCAGGAGGGATACATCCTATATAAGACATGAATCAGAATCAGAATTGATTATGTGAGGAAAAAAAATAAAAATAGAGGAAGAAAAATTAGGGTGGAAAGGATAAATGAGGAAGGTATATGAAGTAGTCATGAGGTATTTGGAAAGAAGAATAAGAGATGCGAGACCACGGAGGAAAATGGGGGCAATTGAGAATTCCATGGGATTATTGAGTTTAGGATTTGATGGAATGATGGTGAGATTTTGTGCACAATAAATGTGGAGAGCAAACCTAGTTTGATGTTGCCCTGAGTGACTTGCACCACTGATTATAGAAATCAGGATGCCATGAGAAACCCAGGGCGTGGACTAACTCTACAGACAAATAGTGATTTCTCGCACACAACAATGCAAGTGTTAAGAAACACTAATACAAAGTTGTGGGTTTGTGCAAGGAAACCCTCAAACACACCTATACCTCTTGTACATGAGAAGGTAAGTGTTGATAAACACTAGTACCAGGTCACCGGTTTATAAAAGAAGGATCCAAAACGTGCCATACTATGAAATATGCCCTAGTATGCACCTATCATAACATACCTGAATATGGAAGAACCCAGGCAGTCGTAAATAGTGGCAGTTGTAGGGCAAAAGATGCAAGCCTATATGAAAAGATCTAACAAAATCTAACAAGTCTCTTCCTTGTGACCAAATGATACCTCTTGCCAAGAGTAGAACTAGGATGGACTTGGGATCATTTCTCAAGACTTCTTGAAGCTTATACAGAGGCATAAAAGCTTAGTTTCACTGGGACATTTCTTGTTCATGACTTAGGCGAAGACTCATCATCATACACATGTTTTATTGGGAGGCGGAAAAGAAGGAATGTTGTGCATGGGTGGGCTGGATGGCAGATGATTTGTAGTATCGACATGATAGACAGTGGATCCAGTTATTTACCTTGGCGCCTGCATAGAGGTTTTCACCAAGATACTTGCCCATAGCGCCATGAATTGTTTTCTTTCTTTTTTTGATTTTTTCTTTTTTTCTTAATTTTTTTGTATCATAAGGTGCCTGTTTGCCAGGTTTGCACCAAAGTGACAATTTTTTCAGGATCTTTTTTTTTCATTTTTTTATTTTTTTGACAATTTAAGACTTTCTGAGGACTAAGCATAAAACCTTTTGAGGTGCATGATATTCATCGGATCATCCAAAGGATCACCTTCAGAAGTAGCCAACTGATAAGCTCCTGATCCATATTTCGCTGTGATTACATATGGTCCAAGCCAATTAGGCTTGAACTTGCCTTTCTTTTCTCTTTCTTGTAGATTTTTCTGATTCTCCATGAGGACAAGATCACCAACTTGGAATTCTCGGGTTCTGACTTTTTTATGATAACTCATGCGCAGATGGTTTTGATACACCCGAAGATGATTCAAGGCCTTGAGGTGCCTTTCATCTAACAATTCTAGCTCTTGTAAGTGGGAAATTCTGTATTCTTCCTCTGGTAGGATGTTTTGCAGCGATACCCTTAGAGAGGGGATCTCGATCTCAAGGTGAAGGATAGCTTTAGAACCAAATACTAGGGAATAAGGAGTGGCACCTATGGGGGTGCGGATGGAGGTGCAATAGGCCCACAATGCAGGATGGATTTGAAGGTGCCAATCATGGCTTACTTCATTAACTATCTTTTTGAGGATTTTTATTAGGGTTTTATTAGAAGCCTCAGCTTGGCCATTGCCTTGGGGATAATATGGAGTGGAGAAGCGGTGTTGGATGTTGAATTTTTGGCAGAGTTCTTTGACATCCTAGTTTTTAAATTGTTTACCATTATCTGTGATGATAACTTTTGGGATGCCATATCGGTAGATTAGGTAGTTCAAGATGAATTTGGATATTTTCTTGCCGGTGGTGAAAGTAAGAGGGATAGCCTCTACCCACTTGGTGAAGTATTCGGTGGAGGTGATAATGAATTTATGTCCGTTGGAAGATGAAGGGTGGATTTTCCCAATGAGATTGAGCCCCCACTGCAAGAAGGGCCATGGTGTAATGAATGGCTGTAATTCTTGTGACGGTGCATGAATCTTGTTGCCATGCTGTTGGCAAGGGATGCATTTCTTCACATAATTGTATGCATCTTCTTCCATTTTAGGCCAATAGTATCATGTTCTCAAAAGTTTTTTAGCCAATGTGAGTCCACTTGAGTGTGCCCCACAGATACCCTCATGTACTTCACGTAATGCCCATTCTGCTTCTTGTTTATCTAAACACCTTAAGAGGGAACCATCAAAATGCCTTCTGAACAAGGTGTCTGCAAGGATGGTGTAATGGGCACATTGGCAGATGAAAGTTTGCTGTTGGGTTTTGGTGAGGTGTAGGGGAATGGTGTTGTCTTTGAGGAAAGCGAAGGTTTCTTGGTACCAAGGGGACTCAGGACCAACGAGAACACACACCATTTCAAACTCTGGTAGGTTGTATGCTGGTATAAACAATTGCTCGACCAAGAACTCGCACTTCTGACTGTGTGTTGGCATTTGAAGGAGGGAGCCAATGGTGGCCATTGCATCTGCAACCCTGTTGTTTGTTCATGGGATTTGATCAAAGTCGATTGCCATGAAATGTTGCTTAAGATCTTCAACCATGGTATGGTAGGGAAGGATTTTATCATCTTTTGTCTGGTATTCATCATTGACTTGTTTTATGACGAGCTGGGAATCACCATTGACTTGTAATTCCTTTATTTTCCAGTGGATAGCCAAGCGTAAACCTATGATGAGGGCCTCATATTCTGCTATGTTATTAGTACATGCAAAGGCTATCTTGTATGATTTGGGGATGCCATCTCCTTGAGGTGTAACCAATAATATTCCTACCCCCGATCCATTTTGAGTGTAGGAGCCATCGAAATACAATTTCCATGTGGAGGATGTGGAAACAGTCATAATGAACTCATCTGGTAATTCTGTGAGAAGAGGACGGTCTCCTGGAAGTGGAGCTTCAGCCAACTGATCTGCAATAACTTGTCCCTTGATTGCCTTTCTGTCCACATATTCGATGTCAAACTCACTTAGAAGCATGACCCATTTAGCCGTTCTGCCAGTGAGAGCAGCTTTTGACAGGAGATATTTAAGTGGATCAATTTTAGCAATTAATTTTGTCTTGTTGTTTAGCATATAGTGTCGTAGTTTCTATGTGCTAAATAATAATGCCAAACATGCTCTTTCAATGGGGGTGTAGTTGAGTTCATATCCTACCAACGTCTGACTGATGTAGTAAATGGCATGTTCCTTCCCTTGATCATCTGTTTGCACCAGTAATGCCCCCAATGCCACTGTAGTAGCACATATGTACAAAATGAGGGGTTTTCCAAGGGTAGGTGGCATCAAGACTAGAGGTGATGCTAGATATTCTTTTAATTTTTCAAAGGCCTTTCGACATAGGCAATCCCATTTGAATTTTGTGTCTTTACGTAACAAATGTGCAAATGGATGGCACTTGTCGGCTAGCTGTGAAATGAAATGCCTGACAGATTGGAGTTTTAACTGGAGACTGCGTAGTTGTCTAAGAGTTTTTGTTGGAGGCATTTCCATAATAGCTTTTACTTTTGTGGGATCAACCTCGATGCCTCTGCGGGAAACAATGAATCCTAGTAGTTTTCCCGATGTGACGCCAAACACACACTTTTTTCGGTTTAGGCGCAGCTTGTATTTTTCCAATCTTTCGAAGATCTGTTTTAGAATAGGGATGTTCTCTTGTCTTGTCTTGGATTTGCCTAGTAGATCATCCACATAGTCCTCCATAATTTTGTGCAAGAGGTCATGAAAAATTGTTGTCATTGCCCTTTGATATGTAGCTCCAACATTTTTAAGGACAAAAGGCATGACCCGGTAACAGAAAGTACCCCATGGTGTTGTGAATGCGGTTTTATGCTGATCCTCATCTGCTGTCCTGATTTGGTTGTATCCAGAAAACCCATCCATTAGCAATAGCATTTCATGTCCTGCTGTAAGATCCACAATCATATCTATGTTTGGGAGCGGGAAATTGTCTTTAGGACAAGCTATATTTAGATCTCAGAAATCTGTGCAAATGTGGATGCCCCCAGTAGGATTGCTGATATGCACAATGTTGGAGACCCATTCAGCGTAGTCTATGGGTCTGATAAATTCTGCATCTAACAACTTTTGAAGTTCTCCCTTGACCAAGAGAGCAATATGCAGGTGCATTTTGCGGAGTTTTTGTTTTACAGGTTTTGTTGGTATTTTGGTATGGTTTTGTCATTGATGTCAACACCTGCTAACACACCTACTTTGGAGATCCAGCAACATTCACCGCCAATCAGTAAACTATTCAACAATCATCGGTATATGGTTAACCGATAGGATATAATGTTCACCGGTACCTACAATGACATGGAAGACACTTGGTAATGTCGAAGACATCATGTGGACACTTTTCCTTGAAGTAATATCATTGGTATATTCTTATTTGCATATTTGCTTTCACCGGCAAATAGGTCCAAGTTATCTAGGGTTACACCGATAGGTTTATCTTTTCTAGATTAGCATGGCACGCTATGGAGATGATTTATTATTGTTGTAAATGCATTAAGCCGACATGTTCAATCGGTTATTGCATCAGTTATTATTTGTAAAATGTTTTATTGTAATATCTTGTAGAGCTGACCTACTAAAATTGGTCTTAGAGTATGGTATAAATGTAAGATCTTATTTGTAAGATCAAATGTGCGGAGTGCGAAAAAGAATTATAAGAAGGTAATTGAAGAACAACAACAGACTAAGACACCCCGGTATGTAAGACTGAATCATTCTGAAGATCAAATAATTGGAAGCAAATTTAAAGGAGTCATGACAAGAGGAAGATTGACAAATGAAGAGGTATGTCTTATTTCTCAAATTGAACCATTATCTATCAATGAGGCATGTGAAGATAAATTTTGGATTAAAGCTATGGAAGAAGAATTAGGACAAATTAAGAAAAATAATACTTGGACATTAGTTCCCCAGCCTGAAAATAAAAATGTAATTGGAACCAAATGGGTATTTAGAAACAAACTTAATGAAGATGGTAAGGTTGTCAGGAATAAAGCAAGACTAGTGTGTAAGGGATATTCTCAGAAAGAAGGAGTTGATTACAATGAAACCTTTGCAACGGTAGCCAGAATTGAAGTAGTTAGATTATTCTTAGCCTTTGCAGCTCACAAGGATTACAAAGCTTATCAAATGGATATTAAATGTGCATTTTTGAATGGAGATCTTGAAGAAGAAGTTTATATTGAACAACCTGATGGATTATCTTTGACAGATAACAATGATATGGTTTGTAGATTAAGAAAAGCTTTGTATGGACTAAAACAAGCTCCAAGAGCTTGGTATGCAAGATTGGATAAGTATCTCTTAAAAATTGGCTTTATGAAAGGAAATGTAGATAGCAATTTATATTACAAAGTAACTAATGATGACATTTTGATTATGGAAGTATTTGTTGATGATATAATCTTTGGAGGAGAAGATGGATTATGCAAAGAAGTTTCTCTTAAAATGTAGCATGAATTTGAAATGTCTATGATTGGAGAAATAAAATTCTTTTTAGGATTGCAGATTTTACAGACTGATAAAGGCATATTTTTGAATCAATCTAAGTACTTGAAAGAACTACTCAAGAAATTTGGGATGGAGAACTCTAAACTGGTAAGCACACCTATGACTACAAATGACAAATTATCTCAAAGGGATGAATCTACACCTGTTAATCCAACTAGATAAAAATCTATGATAGGAGGTTTACTGTATTTGACACAAACCAGACCTGATATTATGAATGCAGTATGTATAGTTTCTAGATTTCAGAGTAATCCCAAGGAAAATCATGAATCAGCAGTAAAAAGGATTTTTCGGTACTTACAAGGCACAACAAATCTTGGATTATGGTATTCTAAAGATGAAAATTTTGATCTATATGCATACACAAATGCAAATTGGGCAGGAGATGTGGATGATAGAAAGAGCACCACTGGAGGAGCATTCTTTCTTGGAAAGAGATTAGTTTACTGGTTAAGTAAGAACCAGAGTTGTACATCTTTATCAACAGCAGAATCAGAATATGTTGTAGCAGCAACAAACTGTACAACAAACTGTACATAGGTACTTTGGCTTAAGCAAATGTTGAAAGACATAAAGGTAAAATGCAAGGAACCTATTACTATATATTGTGATAACACTGCAGCAATTGATATATCTAAGAATCTAGTATTACATTCTAAAACAAAACATGTTTCTATCAAACTAAATTTTCTGAGAGAAAAAGTTGAAGAAAAAGACATAAAACTAGTTTATGTGAATACTAAAGAACAACTTGCAGATATTTTTACAAAAGCTTTGCCTAAGGAAACTTTTGAGTATCTCAGAGATCAGCTCGGAGTCCTACCTCCATCGGTAGAGACTTAGAGAGTTGATGATTGTCATCAACCGGCAGAATTAAATGGACAAATCTTTTATTCCAGTATTTGATGAGGAAGCTACTTCTCAGGGGGAGTAGTTGGTATATTGAATTGGTTGGTATTTTGTATGAACTTGAGCTTTTTGTAGCTTTGGCATTTGATGTCAAAGGGGGAGAGATATATGGAAAAACATTGGGGAGAGATATATGGAAAAATACATTATCTTTTTGAGGAGAGATTGGTATAAAAGATTGATATTGAAAATAAATCTTTGCATAAACACATATTACTCCCAGGGGGAGAATTGGTTTTTGTACTTGGCATTTCTTTTTGGCACGTTGATGGTTTTTCCATCTTGTGTTGCCATCAATGCCAAAGGGGGAGATTGTTGGTATTTTGGTATGGTTTTTCCATTGATGTCAACACCTGCTAACACACCTACTTTGAAGATCCAGTAACATTCACCGACAATCAGTAAATTGTTCAATAAACACCGATATATGGTTAACCGGTAGGATATAATGTTCACCGGTACCTACAATGACATGGAAGAGACTTGGTAATGTCGAAGACATCATGTGGACACTTTTCCTTGAAGTAATATCATTGGTATATTCTTATTTTCATATTTGCTTTCACCAGCAAATAGGTCCAGGTTATCTAGGGTTACACCGACATCTTTATCTTTTCTAGATCAGCATGGCACGCTATGGAGATGATTTATTATTGTTGTAAATACATTAAGCCGACATGTTCAATCAGTTATTGCATCAGTTATTATTTGTAAAATGTTTTATTGTAATATCTTGTAGAGCTGACCTACTAAAATTGGTCTTAGGGTATGGTATAAATGTAAGATCTTATTTGTAAGATCAAATGTGTGGAGTGCGAAAAAGAATTATAAGAAGGTATATGCAAGATTAAGAAGAGGTATACATGAAGACATCATTTGAAGGTGAAGCTAGTTTTTTGTAGAAGCATATCAACATCACACCGGTACTGAATCCAGCATATGAAGATTCTATTCTGTGCAGTACATTCTCATTGGATTTAACCATCCATCTTTAGTTAGTGTGACTCCCATTTGTGTTTGAGCAGTGAGCTCTAGGCTGTTGGCCTTTCTGCGTGTGCAGACCCCTCTTGTACATTTACTATCTACAGTAGTATCATCTGATTGTGGATAAGGTTTCCCACCGTGGTTTTTCCCCTTACAGGGTTTCCACGTACAAATATTTGTGTCATGTGTTGTGGTTGACTTTGTGCTTATGTTTCATGCATTAATTCTTACGGGTACAACATTTCCTGTTAACATTGTTTACCAGCACAATTAACTATCTTACCGGTATTAAGCAATAAGTTGGTTATTAAGATTTTGGTTTGAATTTATTAGACAATTGATTCACACCCCATCTCAGTTGTCCCCGGGACCTACAATTGGTATTAGAGCGTTGGTCCTCTTTTGCAGAAGTTTAACAACTTGAGGAGATCCAATGTCTACTAATTATTTCAGGAAGGATAGTCCTAAACTTGATGGAACCAACTATGGAATATGGAAAATTAGAATGGAGACACATCTGAATTGCATTGGTAAAGACATCTGGGAAGTTACTAAGAATGGTTATACTACTACTATAGCTGGTCAGCCTGCTCTTATTACTCTAGGTAAAGATGAAGAAAATGATTGCAAAGCAAGAGAAGCACTTTTGAGTGCATTGTCAGATCAACAAATCATGGGATTATTGGATAGATCTACTGCAAAAGCTATTTGGGATCATTTGGAAACACTGAATGAAGGTGATTCCACAGTCAAAATTGCAAAACTTGAAAGCTTCCGAGTTAGGTATGAACATTTGAAAATGGAAGAAGATGAAAGAATTTTTGCTTTTATGGAAAGAGTAAATGAAATTGTTTTAGGTATCAAATGTTGTGGAGGAACCTTGAGTGAAGATGAGATTGTTTCAAAAATCTTAAGAGGTTTGCCACCGGCATATAAAATGAAGGTTACTGCTATTAATGAGCTGAGAACAATGCTTAATACATCAGTAACTAGGGATACATTGATTGGAAAACTTTCAGCTTTTGAAATAGAGGAATTTGGTCCTGTTGCTATAAAAAATGATTTGGCCTTCAAAGCATCAACATCATCTGCTCCATCTTTTGACAAATCAGACTGGAGAACCTTTTATGCAAGAGAACTTCAAGAAACCAGAAAGGAGAATGAAGAGCTTGAAGAACTTGAAGCACTATTTGCAAGAAAAATGCCAAAAGGTCCAATTGGAAGTAAGTGTGAAGGTAAAGCACCCTTTAAATGTTTCAATTGCAATAAGATTGGTCATATGGATTCAAGATGCCCTGACAGACATGCTAGACTAAGAGAAGAAGCTAGAAGAACATACAAGCCTAATCCTGAATATCAGAGATACAGATTTAAGAAAAACAAAGATAAAACCTGTTACATTGCTGATGAAGGTGTGACTGATGATTCTGATGAGGATCCAGCAGACAACGGATGGGTCTTTGTTGCTATAACAGAAGAACAACTGGTACCTATTGCTCCACCAGTAGAACAAGCCCTAGCAGCTAAAGTTGAATCAAAGGATGAATGGATTATTGACTCAGGATGCTCACATCACATGACTAGAGACAAAGGCAAATTCTTGAACTTTCAAGAATACAATGGAGGTTTAGTAAGATTCGGAGATGACAAAGCCTGTTCAATCAAAGGTAAGGGTTCAATATCTCTTGATGGTAAACATAACACTGACAATGTTTACTATGTTGAAGGATTAAAACATAATCTTTTAAGTGTTGGTCAATTAGTTGAGAAAGGTTTTCAGTTACAATTTAAAAATGGAAAATGCAAAATCATGAATAGAACTGGTTTGGAAATTGCAACCGGTAATCAGACTAGAGGTAATATCTTTCATTTGAATAACAGTGAAAAGGCATGCTTAATTGCTCATATAGATGAAAGTTGGCTATGGCATAAAAGACTATGTCATGTAAATTTTGATTGCATGGTCAAAATCAGTACTTCTAAGGCAGTTAGAGATCTACCTAAAATTGTGAAACCTCAGTATACAATTTGCAAGGAATGTCAATTTGGAAAATAGGTTAGATCTAGTTTCAAAAGTAATCTAGAAAATTCCAATAATGCTCTTGATTTAATTCACACTCATTTATGTGGTCTGGCTAGAACTAAAAGCTTACAAGGTGATAGATATTTCATGCTAATTATTGATGATTATTCTAGAATGTGTTGGGTTAGTTTTCTTAGGGAAAAATTAGAAGCACTTGGGAAGTTCAAACTATTCAAAGCAATGGTTGAAAATGAAACCGGTAAGAAAATTAAATGTGTAAGATCTGATCAAGGAGGAGAATTCACATCTAGAGATTTTAATACATTCTGTGAAGTGAATGGAATCAAAAGACAGTTATCAGCACCTCAAACACCACAACAGAATGGAGTTGTTGAAAGGAAAAACAGAACTATTTTGGATGCAGCAAGAAGTATGTTATCATAAGCAAATCTACCACATGTGTACTGGAGAGAGGCAATAAGCACCGTTGTCTATACGTTCAACAAAGTTCACATCAATGGTGAAACCGGTAAGACACCTCATGAACTATGGTTTGGTAATACTCCTACTCTTAAATATTTCAGAATTTTTGGAAGTAAATGTTATATTAGAAGAGATGAGTATATTGGCAAGTTTGATCCTAGAAGTGATGAAGGAATATTTCTTGGTTATTCATCTAAGAGTAAAGCTTATAGATGTTTTAATAAAAGATTACATAAAATTGTTGAGAGTACAAATGTAAAGATTGATGAACAATTCAGAGGAACTTCAAGGTATATAGACTCTGAACTAGTAACATAAATTATGACAAATGAACCAACAGTAAATCCACCGATACAGAATGATGACCCAGTTACTTCGGTATCATCAGAGGATACCACAGTAATTGAAGAACAAAAATAGACTAAGACACCCCGGTATGTAAGACTGAATCATTCTGAAGATCAGATAATTGGAAGCAAATTTAAAGGAGTCATGACAAGAGGAAGATTGGCAAATGAAGAGGTATGTCTTATTTCTCAAATTGAACCATTATCTATCAATGAGGTATGTGAAGATAAATTTTGGATTAAAGCTATGGAAGAAGAATTAGGACAAATTGAGAAAAATAATACTTGGACATTAGTTCCCCGGCCTGAAAATAAAAATGTAATTGGAACCGAATGGGTATTTAGAAACAAACTCAATGAAGATGGTAAGGTTGTCAGGAATAAAGCAAGACTAGTGTGTAAGGGATATTCTCAGTAAGAAGGAGTTGATTACAATGGAAGCTTTGCACCGGTAGCCAGAATTGAAGCAGTTAGATTATTCTTAGCCTTTGTAGCTCACAAGGATTAAAAAATTTATCAAATGGATATTAAATATGAATTTTTGAATGGAGATCTTGAAGAAGAAGTTTATATTGAACAACCTGATGGATTTTCTTTGACAGATAACAATGATATGGTTTGTAGATTAAGAAAAGCTCTGTATGGACTAAAACAAGCTCCAAGAGCCTGGTATGCAAGATTGGGTAAGTATCTCTTAAAAATTGGCTTTACTAAAGGAAATGCAGATAGCAATTTATATTACAAAGTAACTAATGATGACATTTTGATTATGGAAGTATTTGTTGATGATATAATTTTTGGAGGAGAAGATGCATTATGTAAAGAATTTTCTCTTAAAATGTAACATGAATTTGAAATGTCTATGATTGGAGAAGTAAAATTCTTTTTACGATTGCAGATTTTACAGACTGATAAAGGCATATTTTTGAATCAATCTAAGTACTTGAAAGAACTACTCAAGAAATTTGGGATGGAGAAATCTAAACCGGTAAGCACACCTATGACTAGAAATGACAAATTATCTCAAAGGGATGAATCTACACCTGTTAATCTAGCTAGATACAAATCTATGATAGGAGGTTTACTATATTTGACACAAACCAGACCTGATATTATGAATGCAGTATGTATAGTTTCTAGATTTCAGAGTAATCCCAAGGAAAATCATGAATCAACAGTAAAAAGGATTTTCTAGTACTTACAAGGCACAACAAATCTTGGATTATGGTATCCTAAAGATGAAAATTTTGATCTATATGCATACACAGATGCAAATTGGGCAAGAGATGCGGATGATAGAAAGAGAACCACTGGAGGAGCATTCTTTCTTGGAAAGAGATTAGTTTCTTGGTTAAGTAAGAAACAGAGTTGTACATCTTTATCAACAGCAGAATCAAAATATGTTGCAGCAGCAACAAACTGTACACAGGTACTTTGGTTTAAGTAAATGTTGAAAGACATAAAGGTAAAATGCAAGGAACCTATTACTATATATTGTGATAACACTGCAGCAATTGATATATCTAAGAATCCAGTATTACATTCTAAAACAAAACATGTTTCTATCAAACTGAATTTTCTAAGGGAAAAAGTTGAAGAAAAAGAAATAAAACTGGTTTATGTGAATACTAAAGAACAACTTGCAGATATTTTTACAAAACCTTTGCCTAAGGAAACTTTTGAGTATCTCAGAGATCAACTCAGAGTCCTACCTCCACCGGTAGAGACTTAGATAGTTCATGATTGTCATCAACCGGCAGAATTAAATGGACAAATCTTTTATTCTGGTATTTGATGAGGAAGCTACTTCTCATGGGGAGTAGTTGGTATATTGAATTGGTTGGTATTTTGTATGAACTTGAGTTTTTTGTAGCTTTGGAATTTGATGTCAAAGGGGGAGAGATATATGAGAAAATACATTATCTTTTTGAGGAGAGATTGGTATAAGAGATTGATATTGAAAATAAATCTTTGCATAAACACATATTACTCCCAAGGGGAGAATTGGTTTTTGTACTTGGCATTTCTTTTTGGCACGTTGATGGTTTTTCCATCTTGTGTTGTGATCAATGCCAAAGGGGGAGATTGTTGGTATTTTGGTATGGTTTTGTCATTAATGTCAACACCTGCTAACACACCTACTTTGGAGATCCAACAACATTCACCGACAATCAATAAACTATTCAATAATCACCTGTATATGGTTAACCAGCGGGATATAATGTTCACCGTTACCTGCAATGACATGGAAGACACTTGGTAATGTCGAAGACATCATGTGGACACTTTTCCTTGAAGTAATATCATTGGTATATTCTTATTTGCATATTTGCTTTCACCGACAAATAGGTCTAGGTTATCTAGGGTTACACCAGCAGGTTTATCTTTTCTAGATCAGCATGGCATGCTATGGAGATGATTTATTATTGTTGTAAATGCTTTAAGGCGACATGTTCAATCGGTTATTGCATCGCTTATTATTTGTAAAATGTTTTATTGTAATATCTTGTAGAGTCGACCTACTAAAATTGGTCTTAGGGTATGGTATAAATGTAAGATCTTATTTGTAAGATCAAATGTGTGGAGTGCGAAAAAGAATTATAAGAAGGTATATGCAAGATTAAGCAGAGGTATACATGAAGACATCATTTGAAGGTGAAGCTAGGTTTTTGTAGAAGCATATCAGCATCACACCGATATTGAATCCAGCATATGAAGATGCTATTTTGTGCAGTACATTCTCATTGGATTTAACCATCCATCTGTAGTCAGTGTGACTCCCATTTGTGTTTGAGCAGTGAGCTCTAGGCTGTTGGCCTTTCTGCATGTGCAGACCCCTCTTGTACACTTACTATCTGCAGTAGTATCATCTGATTGTGGGTAAGGTTTCCCACCGTGGTTTTTCCCCTTATAGGGTTTCCACGTACAAATATTTGTGTCATGTGTTGTGGTTGACTTTGTGCTTATGTTTCATGCATTAATTCTTACCGGTACAACATTTCCTGTTAACATTGTTTACCGGCACAATTAACTATCTTACCGGTATTAAGCAATAAGTTGGTTATTAAGATTTTGGTTTGAATTTATTAGACAACTGATTCACCCCCTCTCTCAGTTGTCCCCGGGACCTACAGGTTTTGCATCTAGGCGGACGACGAGATTGTGAACCACCAAGGTAGGATCCAACCCTGGCATATCAGAATAGGACCATGCAAAATTGATTTTAACCTTTGTAAGGAAGTTGATGAAGTCTTGTTTCTCAATTTCGGTGAGGGATTTGGCAATGAGCACATTTTTTGGAATGACTTCAGTGCCCATGTTGATGCTATTTGTTTCTTCTATCAACAAATTTGATTTGTCCTATTTAAGGTAACCAATGGTAGGGAGGTCAAATCCCTCATCGTCAAGTGTCTTTTCCAGGTTTTCACTTTCAGATACGCCCTTTGTTTTTATTTCATGTTCATCGAAAGGCACCTCAAGGAGGTTTTCACCTAGGAAATCATATCTTTTTCTTTTATTATCTTTTTTGTGGATAAGGGCATTGACTTGACTACCAAAGTATCCCTTTTCGTGTAGTTGAATACCCTCAATTCTATTATAGTCTTCCATATTTTGCGCTATTAGGAGAGAAATGAGAGCATTATCGTTAACGCAGATATCTAAATTGGGTTTGTCTCGTTGGCCCCAGTCAATGAGTTCAGGATGGACAAGTTGTAGCTCATGTGAAGTGGGAGGGGTTATAGGGGTGATGGTATTGATGTAAGCATCGAAGAAGGTATCTTTCTCGTATTCATAAGGCATTTCGTGGAATTCCTCTTCATCAGTGCTTTCGATATCCAAAGAAGGACTAGAAGGGGCACTGACGATAGTAATCTTAGGCACTAGGGTGTACCCCAAGCCTCTGTTGTATCTGTAGGAGATAGGATTTATGGGATCTTTTCTTCCTTTCTCCTCTGGTCCCAGATCATGTCCTTTGTAACCCATTTTTTCAACTATGGCAAATGCTTTTGGGTACATTTCTTTGGATATTCTTGTTGGATCATCATCCTCTTCCTGGTATAGCCATGAAGAGATATCTGCTTCGAGGTTCTCATTACCAAGTGGGCCCCATTGCTGGAAGGTGGTGTTTTGGCATTGCATGACTGATTTTGGGTCCTTTTTTAGCTCTTTTGGTTTGCCAAATGACTTAGGAGAGAGAGGGAGGTTGCCTATTAATAAGACGTCCTCCAATTTGTATTCTCCACAACCATTGTCCAAGATCTTGATTTGATTATTTGGTTGGGATGATGTGGAGGCAACATTTGATGTGTCAGATGGAGACGTTGGCGAAGGTCTATTTAGTGGGCAATGATACAGATGCTTCCCCTCTAATAGTTTGCAATATTGAAAAGGTTGGGGATCACCTTTGATAGTGATCACTTTTCCATTATAGGGGAATTTGATGCATTGGTGATAGGTAGAGGGTACGGCCTACAAGGAATGAATCCATGGCCTCCCGAGGAGAATGTTGTAGGGGAGATCAAGATTGAGTACTTGGCAAGGGGTTTCAATTGTAACGGGGCCCACTTGAAGAGGTAAGGTGATTACGCCCTTTGAAATTCTTTTCGCATCATCATATGCCTTTATTGTGATCCTTCCTGATGTGTCTATCAGATCCTCAGAAAGTCCCAATTGTTTTATCAATTTGTATGTACATAGTTTAAGCCCGGATCCACCGTCTATTGGGATACGTTTGACCTTGTGCTTGTGGATGAGAGCTTCGATGTGCAAATGTTTATTATGGTCCTCATCTGTGGGAGCATCTTGGGAGTTAAATACAATGTGCTGCTGGGCAGCAAGGTTTCCAATGAGGGTTTGAAATTGGGTGGTGTTGAAGTTATCAGGAAAGCATGATTGGAGAAGGGCTTGTTCCAAAATTTCTTTATGGACCGAAGAAGTCTTGAGAAGTTCCAAAATGGAGATCTGTGCGGGTGTCTTCCCAAGTTGATCAAGGAGGTCATATCGGTGGGTGGAAGACATGGGGGGGGGGGGTTGGTGGGGGAGGAACTCCTTGGATGGTGACTCTTCCTTGGCGTGTAGTTGCATTATAGTCATTCTGGAAATGGGAGGTGGAAGGCGTGGCACCTTGAATGACTATTCTAGCCGGATTTGGTCTGCTTTGGGAAGAAGGAGGATTAACTCCTTGGATGGTTATGACATTGACATGATTATCTGCAGGTTCAATGCGACTTACTAAAAAATCAAAACCAGTTACGTGATTAGGGTAGTCATAATCCATTGCATTAGATGATGAGCCTTTTCTTTTATCATTCTTTGGGAAGGGTTCCTGGTTCATTTTGAGTTTGTCATTGTTATTACCAGGTTTTGCATTTGCTACCTCAATCTCACCTCTATTAATGAGATCTTGTATGTAGTTCTTCAGTTTCATACACTTTTGTGTGTCATGTCCCTTGATACGATGGTATTCACAATACTCATTTTCATTATACCATCTTGGTTTAGGTTGATTGGGATCAAATGGGTGAGTGATTGGGAAAACCACTATACCTGCTTGGACAAGTTTTTGAAAAACCACTTCAATAGGCTCAGCAAGAGGAGTGAAATCTCTTGGAGTCCTATTATTCGATCGGGGTGGTCGTCCTTGGATTGAGACATTGTTGTGAGGTTTTTGAGATTGATTTGAATTGTTTTGATTGTTGAATTGATGAATATTGGTGGTGGATTTTGGGGGAGCGGCCATAGTTTGGACCCACTTTGCCTCAGTTACACCATCATTGACCATGTTTTTATTTTTAGCCCAGAATTTTGGCTTGTCGTTATGATAAGAGGATGAACTTTATGATGACTTCTGGTAATGTTTCAAGGTTCCTTCCTCTAACAAGACACGTTCGAGGGCGAGGCCCTTATCGCTCAATTTTTGGAAGGATTTGATACATTGAGATATTAAAGGTCTTGAAAGTTCAGGCACCAAGTTCTTTTGAAATAGTTCAATTTGATGTTGTTCTAGCATGTCCCACTGGAATTTTTTGATAAGATGTCGCCATCTTTGTAGGAAATTGGCGAAGGTTTCTCTAGGCCTTTGTTTTGTATTACATAGGTCCATCATAGAAACATCATTACCCATGTTGTATGCATAGTGGGCCACAAATTTTTCTGCCAAGTCTAGAAAAGAGACAATGGAACCTCGTGGTAAAGATGAGAACCATGCTAGGGCGTCTCCCGTGAGACTCTTGGGAAAGAGTCTGCGAAGATAAAGGTCACTATAGGAGACTTCTTGGCATAAGATGTGGAATTCTCAGACATGGTCACGGGGGTCTCCTTTGCCTTCATACTTGGTGAATTTAGGGATCTCAAATCCCAGGGGATATAGTGCAACTGATATAGATGGGTCGTAAGGACAAGGACAAAACTCTTCAAATGAGTAAGCTTTCCTTTTATTAGTATTTTCTTTCATGTTTTTGATGATATTCTTCATGTCTTGAATTTCCTTGATGAGGTCTTGTTGTGGACTTTGATATTGATGAATTGTATCTGCCCCAAGAATTGGATGAACTAAAGAAGGTGCACCACCACCAATATATTGATATGATGAGGAGGTGGGAATGTGGGATGTGATGACCGATGTCGCTGGGATTCGTGTGATAGTTGGTTGTGGTTTGCCAACTGTTGTGATGGGATTGAATGCGGTCTGGATAAAATTTGTGACATTGTTGGGAGAAAGGGAAGTTTGTGGAATAGAAATATGTGGTTGAATAGAAGGAGGTGGTATAGAAGTTTGTTGGAGAATGGATGAGATTGGATTTGATAGTGGTATGGATGGTAAGGAGGAAGAAGGCGGGATGGAGACCGTGGTGGGAGGTGTTGCGGGTGGCATTGATTGGGCTTGGATGATTGATGGGGCTGCAATTGATTGAGCTTGAATAGTAGGTGCAACACTTTGTGTGGGAGCGAGGTCTCCTTGTGGCTATTGGATGAGAGCAGATCTATTAAATTCAGGTGGAAGTTGAGCTCCATGTTCAAGAAGAGTTTTCAGAAGTGCAGTAGGATTGTGTTTAATAAACTTTTCTATCATCTCTTAGTTATAAGAATCTGCTAGGAAAGTTCGCACTTCCAGACAAAGTCCATCTTGGTTAACCATGTCAAGATTTTGGCTTTGATATTGATCGCTTGGTTGCCCACTTTGTGTATGATCTTGCATGGGATCTTCATATAGGACACCAATGTCTGACATGCCATATTGTTGATCAGCCATCTTTTTCTTTTGGGATCGAGTTGCGACCATACACGATATTTGTGATGTAAAAACTTAGGAAAATTGTGATGAAATGACTTAGAAAATTTGTGATGGAAGGATTTTAGAAATTTGTGATGAAAGGACTTAAGAAATTTGAGGATGAAAGGACTTAAGAAATTTGTGTGATGAAAGGATTTAAGAAATTTGAGGATGAAAGGACTTAAGAAATTTGTGATGAAAGAAAGGATTTAAGAAATTTGTGATGAAAGGATTTAAGAAATTTGAGTATGAAAGGACTTAAGAAATTTGAGGATGAAAGAATTTAAGAAATTTGTGATGAAAGAAAGGATTTAAGAACTTTGTGATGAAAGGATTTAAAAAATTTGTGATGAAAGGACTTAAGAAATTTGAGGATAAAAGGACTTAATAAATTTGAGGATGATTGATGAAGAAGGTATGGTAGTGATGGTTTAGAAGAAAACTTGATGACTAGGTTGTCTTTGGCATGAACATGAAGGATCTATTTAAATGGCAAGTTGTATGAAGGGATATGACGACCTTGATTTGGATGATAGTAGGTGTTTCAAAGGACAAACTTGAATGTTGACGTAGAGGATAAACTCTTAGCTTCTCTCTTAGGCTTATGAAAAATGGGACGGATGTAGTTTTGACGCAATTTTGGACTTGATGTGGGTAATGACTTGGACAATTTGTTTGTGTCTTGACAAATATTTTTGCAAAGTGTTTGGGGATAGTGATGTGTTTTTAGTCTACTTTTGGCAAGTATGTATCAAACAAAGAAAACACAATGATTAAATGCATATTATCTCAAAGACACTCATGCTCATATACAACATTCTTAAGGTTGGCAAGGACAATAATCATTGAATCCTAATTGGTTTCCCATCTACGCTTACCCAGAGCAGACACTTAGATGCTTGACCCCACTGGCTCCCCTCCACGACACTCACTTCTCAGGGCAGCCAAGCATCAATTCCCATGAAAACTCCTCATGGCAAACTTTGTGTCTCTACTAAGGGCCGTAAGAATATGGGCTACTTCAGAGGTCCGACCTCCTGCACCAATGACTAGAGGGTTTTTGGCCACTATGAACAAGGTGTTTAGTAAGTCTTCCCGTTAGGAGCTACCCTTCGAAGTTGCGTAAGCGCAATTGAGGCCTATAGCCCAACGAAGCACCAAGAACTTAGTAGTCACGCAAGGATGATTGAGATCTCTAGGATCCTACTAAGCACCCAATGTGAGAGTGAACTCTCATATAGCCCCAACCATTAACCCTTTCGTAGTCAATGGCCTATTTATTATAGTGAGTTGGGAACCCCAGGTCCGGGTGTACTCACTTGGGTCGTTCCCCTCTTACCTTCTCAAAGAGCAAGTTGGAAGGGCAAGCCCGCTAAAGGTAAACACACAATCAAACAAGAAAAAGTTGGAGGGTCTGGATTTTTGAGGGTTTAGTAAGACAAGAGCATACTTTCCTACCTTTACACTTTTCTTAAAGACACATAAGACAATGGTTCATTCCATTTTAATTAATATCTAGGTGCCTAATTTAAATAAATGCACAATATTTGGTTGAATTAGCTAGGCAACCTGCAAAACCACTTGATTAGTAGTTTGAAAAATGGAGTCTTCAAAAAGCGTCCTGCAAAACAACTTGATTAGTAGTTTGGAAAAATAGTCTTCAACAAGCGTCCTGTAAAAATCAACAAAATGACAAAAAAATTAATTTTTTTTAATTTTTTGGGAATGAATAGAAAAATATGAATAAAAACTTTTTTACTAATGACAAATGTGGATTTGAAGAAAGCTTTGATGGGTAAATGGGGTTTGACTAGGTTTTTACCACTTTCCAAGGGATAGGCAAGTGAAAATGGGGATTTTGGAGGAGAAATGAAGGAATGGGAAAATTTGTCCAAGAGGGACAAAGAAGCAAAAGTTGAAGATGGATAATATGGGAAAAATTTGGAGGTGATTGGATGAAAAGGGAAGAAGTTATGGCAAACCCTAAAAATAGAGAAATATGGGATTTTGGGCTTCAAAAAGTGGATTTTTGAGATAAGGCCTCCAAAGAAGGAAATGTGGAAAATGACAATGTAGATAATCTGGTGAAGTTTGAAGGAAAATGGAGTCAAGATAAAGAAGATATGGCGAAAAAATAGAAAAAATTTTACTCGTTTTAACAGAACATAAACCCTAAATTTAACAGAACAGAAACCCTAAATTTAACAAAACAGAAACCCTAGATTTAACAGAACAAACAATCGCACTAAACAGAATAAAATAAAAAATGTCAAAGGTCTGGATTTCTAATTGTCTAGATAGACAAGAGCATACTCTCCTACTTTCACACTTTCCTGCAGGCAGACATATTATATTTAAATAGAGTAGATAACAGGAAATAAATAAATTAAATGCAGACTACACTTAGCACATAAAATTTTCAAACAGATTAACAAAGCAGACAGTAGCACTACATAGATAGAAAAGTGTCAAAGGTCTAGATTTCTGATTGTCTAGATAGACAAGAGCATACTCTCCTATTTTCACACTTTCCTATGGTCAGGGCATACAATCGTGCTAAACAGAATAGAAAAGTGAAAGGTTTGGATTTCTGATTGTCTATATAGACAAGAGCATACTCTCCTACTTTCACATAGATTATACTAAAACAGAATAGACAACAAATCAAATAACAAATCAGATAACAGAGCTATCATGCTGCAACAGAAACAGAAACATAACAGAATAAGGAGGAGCTATCGCGTAGAAATGCAGAGCCGCGATTCTGGAACCTGCGGAAAAGATATATATATATATATATTTCTACAGTCGCGCTATTCTGGAACCTGCGTCTCACAACTCACAAAAACCTAAAAAAAACAACAACATTAGTTCTTAGGAACGTGAGTCCCACTGGGCATGCCAAAATGAAGAGGGGAAAACAGATTTGAAAGGTAAACTGATCAAAACATAACGAAATAAACATGCAGAATGCTAAAATATCATAAAAAGACCATTTCACCTTGCTATTTTACCTTCTCCTTTGGATTGAGCTTGATGAAGTGAAGGCGCCCCTTGATAATGCTCCACTTGATGTGCTCCTTTGATTGTTGGATGTGGATGGCTTTCCAATATTGTGCACAAATGATAAGGATGAGATGATCAAGTTGCCAAGATGATTTCCTAGGCTCAAAAGGGCAGCATAAGCTTATTGGATTTCAAGATGTTTTGAATGAAGGGATGGAACCCTGTTTTATAGGAAGAGGAGAGGAAAACGGATGGCTAGGATGAATTCGAGATGAAGGGCTAAGATTTACTTGTGAGCTCACACAAGCTCCAAGAGAGGGTGTGGAGACCAAGAAATATTCCTTAAAGGCATTTCGTATCTCCACACTCTACAAGATGCATTGGAGGAATTAAAAATTCTCCAAAAATGGATATTATGGGGATTAGAAGAATAAAAAGGAATTAAAAATTCCTTGGGAGAGGGAAATGCCTAGAGGAATGTGAGATTTTGAAAATCTTACATTCATCTAGAAAACGAGCATTTAAAGCTAGTGGTTGGATGAAAAGACAAAGAGTTGACTTTGTGGATAATCATGATGATTAGCCATTAATGACTCATTAGGAGGGGGATTAGAGGAAATGTTAGGTGGGATTTATATTTGTAGGAGAATTTGACTAGGAGAGAGAATGAGTGGAGGGAATAAAAAATTAGAAGAATAATGTTAAGTTAGTTTAGGGAGTTTCTAGAAGAATTTATTAGGTTAATGATGAATTAAGAAGATGATTTGTAGGAATCATGTAGGTTAACTAATTAATTGAAATTAATTAGCTAAGAGGAAGATTTGTGAGGATTTGATTTTTTAGAAGAATAAAGAAAGGGATTGATTTATTAAATAAATCATATGTTATAGTGACAATATTAATTATATTTAATTAATATTGAGAAGAATTTTAATTAACATAATTAATTAATTAATTATGTGAGGAATTAAAAATAATTAAAATAATTATTTTTAAGTGTCTACAGTACATGGAAACCCTGTAAGGGGAAAAACCACGGTGGGAAACCTTACCCATAATCAGATGATACTACTGTAGATAGTATGTGTGTACAATATGGAGTTTGCACATGTAGAAAGGCCAACTGCCTAGAGCTCACTGCTCAATCACAAAATGGGAGTCACACTGACTACAATTGGATGGTTAAATCCAATGATAACGTACTGCTCAAAATAACATCTTTATATGCTAGATTCAGTATTGATTAAGCTCTGATTTGCCTTCTTCAAACCTTCCTTCAATCTTGAATGATGTCTGCATGTATAGCTCTACTTATATTCACATATACCTTATTATATTCCTCTTCCTCGTTTCTTATTACAATCTCACAAATGAGATCTTACATTTATACCAAAACCTAAGACCAAATGTGCAGGTCGGCTCACTAAAAGATATTACAATAAAATTAATTACAAATGAATCAATATGTGATGCATCAGGTCAGCTCAATGCATTTACAATAATAATAAATCATCTTCATGACATGTCATGCTGATCTGGAATAGATATGCTTGTCGGTCCATAACCTAGACCTATTTGCCGGTAACAGCAAGTATGCAAACTCGATTAGACCAATGAAAAAATCACCAAAATAAAGTGTCCAAACAATGTCTTCAACATAACCAAGTAATCTCCAAGTTATTCCAAGTGTCAGTGAATAGTATAACATGTCAGTGAACTAGATATCGATGATTGTGCATAGGTCATTGAACATACCAGTGAACATAACCAAAGATCTCCAAGTGCTGATAAGTGTTCACAAGTGTTGAAATCAATGACAAAACCATATCAACATATCCAAAATACCAACAATCTCCCCCTTTGGCATTGATGGCAAGACAAGATGGAAAAACCATCAAAGTGTCAAAACAGAAATGCCAAAAACCAAAAACCAACAATCTCCTAAAGAGATTATCAAAATATAGTTACAGAAAATGATAGATACAAAGAGTAACAATATCTCCCCCAATGAATAATCTCTCCCCAAAAGATAGTGTATTTTTCCAAATCCATATCTCTCCCCCTTTGACATCAAATGCCAAAGCAATGCAAAACCAAGTACAATCAGTTCAAAGAACTTGTCACAAAATACCAATTTATCAATTTATCCAACTACTCCCCCTGAGAAGTAGCTCTCCTCATCAAAGCCAGAAAAAAATTTCTCTGTTGATTCTTCTGGTTGACGACAATCATCAACTATCTAAGTCTCTACCGGTGGGGGTATAACCCCAAGCTGCTCTCTAAGATGCTCAAAATATTCTTTAGGCAAATGCTTAGTAAAGATATCTGCAATCTGCTCTTTAGTATTCACATAAACCAATCTCACTTCTTTTGCTTCAACATTCTCTTTTAGAAAATTGAATTTGATAGAAACATGTTTATTTTTTGAGTGAAATACCAGATTTTTAGATATATCAATTGCTGCCATATTATCACAATAAATTGTTATAGGTTTCTTGCATTTTACCTTTATGTCTTTCAACATTTGCTTGATCCATAATACCTGTGTACAGTTAGTTGTTGTTGCAACATATTCTGATTCTGTTGTTGATAAAGATGTGCAACTTTTTTTCTTGCTCAACCATGAAATTAATCTGCTACCAAGAAAGAATGCTCCACCGGTGGTTCTTTTTCTATCATCTACATCTCCTACCCAATTTGCATCTATGTATGCACATAAATCAAAGTTCTCATCTCTAAGATACCATAAACCAAGATTTGTAGTTCCTTGTAGATACCAGAAAATCCTTTTCACTGCTGATTCAAGATTTTCTTTAGGATTACTCTGAAATCTTGAAACAATACATAATTCATTCATAATATCAGGTCTTGTTTGTGTGAAATACAGTAAACCTCCTATCATAGACTTTTACCTAGTCAGATTAACATGTGTTGATTCATTCTTCAATGATAGTTTATCAGTTGTAGTCATAGGTGTGCTTACCGGTTTAGAGTTTTCCATGCCAAATTTTCTAAGTAATTCCTTCAGGTACTTTGATTAATTTATGAATATACCTTTATCAGTCTGTGAAATCTGCAATCTTAAAAAGAATTTTATCTCTCCAATCATAAACATTTCAAATTCTTCCTGCATCTTATTAGAAAAGTCTTTACACAATCCATCTTCTCCTCCAAATATTATATCATCAACAAAAACTTCTATAACCAATATGTCATCATTAGTTACTTTGTAATATAGATTGTTGTCAGCATTAACTTTAGTGAAACTAATCTTCAAAAGATATTTGTCCAATCTAGCATACCAAGCTCTAGGAGCTTGCTTCAATCCATATACAACTTTCCTTATCTGTAAACCATATCTTTGCAATTTGTCAAAGAAAATCCATTAGGTTGTTCAATGTAAAATTCCTCTTCAAGATCTCCATTCAAAAATGCACATTTAACATCCATTTGATATACTTTATAGTTCTTGTGTGCTGCAAAAGCTAAGAATAGTCTGACTGCCTCAATTCTAGCTACCGGTGCAAAGGTTTCATTATAATCAATTCCTTCTTTCTGTGAATATCCCTTACACACTAATCTTGCTTTGTTTCTGATTACCTTACCATCTTCATTAAGTTTATTTCTGAATATCCATTTAGTTCCAATTACATTTTTGTCTTTAGGCTTTTGAACTAACGTCCATGTGTTATACTTTTAAATTTGTTCCAATTCATCTTCCATAGCTTTAATCCATTGTTTAGCTTCACATACCTCATTAATTGATGCTGGTTCAATATGAGAAATAACACATACCTCTTCATTTTCTAGTCTTCCTCTAGTCATAACTCCTTGATACTTGTTCCCAATTATCTAATTTTTAGAGTGATTCAATCTTACATACCGGGGTGTTTTTACTTGTTGTTGTTCTTCAGTCATTGTGAAATTTTCGGATGATGCCGGTGTGACTGGATCAACATTCTGTACCAGTGTACTCATTGTAGGTTCATTTAATATTATCTCTATTGTTAGTTCAAAGTCCAAGTACGTTGAATTATCTCTAAATTGTTCATCAATATTTACATTTGCATTTTCAACAATTTTCTACAATCTCTTGTTAAAACATCTATATGTCTCTCTTAGATGAATAACCAAGAAATATTCTTTCATCGCTTCTAGGATCAATTTTCTCAATATACTCATCTCTTCTAATATAACATTTGCTTCCAAATATTCTGAAATATTTAAGAGTAGGAGTATTACCAAACCATAGTTCATGAGGCGTCTTACCGTTTTCACCTTTGATGTGAACTCTGTTGGATGTATAAACAGTTGTATTGACTGCTTCTCTCCAATACACAAGAGGTTGATTTGCTTCTGATATCATGCTTCTAGCTGCATCCAAAATAGTTCTATTCTTTCTTTCCACAACTCCATTCTATTGGGGTGTCCGAGGTGCTGATAACTGTCTTTTAATTCCATTCACATTCATAGAATGTATTAAATTCCTTAGATGTGAATTCACCTCTTTGATCTAATCTCAAGCATTTGATTTTCATATTGGTTTCATTCTCTACCATCACCTTGAATAGTTTGAATTTCCAAAAAGCTTCTAATTTCTCCCTGAGAAAAGTAACCCAACACATTCTAGAATAATCATCAATGATTAGCATAAAATATCTATCTCCTTGTAAACTTCTAGTTCTTGCTGGACCACATAAATCAGTATGAATTAAGTCAAGAACATAATTGGATTTTTCTGGTATACTCTTAAAAGATGCTCTAACTTGCTTTCCAAATTGACATTCCTTACATACCGGATTGTGAGGCTTAACAATATTAGGTAAATCTCTTACTACCTTAATTGTACTACTCTTCACAATGCAATCAAAATTTACATGACACAGTCTCTTATGCCATAGCCAGCTTTCATCAATATGTGCAATCAAGCATGTCTTCTCATTGTTATTCAAATGGAAGATATTACCTCTAGTTTGATTACCGGTTGCAATTTCCAAACCAATTCTATTCATGATTTTGCATTTACCATTCTTGAATTGTAAATGAATTCCTTTTTCAACTAATTGACCAACACTCAAAAGATTATGTTTCAAACCTTCAACATAGTAAACATAATCTGTATATGCTTACCATCAAAAGATATAGTGCCTTTTCCTCTGATCAAACAAGCTTTGTCATCTCCAAATCTTACTAGACCTCCATTGTATTCTTGAAAGGTTAAGAATTTACTCTTATCACCAGTCATATGATGTGAACATCCGGAATCAATAATCCATTCATCTTTATCTTCAGTTTTAGCTGCCAGGGCCTACTCTACCGGTTGAATAGTAGGTGTCGGTTGATCTTCTGTTATAGCAAAAAAAGCTCATCCATTGTCTATTGGTTCCTCATCAGAATCATCAATAACTCCTTCATCAACATAGTAACATGATTTGTCTGTATTTGTAAAGCGGAAAAATCGAACCCTAGTTGTTCTCCCTCCCCCAACTCCAAGGAGAGAGAAGGGAGAGTCACTAGGGTTGATGGTTTTCACTTAGGAGAGATTTACATTCAAAAGAGGGGTTGAAACCCACAAGATCCAATCCTACGCAATGCAAGATTGGATTCTATATGAGTTTCAAGGGTCAAGACATCAAGGATACCCTCTTTTGTAAAGAATGTAGATAGAAAGATTGAACTAGGAATGCATGTAAAGTAGGAAAGATTCGCTTATAAACAGAGATAGGGATATGGAATGAAGCTGCAGACCTGGAATTAGTAGTAAAATGTTGAGATGGTGCTGTTCTGCAAATTTGAGCGAAAGTTGACGGGACGATGGCGCCCGGCGTGCACACGGTCCTCCGAAAAATCCGCGAAACGAAGGGGGATCTGTTCGTCTCTGCACAAGGATTCCAGATCTTCAATTACAGCCGCGTACTTGCAACCTACACACAGAAAAGAGAGGACGATTGGGGGGTTAGGGATGAGGGGTTTGCCTTTAGGTCAAACCCCGGTTTTGGAATTAACCAAGAAATGAGAAATTGCTGTAAATGTAAATGATTGTAATGTAAAACAAGTACCAGTACCTTGTTGTAAGAATGTTTGTATTCTTACATGCAAAGGTGTAATGTATGTAGTATGTTGTATGTTGTATGTGATCTCCTCTTCAATGGTTGAATCCTTGTCTTGAATGCAACACTTAGCCTTGAATGGAGACTTAGAATGATTAATTGCTTGAAGGAATGCTTGAATGCTTGAATGCTTGAATATCGTTTCCACGTCTTGTACACATATGTCCTTCCTCCTCAAAATGGGAGAGGAAATGTAGTTTATATACTTGTCAATTAGGGTTGAAAGACTGATTTTTCCAACCTTGGGCTGACCAGGAAGTACTATTTTCCAAATTGCAAACATAAAGACCCGAAGCCCCATAGGACACCGGGCCCAAAATAGGGCCAGGGACCAGGGCGCTGGGCGCCCTAGTCCTGAAGGACCAGGGTGCTGGGCGCCCTAGTCCTGAAGGACCAGGGTGCCTGGCGCCATGGTCCCACCTCCAAGGACAATGGGGTGCAAGGAGGATTAGGCCAGGGTGCTTGAAAAATGCAGTTTTTGGTGTCATAAACAGGTTTCAGGGTCTCCATTCAGGTTCTGTGTTGCGCCGCCATCGTGAAGACCCAAATGCAGTCGAAATTGCAAGTGTCGCAATTTTAGGATGCTACATTTAGCCTCCACTTTAGCGGGAGTATAAGCGTACGCTCATACTTCCGGTAAAGTACAAGGAATCAACATTGAAAGACTTTCACCACGTCAAGGAGGCAAGATACACTAAGCCCCCAGTGGACTAAGGATCTTACAACTTCGATTGACAAAGTAAAAGGGAAGATCAAAAGGGAGAACCATGACTGTCAGTAGTAAGGTTCCCTCACTATGAGTCATGCAAGAAAGATATCAAAAATTTTCAAGGCAAAGCTAAATTTGTCAAGAAATTTTCAAGTATCTTGAAAAGATATGAACGGGATGTATGCCCCCCTACGTTAAAGCAATCGCACACGCCTCACCGGGGGTGATTTCTTTAATGTAGTGATACATATAAGAAATGAGAAAGGAGCACATTATCACAAGGATTTAGCCCCCAAGTGTGAGATAAGCCCAAGGATAATAGACACAAAACACAAAGCACAAGGTGACTTCGCTTTCCTCGGGGTCAGTATGCTGTATGATAATTCATGTATATCATATGTATGTATGCATAATTGTTCTTCATTCCCCAATCAAGGAAGGTCACCTAGAAGAAGGGAACACATGTGTCTTTTGAGTCAACATGAGAGAGACCAAGAGATCTCAATGCTTTTGCATCATCCCCAAGTAGACAACACTAAGGACAACAAATAGAAGAATGAGAATAACACATAGAAGAAGTGACAAAAGAGAGGAGGAGAGAATCTGCTATGCTAATGAACTAATCTAGCACGTCATCTACCTCCCGATCTTGCTGATCAATATTTCAGGAAGGTAGGAAACACACTAGAGGAGGAACATCCAACACAGCAGATGGAGCTATCACAAGATCCAAACAAGGGCTATGTTCATATCCCAAGCCACGGTGTTCTTGTCTAGGAGCTAGGATAAGTGCTTTAGAAAATTCGTTAGATAAATGGTTATCAACATCAACATATTCATATTCACTATAAGAATGTAAAGAAGTAACATTTTCATCATGAATAACATTTTCATCTATATCATCATCAAGATTTATAAAAATGGGATCTTTAACTCGCACAGGATCAAGACCATCATGCATCTTATGTTTAGGAGATTTCGGCTCAATTGTCGGCTGAGGAGAAAATGGAATAATATTGGCTGAAGGTGTTTTTGGGGATTGCAAAGTTTGAGCTCTAAGACGACGCTTTCGCCGATGTTCATGTGCAGAATGATTCCGTCTAGTCTTAGTAGGAAGTTGAGGAGATTGAGGAGGAGGAATGTTCTCATCCTTATCACTTGGGTGTTTAGGTTGTGGTCTCTTAGGTTGAAAAATAGGAGAAGAGGAAGGTCTCTTCTCTCCATAAGAGGAAGGAGGAGGAACTGCTCCATATAAGGGAGGAATATTTGGTTTAGGAAGGAGACCAAGTCCATCATGATGAGGAGGGATAGGTCTACTTTTAGAAAGTTTATTAGATATAGGCATAGTCACATCCATAGGAATGGGTTGGGAATCTTCTTGAGGAAAGACATTAGTTTTATCTTTCAAGGGAAGAACTTCCTTCTCAATAACGATAGGGATGTCAAGTTTGGGTGTTCTAGGTTCACTTAGAGATAGGATCATGTCTTTTTTCCACTTTTGATAAGATTTGAAAAGATGATCACCTCGCGGAGGAAGAGATTGGAATTGTTTAGGCCAAAAGTAATCAACAAGAATGCTAGAAGTTCTTTCAGCTGGTTTAAAGAGACTATGATTGACAGTAACAACTTCACCATTATGGGGAAATTTCAAACACTTGTGAATAGGAGAAGCAATAGCTTTCATGGAAGATAACCAAGGATAGCCTAGCTTCACACGAAATTGTTCAGATGATGGAATAATAGCAAAGTCCACATCAAGGGATTTGTTATGGACCTCAATAGGTAATGTAATAGAACCAATTGCAGGAGAAGAAAATGCATCAAATAGTTTCACAACCACATTTGTTTCATCATAGATCACTTGATTCAATTGCAAAGTAAAAAGGAATTCTTCAGTAATGATATTAACCATACAAGAAGGATCAATAAGCACTCCACGGCAAGGTGTATTCTTGACTTTTGCAACTATATATAAAGGACCATCAGGTGCCCTGATAGTTTCACTAGAATCAAAGGTGATGGAAAGTTCTTTAGGGATTTTCTGCTGCTCCACAAAGTTAATCACATTCGGAGTCATAGACACAAGATCATAAGGCGAGACAGAGGAATCAGTAGTATTGATCGCATTAGAGGTATGAGAAGGTAATGGATTAGTAAAAATCTGAAGATTTTGGTTAGGAGGAGCTATAGATGTATTGCCTTTATCATTCACACTAGAAACAGAAATAGTATTATTATCAATCAAATCTTGAATTTTACCTTTTAAAGCAAAACATTTTTCAGTATCATGCCTAGGTTGACGATGAAATTGACAAAAAGATTTGTTATCAAAATAGGGTGAATTAATCTTTCCAGGGTCTATTTGCCTTATAGGAGGAAGAGTAAGCACATTTTGTTCCAATAACTTATTCATAATACTATGCAATGATTCATTCAAAGAAGTAAACTTTCTTTCTTTCTTGAAAAACTTAGAAATAGGGGGCACACCTGATGCCGCATTCACATTGTTGTTGATGATGTGTTCATTGAATTTAATGGACTCTCTGTTCGGTTTAAACTTCCCAAATGGTTGTTGACTACTATCACCCTTATCACTCGGAGCCATAGGATGTGATTGTTCCATTTGACTCACAGTCAGTTGATAATGGTGAAGAGTTGCGCACAACTGTTGGAAAGAAGTAAACTCAGAAAATAGGAGTTTTTCTCTAATGTATTTTTGTAAATTAGAAATAAAGATTCTTTGAATATCATTGTCAGGCACTGGAAAGGAAATTTGAGCATACAAATGCTTATATCTACCAATGAAATCAGTCACTTTTTCTTTAACACCTTGTTTACAATGCATTAAATCAATCAAAGTAACTTTAGGACTTATATTGTTTTGAAATTGTTGAATAAAAGCATTTGCCAGTTGTTCGAAAGAAGTAATAGAATAAGAAGGCAACGAGCAATACCATTGTAGGGCTTTATCTCTTAATGTTCTAGTAAACAGTTTTGCAAGCAACCTTTGGTCATAAGCAAAATTGGTACATATTGTTTGAAAGGTCTTAACATGTGTTAGAGGATCACCCTTACCATTATAAAGCTCCAAATGCGGAATTTCAACATGTTTAGGGGGAATAGCTCGAACAATATCAAGAGAAAGTGGGCTCACAACATCAAATGTGGGCACACTAAACTTAGATTGATTCATAGAGGCAATTTGTTGCTGTAAAGAAGAGACAGTTTGTGCAAGATTGTTAATGGTCGCTTCAGTCGAAGAGTTCATATTAGATGTGTTAGATTGTGATGGAGGTGTTATATTATTGAAAGAAGGTAGAGAGTAGGGTGGTGGGACACTATGATAGTTAGTCATAGGAGATGATTGGAAAGGAGGAACACTACAAGGAGGAATGGAATGGTTAAATGAATTGCCCCCTTGCGTCATGTTTATTTGTGGAGATGTAATAGGGACACTCATTGAAGGAATGAATGAAGAAGTTGGATTGAATGAAGGAAGAGGGTTGATTGAAGAAGAAGGATTTCCCCCATGACTGGTGATCATAGGTGGAATGTCTTGTATTGAAGTAGTCATTATGTTTGATGTAAAAGTAGGTATACTAGCAATAGAAGTCGTCAAAGGAATAGAATGATTAACTTGAGTAGGAGGTTGTGTATAACCTAAGGTTTTGGCACAACTTTTCATACGTATCACATTCAAATCCACAATGTGTGCAATACCACGCAAAATATCAATTCCATTCTTATCACTTTGAACCATACGTTTTAGACCCTCAATTAATGAAAGAGCTTGACTATCGGGGTATTCTTGAGACATCCATTGTCGAAAATCATCAAATTGGTTATCCAATTTTGAAAGTTGTTCTACAGAAACCTCATGGAGAGCTTCTTCATCATTAAGAGGATTAGAGGAATTATCCATGTCCTCGTTAAAAAGGTCATTCAAATTAGGTTCCATCTCCTCGGTAATTACACCTTGGAAAGACTTAATTCTAAGGCTTCGTCTAATGGGAATAGTGTAAGTAGGACTTATTGTTGTAAAACTCATGCACTAGAGAGAGAGAGAGATTTTGAATTTTAGAGGTAGCAAATTTCAATAAAACCAACCAATCTCCTAGATTTAAGCTGTTAAATGCAATCAGGACAATCTCCCGAAATTTCGGAAAAAATGTTCGGGACCGTGGCGAACGGAGTGCACACGGTCCTCGCAACTTTTTTCGAAATTTTCAGGGATGAAAGTTATGATGATTTTAAAGCTAATCTGAAAAAATTGAGTGATTTTACGATCTGTAGATAGGCCAAATTAAAGTTGCAATCTCAAAATTGAACCCTACCAAGATTGTTGAAAAATGTAAATTTTGAATTTTGAAAAAGAGAGGGAAATTGAAAATTTGAATTTTATGATTTTAGAGGGAATACTAAAAGCAATGCAAGTTTTGAAATTTAAAAATTGACTCGATTTCATGCAAAATTTGAATTTTGAAAATGGAAATCAAAGTTGTTGCAATTAAACACTTAATTTCAAAAGTCACAAACTGCAAAAAATTTGAATAAAGCACTGAAATTTTGAATGAATGCTAACACACTTTTCAGATTTAGGACTGTAAGAAACACAATTTTGACACAAATTTCAATTTCAACAATTTTTGAATGATTAGAAGCCTCAATCCAAGCAATCACTAGACCAACTTTGACTGTAATTTTGAAAGTGTTAAAATTGATAAAATCAGCCAAAATTCTGGATTTTAGCAGAAAAATACAGTAAGATCTAGCTCCCGAAATTTCGAAAAAAATGTCGGGGACGATGGCGCTCGGGGTGCACACGGTCCTCGTAACTTTTTTCCAAATTTTCAGGGATGAAAGATATTGTGATTTTATTGCGGAATCCAAAGTTACAGCCAATTTGGAAGTGTTTTGATTAATGAAATTATCAGTCAAAGGTTGAATCAAGAAGGTCTTAAAAATTAGGGTTTTGACATTTAACCACTTAATTTTCAGAATTAAAGCAGAAATATGAATTGACAATTTACAATAGAAGGGTAGATCTGAAACAAGCATTAACAATTAAACATTTCACAAGTTTAATTACTAAAAAGAAAATTTTAGGGTTTTTTATGCAATCAACCTCTAAAATTTGCAAAAGATCAAACATGGAAATATAATTAGGAAAGCAAAATTTTTAGATCTAACCATGAATAATCAGAATGAGGATGTTCACGTCGGGTTCACCAAAATGTAAAGCGGAAAAATCGAACCCTAGTTGTTCTCCCCCCCCCCAACTCCAAGGAGAGAGAAGGGAGAGTCACTAGGGTTGATGGTTTTCACTTAGGAGAGACTTTACATTCAAAAGAGGGGTTGAAACCCACAAGATCCAATCATACGCAATGCAAGATTGGATTCTATATGAGTTTCAAGGGTCAAGACGTCAAGGATACCCTCTTTTGTAAAGAATGTAGATAGAAAGATTGAACTAGGAATGCATGTAAAGTAGGAAAGATTCACTTATAAACAGAGATAGGGATATGGGATGAAGCTGCGGACCTGGAATTAGTAGTAAAATGTTGAGACGGTGCTGTTCTGCAAATTTGAGCGAAAGTTGATGGGACGATGGCGCCCGACGTGCACACGGTCCTCTGAAAAATCCGCGAAATGAAGGGGGATCTGTTCGTCTCTGCACAAAGATTCCAGATCTTCAATTACAGCCGCGTACTTGCAACCTACACACAGAAAAGAGAGGACGATTGGGGGGTTAGGGATGAGGGGTTTGCCTTTAGGTCAAACCCCGGTTTTGGAATTAACCAAGAAATGAGAAATTGCTGTAAATGTAAATGATTGTAATGTAAAACAAGTACCAGTACCTTGTTGTAAGAATGTTTGTATTCTTACATGCAAAGGTGTAATGTATGTAGTATGTTGTATGTTGTATGTGATCTCCTCTTCAATGGTTGAATCCTTGTCTTGAATGCAACACTTAGCCTTGAATGGAGACTTAGAATGATTAATTGCTTGAAGGAATGCTTGAATGCTTGAATGCTTGAATATCGTTTCCACGTCTTGTACACATATGTCCTTCCTCCTCAAAATGGGAGAGGAAATGTAGTTTATATACTTGTCAATTAGGGTTGAAAGACTGATTTTTCTGACCTTGGGCCGACCAGGAAGTACTATTTTCCAAATTGCAAACATAAAGACCCAAAGCCCCATAGGAGACCGGGCCCAAAATAGGGCCAGGGACCAGGGCGCTGGGCGCCATGGTCCTGGGGGACTAGGGCGCTGGGCGCCCTAGTCCTGAAGGACCAAGGCGCTGGGCACCATGGTCCCACCTCCAGGGACAACGGGGTGCAAGGAGGATCAGGCCAGGGTGCTTGAAAAATGCAGTTTTTGGTGTCATAAACAGGTTTCGGGGTCTCCATTCAGGTTCCGTGTTGTGTCGCCATCGTGAAGACCCAAATGTAGTCGAAATTGCAGGTGTCACAATTGCAATACTGGTAATTTTAATGCATGAAACGGAAAGACAAATAACATACACAACACATAGCACAGTTATTTGTACATGGAAACCCTGTAAGGGGAAAAACCACAGTGGGAAATCTTACCACAATTAGATGATACTACTGCAGATAGTATGTGTGTACCATATGGAGTTTGCACATGCAAAAAGGCCAACTGCCTAGAGCTCACTACTCAATCACAAAATGGGAGTCACACTGACTACAATTGGATGGTTAAATCCAATGATAATGTACTGCTCAAAATAACATCTTCATATGCTGGATTCAGTACCGATTAAGCTTTGATTTGCCTTCTTCAAACCTTCCTTCAATCTTGAATGATGTCTGCATGTATAGCTCTGTTTATATTCACATACACCTTATTATATTCCTCTTCCTCTTTTCTTATTACAATCTTGCAAATGAGATCTTACATTTATATCAAAACCTAAGACCAAATGTGTAGGTCGGCTCACTAAAATATATTACAATAAAATTAATTACAAATGAATCAATATGTGATGCATCATGTCGGCTCAGTGCATTTATAATAATAATAAATCATCTTCATGACGTGTCATGCGGATCTGGAATAGATATGATTGCCGGTCCATAACCTAGACCTATTTACTGGTACCAACAAATATGCAAAATCAATTAGACCAATGAACAAATCACCAAAACAAAGTGTCCAAACAATGTTTTTGACATAACCAAGTAATCTTCGATATCAATGACAAAATCATATCAACATATCCAGAATACCAACAAGCCTATCTCTCATGACCCCAATCATCACAAGGAAGCCCACTCCTCCTAACATGGCCCAACAATAAATCACAAGAGTCTCTTCCAACATAAATACATGAAAATAATACTCAATGCAGCCAATAACTTCCACACATACTATCGCAACATATGCAAGGCTACAACAACCTCAATAAAGAAAAATGAGCCTCTTGGCTAGCAATAAACGAGGCATATCAAGCCATCAAATGTTGCCATCAAATAAAAGATACCATCACAACAAGGCCTATTCACTTGCTAGTCCAAAACAACATAGTAATCATCTCAATCATCCATGGCCTATCCACATGGAAGAGAGTTTAAAATATCCAAGATGGTGTAGAGAAGTAAATATACATTAAACCATCAAAATACATCAAAACTGATAAAAGCCAACTCTAGAAAAATATTAACAGACCTCAAAAATAGCCTCTGGTACAAAATCCATTCGGGAAAATACCTCAGAAAGGACCAAAAACTCACAAAATACAACACATAGGTAGGTTAGTGCTTTTGCCTAGTAGGACAACACTTCTATAGAAAAGGACAATGCTTCTGTCGAAAAGGACAATGCTTTTGCAAAAAAGGATAGCGCTTCTGCCCAAAGGACAACGCTTCTACAGAAAAGGACAACACTTCTGCCAAAAAGGACAGTGGTTAAGTTGCACAGAGCAGCGCAAATTCAATATAAGACAATGCTTTTGCACAATAAGACAACGCTTTTGCACAATAGAGATGGAAAAACACAAAACTTTCAACGGAGATAAAAAATCAAACTTAAAACATAAGGCTTCAAAAAAACATATACATAGAGTTTCCCAGAAACAACAAGTAAGAGGAAATAAAAGGAATAACGTTTAATAGAATATAGAGGGAGAGATTCCAAAATATATCCACAATTGAGAGACCCAGAACTCACTCACATAGACTTCCTTTGAGTCTGAAATACATAGGTAACTCTACCAACAAAAGATGCAGCCAATACTACACCAAAACAAAACACCAATCACATGATCTAGGCAATGATACATGACTTCACTACAACTAGCCATGAATCCAGTCTTTTCAATGTCATGAATAACAACATATAGGAGACTAAATTTTTCTCCAACACAACTATACAAACACCCTTATAATATAAATTTTTCTCCACCATATATAAATCTGAAAACTACAATAAACCAAATATTTCATCCCTAGCTCCTGGAAGACATTTTCAGACAAGGAGCATAAACAGAGCAATTTTAAAGCTAAAAATAAACAAAAGACAAGGAACCCAACCTGCACCCTAAGTGATGGATGAGAGTTGAGGTAGAGCTCCAACCAAATCCAAAAGCCAAACTAAGAAATTCCAGCAACAATCTAAGCCAAAACCCAAAGAAAACTCTTACAGAGAATATTTTTGCCAAAGAAGTAGCCAAACCCAAAAAACTTCACGGGAAAGAAAATAGAAAGCCAAACAATAACCAAAAACCCTAGCCTCGATCTTGGCCAATCTATAATATTTTGTACCAACCCCACCATATAATATAATTTTAACTCCCTTTTCAAATTAAATCAACAAGAGAAGAGGGTAGGTAAGGTAAATATAAATCATGCTTTTACAATAAGGTGGGAATATTTTATCATTTTATTATAAAGTGAATTTATACAACCCACTTAATATAAAAGTCAAACTAATAAATAAAACATGAGCCACAATTAAATAAATCAAATGGGGAAATTAAATAAAATAAACCAAAGGCTCATAAGTGAATTAAAGAACCAAATAAATATTAAACCATAAACAATTAAATAAATAGATAAATAAATAAACAATTAAATACCAATAAAAGGTCAAATCACAAATAAATATAAAACCACAACATAAGCTAAACAATAAATATTAAATAAATATTAAATCATCAAATAAATAAATATCAAATAATTAAATACCCAAAAAGGCAAGAATCCAATAAATTAAATTAGACATTAGATAATCAAATAATCAAATTGCTATTATTCAAAATAATTAAAATTAACATTATTAACTATTTAATCTCGCATCAATAATCAAATAATCAATCTCGACATAATGGAATTAACCAACCAATACCAACATACTCACAACACACAAGAAACCAAGCTTACTAACTTACATGGCGACTTGCGCTAAGACGCTGACAACTCACAGTGCACAACCTAGACCTAGATTATGTGAGGCGAATATGTGTCAACTCCAAACCACATACCATTGGGATTTAAAGACACACTCAGACCTGTGGAGCCAGGTGGAGTCAGTGTCTAGTACTTGCAAATCCTGCATCCACAAAGCAACAATACGACATATATATTATAACAGGCAAGGGTTAGAGAATCACAATGACACATCCAACTCGCAATGAGTGATGTAGCATTGTCTCTATCCCGAAGATAGTCATACAAAAATCAAACACACCATAAGATCAACTCATCATAGATAATCATTAAATATGGTCAGTACATCAAAACATCATCAAGTGCATGATTAGTATAATTCATGATTATAGTAAGGCATGTAAAATCCATCAACACTTATGCTCATCAAATCACATGATCAATATAATCTTTTGATAATTAATCACATAATAAGTATATAGTGTCTAATAAATCAAATGATCAATAATGATAGTATCAACATCATATAAATCATCTGAAATAGCCTATGCCCAATAATGTCTATCACGCATGAATTAAAAGTCAACTCTAGTCAAAACAAGTCAAGTCAAGGGTGGACCCTACATGGTTCAACAATAACCAATATAACCATAGTGCGAAATCAACAATGTAGACCTCCAAGAAGATAAGTGTTGACATCAATGACAAAATCAATGCAACACATGATGAATTCATCCATAATACCCACAATCTCCCCCTTTGGCATTCATGACAACACTAGATGGAAAAACATCTAAGTGCCAAAAACAGAATGTCAAAAACCAATAAACCAACAATCTCCCAAAGATAGATCAATACAAAGTTCTGTAATAGAAATAGAAACCAAAAATACATATATCCAAAGAGTATATCTCTCCCTTAAGGTATAATATTTTTCCATAGATATCTCTCTCCCTTTGACATCAAATGCCAAAGCAGTTAAGAATTCAAAACATAACATACAACTAACTACTCCCCCTGAGAAGTAGATCTCCTTCATCAAATCCGGAAAAAGATTTTTTTGTTAGTCCCTGTTGGTTTGATGCCAATCTTCATTATTTAAGTCTCTGCTAGTGGGGAAATAACCCCAAGCTGCTCTTTGAGATATTCAAATGTTTCCTTAGGCAAAGGCTTTGTAAAGATATCTGCAATTTGCTTTTTAGTATTCACATAAACCAATCTTACTTCATTTTCTTCAACATTCTCTTTCAGAAAATTGTACTTAATAGAAACATGCTTTGTCTTAGAGTGAAATACCAGATTCTTTGATATATCAATTGCTGCTGAATTATCACAATAAATAATCATTGGTTCTTTACATTTTACCTTTATATCCTTCAACATTTTCTTGATCCATAATACCTTAAATACAATTAGTTGTTGTTGCAACATATTCTGATTCTGCTATAGATAATGATGTACAAGTCTGCTTCTTGCTTATCCATGAAATCAATCTTGTGCCAAGAAAGAATGCACCGCCAGTGGTACTCTTTCTATCATCTACATCTCCTACCCAATTTGCATCAGTGTATGCACATAAATCAAAATTTTCATCCTTACGATACCATAAACCAAGATTTGTTGTGCCTTGTAGGTACTAGAAAATCCTTTTTATTGTTGAATCATGATTTTCTTTAGGATTTCTTTGAAATCTAGATACAATACATATTGCATTCATTATATCAGGTCTGGTTTGTGTCAAATACAGTAAACCTCCAATCATAGATTTGTACCTTGTTAGATTAACAGGAGCTGAATCATGCTTCAATGTCAATTTATCAGTTGTAGTCATAGGAGTACTTACCAGTTTGGAATTTTCCATACCAAATTTCTTCAAGAGTTCCTTCAAGTACTTTGTTTGACATATGAATATACCTTTATCTGTTTGTGAAATCTCCAAACCTAGAAATTTTTTTAACTTTCCAATCATAGACATTTCAAATTCTTCCTACATCTTTTTAGCAAAGTCTTTACATAATCCATATTCACCTCCAAAAATGATATCATCCACAAATACTTCAATAACCAAAATATCATCATTGGTAACTTTGTAATACAAATTGTTGTCAGCATTACCTTTTGTGTAACCAAGCTTCAAAAGATATTTATCCAATCTAGCATACCAAGGTCTAGGAGCTTGCTTTAATCCATATAAAGTTTTCCTTAACCTGCAAACCATATCCTTATTATCTGTCAAAGAAAATCCATCAGGCTATTCAATGTAAACTTCCTCCACAAGATCTCTATTAAAAATTTCACATTTTACATCCATCTGATAAACTCTATAGTCTTTATGAGCTGCAAATGCAAGAAATAGTCTAACTGCCTCAATTCTGGCTATCGGTGCAAAGGTTTCATTATAATCTATTCCTTCTTTCTGTGAATAACCTTTACAAACTAATCTTGCTTTGTTCCTGATTACCTCACCATTCTCATTAAGCTTAGATCTATATACCCATTTAGTTTCAATTACATTTTTGCCTTTAGGTCGGGGAACTAATGTCCAAGTATTATCCTTTTCAATTTGTTCTAATTCATCTTCCTTTTCTTTTATCCAATGTTCATCGTGACATGCTTCAATAACAGATGTTGGTTCAACTTGAGAAATTAAACATACCTCTTCATTTCCTAATCTTCCTCTAGTTATAACACCTTGACTCTTGTTTCCAATTATCTGATTCTTTGAATGATTCAATCTGACATACCTAGGTTTGTTTTTATTTCCACTTACATGCTATTGTTCTTCAGTCACAATTGAGTTTTTTGATGATGTCGATGTGACAGGATCTTCACTCTGTACTGGTGCAATCTATGTTGGTTCATTTATAATCATTTCAACTGCTGGTTCTACAGATCTTGAATCTCTTCTAAAATGTTTGTTTATCTTCACATTAATACTCTCAATAATTTTCCTCAATCTTTTATTATAACATCTATATGCCTTGCTTTTAGATGAATAACCAAGAAATATTCCTTCATTACTTCTAGGATCAAATTTGCCAATATACTCATCTCTTATAATATAACATTTTCTTCCAAATACTCTGAAGTACTTAAGAGTAGGAATATGGCCAAACCATAGTTCATAAGGGGTCTTACCAGTTTCACTTTTTATGTGAACTCTGTTGAAAGTATAAACTATTGTATTCATTGCTTCTCTCCAGTACACATGAGGTAGATTTTCTTCCATCAACATGGTTCTTGCTACATCCAGAATAGTTTTGTTCTTCCTTTCTACAACTCCATTCTACTGGGGTATCTGGGGTGCTGATAGTTGTCTTTTGATTCCATTCACTTCACATAATGCATTAAATTCTCTAGATGTAAATTCTCCTCCTTGATCTGATCTTAAACATTTGATTTTCTTGCCAGTTTCATTCTCTACCATTGCCTTGTATATTTTGAATCTTCCAAAATCTTCTGATTTCTCCCTAAGAAAAGTAACCCAAGACATTCTAGAATAATCATCAATTATTAGCATAAAGTATCTATCTCCTTGTAGACTTCTTGTTCTTGCTGGACCACATAAATCCATATGAATTAAATAAAGAATATTATTGGATTTCTCCATAATGCTTTTAAATGTTTTTCTAACTTGCTTTCCCATTTGACATTCCTTACATACCAGATTATGAGGTTTCACAATCTTAGGTAAATCCCTTACTGCCTTAGTTGAACTGATCTTTACAATGCAATCAAAATTCACATGACAGAGTCTTTTATGTCATAACCTAATTTCATATGTCTAAAATCAAACATGTCTTATCACTGGTGTTGGGACTCATAAAAATTTGAGGAATTTGAGAGGCCCAATTCAAAATTTTGCACCTGCACTTTCAAAGGACCACCTAATGAGTCAACCCGATAGGCCTATTTTGAAGAAGGGTAAAATGGAGCCAGTTGATTATCAAGGGGTAAGGCTTGGGAAATGTGTCCTACACCTTTCATTTAGCCTATGTAGTGTTCTACAACTTTTAGATTTCAGTTTAGATCAATTTGTCAAGTACCCATTTCAAGGGGTGGACTGAAAGTTGTTCTATGCACATTTTTCCGATTTTACCAAGTGGCCTACTTTGAGGCTTTGCATTTTATGACTAGTTGACCATCATATTAAAAGGAGTATACCCCTGAATTGTATGCATATAAGTGAGTCCACATGCCAATTCAAGTTTCTATCAATCCATTTTCTCAGTTTGGCAAGCTCAATCCATTTGCAGTTTGTATTGTTTGCATAAGCCCATGTTTCAACAGCTAGTCAGAGCCTCACTTTGCACATGTGTAAAAGATGCCCAAATGAGTGTTATATCAGAATGTTTATTCTGGGGTACTGCTAGTATGAAAGAAAAGCTGTGTTTCCAATTTGAAGCTCCTACCAATCCATTTGATCAGTTTTCCAAGATGATTTCTTGAGCCATTTTGTTCAGTTTTTCGCACTTTCATTGTTACCTCTGCTAAAGTGGCTATTTTCATGAGCTCACCATTTGTACCCTATCAGCTTCCCAGTCGAATTGAAAATTCCATGGTTTTATTTGTACTTCAAAGTATCTATGCCCTAGAGTTGGGGATCTATAGAGACCATTTGATATTTCTAATGTGTGTACTTTGTGGTCCCTACACATTGATTTTATCGGGTTCCTTTGCTGATAGAGCCAAATGGTCATCTTTGTGCATTAATATCTCATTGCCCAAGATTCGTCATGAGAAATGATTTTGTAGAGTGAATTTTAGTATATCAGACAGTATGTCTTCCAGTGGGCGAGGCACAAAAAAATGTTCTGACAAGTTTTTTAAATGCATCTTTGGGTTTAAATGCGAAAATGTGACACAAGTGCCTGAAAGTTGCAAGTTGAGTTTTAATGATAAGAAAATTATGTAGATCAACTCCAGAGGCATGTTCAAGATGCCTGGAAGTTTTTGAGGGTCAGTGGCATGAAAACAAAATATTTTTTAGCCTGACCCACTTTGGGGCCTGACCTGGCTGATGCCCATGCATTAATTTTATGGTGAAGTGGTCTTAATTCATAACAATGTATATCAGTACCAGCTCAAATGCACATAGGCAACTTGGTTCATTTAGAGATGATTTTGTTTCATTATGTGGGCATATAACTGAGATGTTATTGTGTGGGCCATTTTGAAGTGGAGTTTCCAGTGGGTGATGAAACTTTCAAACAAATGCAATCTGCAGGCGTCATACCAATGCAGGAGGTTTTATAAATTTCAAGCAAATTCATTAGCAGGGGTATTACTAGAGTTTACCCAATTTGGTGTAGAAGGGGGCTTATAAGCTTCTAATTAAATGAAAATTGGCAAGTTTAAACCCAATGTCTTCTTTGCATGGCGTGACAAAGGCTTTGAAACTTCCAACAAAATGCTATTGGCTGGAGTATAGTCTTCTTGCTGCTCACGTGAGGTTTGGCTGTGAGTGGCGTGGTGGCTGAGGAGAGGTTTAATAACTTTTTTGCAAATGTTATTGGCATAAATCCAAGCTCCTCCCTACTGTGTGTGGCGTTGATGAGAAGCATATTATTAACCTTCAAGCAAATGAAAATTGGCAGGTGTTGAGTTACTTCCACGAACCTTGCTTGCATCCTTCCTCTGCATGGTTTTTGGAAGGCGATGGTTTTAAAAATAAATTTTTAGGCAAATGCATTGCCAGGTGTAAAGCCCAGGTCCATGACTAGAACTAACATCCTCTCTGTGTCATTAACATAGAATTTTCAAGCAAATACAATCACCAGGCATAGACATTTATCCCACAATTGCAATGAGGAGGGAAATTTGTATATTCAAAAGCAATGCCACACACATCTATAGTGTCAAAGCTTAAAGGTTTTTGACAAGAGGCTTCTTAGCGACCCAATGGACCCCACGTGGGTGCACGCATCCTGAGGAACCCAAATTTTGTGATAGAAAGGCGAATTAACAAGTGTGTAGGTTGAAGATGATTTGACGATGGTCGCTGATCCACAATTCAAAGTTACACGCCAATTGTCCATTGCGACCCAGTGACTAAATGGTGGGCCTGACAGAAGGGAGAAGCTTAGGTGTGTTAATGAGTGTGCAACTCTGAGTTGATCCAACGATGGTTGTTGATCTGTGATGGAAAGATGCTCGCTAGTTATCCGTTGTGGCTCAATGACAAAGAAGAGGCAAGGTCTGGTGGCAGGTGAAATGGTGATCTAGTGGCGAATGAGGTGGCGAACAGGTGGATTTGCAACAAAATCATAGGGTGCCACGTGGCGGGATGCAGAAGGTGAAAATCAAGTAAAAATCAAAGTTAATTAATATAGTTTAGACTATGGGAAAAATTCAAAAATTTAAATGATTGGTCTTCACCAGCGATTAATTCACTGGAGAGGTATTTTGTACCCAAATATACAAGTATTATATACTGTTGGAAAGCTCTTAGAATGAGGAGTTCATTATTGTAGTCAATTTCAACAAATATTAGATATTTTGAGATCAGTGTCCAAGGCAAGGATGCAAATAATTTTTCAGTTGGGGAAAGAGGACACTTGGCAATTTGTAATGCAGATTTGATCTTTTCCCTCTTCTTTATATTCTGAATTCTTCTCATTTGTAAGGGCTCTAGAATTTTGAGTTCCTAGGTTTTGGAAAGGGGTTCTAGTCATGCATGTAATTTTCTTAGTTGTAATTATTGATGTTCCTATTCTTCTGTCATTGAATAGATACATTTTGTAGATTGTTTCTTAATTGCAAGTCACATATATGTAAGACATATATATAGTGCATTGGATTGTCTTAAGGTAATCTTCAATTTCAATAAATTCAGTCTTCAAGGAAGTTTGGGTTTATTCTCTCAAAGTGAGAATGTAATGGGTGTTCTTGGGTACTCTTCAAGGAAGAGTTTAAATTCTGTGAACAATCATTTTGGATTTGGGTCTATGTTTGGATATATATGATATTTTGATTGAATTTAGAATGTGTTAATGTTAGACATTAATATAGGGATATCTTTTCAATGAATTTGATGTGCAGCTTGGATTCCATTTGTGGTTACTTGTATTGACTCTATGCCCAGGATGAGGCACTGATCTGTTACAGCTAAAATATACTTGCAACAATTTAAAATCAAATCAAGATATCTTTCTTTACTTTCTGTTCTGCAGAAATGTTTCACCTATCTCATGCTCCAAGTAGTTGAGATGTCAATGTAGATCTAGCTCGTCTGCAGTAACCTCCTTGTTGTTGAGCCTTTTGAGATATCTCTTCTTATTGTTGATGCTACCATAGGTATGTAACTGGTTGTATTTTATGCATCAAAGGGTGTCCCCCCTGGGTCTAGCAGAACCTGAAGTGCAGGAGGATCACTAGGATCATATGTTATGTTGTCCAAGTCCCGAGGTTTTTTCATAGATTGAAATTGGCTATTTCATAGATCAATTGCAGGTGAACTTGGGTTGCTCATTTTTTTAGACCAACAAAATGGCAACTCTGCTGGGGAGAGAATGAACTATTGAGAATCTCTAGTTAAGAAAAAAATTTGCTTAATATATAGTTGAGATTATCCCATCCGAGTCACCAACAAAATGGCAAATCTACTAGGGAGTTGTTACAACTTGTGTTGATTGGATTCAAATTGAGAACACTCTTTGTCTATCAACAATTAAAGCCAGTTAGGCTAGCCATGTCCATTTCAGGAAAGAGTCATTAAAGTGTTGTAAATTTGAAACTATTTTCAGATTTATAGTTATTTGCTTGGTAGTGTTGTGTGCCAAGTGTTGAAAGTTTGTTATCCTTTTATCTTTGTGTAATTCCATATCTGTTCATGTTCTATAAACAATTTAATAAATTCTCACACCAGTGAGTGACGACTCTGAAAGATCTTTGCACAAGTGTTCATTATTGTAAACGTTTTAAGAGATTTGATGAACTTACCACAAAGATTTAGCAGATGCTTAGAGTTTTAAGATTGAAGATCCCAAAAATTTATTGAAGATATTTTCCTCCCCGAAGGAGGTGGTGACTCTATATGAAGATCAGTGTACAATGTTAGAAGATATAAGAAAGATCTCACCAAATATAAGAGCAACAGATGTAGTATCCAGGTGTTTGCCAAAATTGGTATTAAAGCTTGTAAGAAATTTTGTTCCTTACCAAGTGATTTTCAACACTAAGAAGGAAAAAGAATAAGTTAGGTTGCATGATCCCATCAGCTTAAAAGCATGGGTGAAGTAGTTTGAATAATAGGAAAGGTAGACTCTAGCTGCAATAATTCTTATTGGTTGAAAATAGTGAATGTATTTAAGCAAGGTTGCATCTAGTAATGGATTGTTGTAGAAATTTCTCTATTAAAGGTTATGTGCCATTGTGTTTTGATGGCATACCTGGTTACCCAAATCAGATTCTAAGTGACATTAGGAAGCACTTACCATTGTTTAATGGGGACCCGTTACAATCTGCAAAAATGCATGTGCAAAACTTTGTTGATTTAATGAATGACTATGATATCTATCATGAGGATATTTGCATGAAGTTGTTTGTGTAGAGCTTGAAAGGGGATGCTAGGATTTGGTTCTTGTTTTTGTAGGAAGCTTCTATTCCCTCATGGGAAGAATTAGTTGCATCTTTTCTCGAACAATTTGCTGAGAGAATAAACTTTAATGATATGCTGAGGAAGTTGATGGAGATTAGAGTTGAGGAAGGTGAATTAGTGCCAGCCTTCAATGTCAGATTTTCCAAAGCACTGGCTGAGATCCCAAAAGGGTATAGACTGAATGACGATGTGTTTTTTGTGATTTATTTGGATGCCTTTGGAAGTAAGATGAGTTACATTTTGAGGGATAAAGAGCCAAAGAAATTACACTAGGATTTTGTGACAGCCATGGATATAGAGAAAAACATAAAATATGGTATTCCTAAAGGACTTTTATCTGCCAGTGTCCATTGTCATAGTGTTTGTAATAGGACAATTAAATGTGAAGTGAGAAGTAATGTTCAGAGCTCTGGTATTCATACTTGTGCTAGTAACCATGACAATTTAATTCCAAATGAAAATTAGAGTTGTTTGGTGCAAACAAGTGTTGATCCTCATATAGATATTGATAATGTCAATTGTGTTGAAGATGAAGTAAGAGTATTTTTCAGATTTCACTTCTTATAATCATGTTGATGATCTTTCTAATATGAAAGTTGTGCACAAAATTAATTCAGAAATTTTTAATGGTACACATGATTGCAATGAAAATACAACCCACATTGATGAATAGATTTTTAAAGAATGTCACATTGAATAGCAAAGTGCAATGCAATTGCAGAATTTAGAAAAGCTCTTGAAGTTGTGGACAAGAAAGTTCAAATGTTGGAGAGCCTTAGGGTTATGAATGAAGACCTTCTGCAATATGGTGAAGAGGATTTTTTAGAAAAGGACTGTGAATTGATTTCTTATACACTTGATGAACAACATGCTGATCTAACAAACAACTTTGTGACAAAAAGTTTAAGTGAACATGTTGGAAATTCATCAGATGAAGTAAATGGCAGTGATATTCATTCTTATTCTTTGACCGATGATGAGTGTTCTATTGGTATAGAAGATCAATTGTGGCAAGATAAGTATGACTATCTTGATTCTTAGAATGATGTTCATAAAATGAAATTTTGTGGTTGTGAAACATGGAATGCTGAGGATACTTCCAACCCAGTTTCAATTTCTTCTTTGTCTGATGAAGATGATTATGATGATAGGGTGGATGGTATCTTTAGTAAAATTTCTAATATTTTATTTGATGTTGATATAGATATGGACCAACCACTTCGTTGTCACAATGTTCAGAAGGGGATTCTTCATTTGGTTTCTATCCGTTTGTATGAAGAAATAATTGACCAACGAGATGTTGTAAATGATGAACCAGTTCATGATGTTGATACCATTCCATGCAGCAGTGACAAGTGTCAGGATGAAGATTTCTGTAATGGGTTGCTTACTAGTGTGTTGGAACCCCATCTTGAAGTTTTTCATGCGAAGATGAGTAAATGTTCAAATCTTATTTCTGATTATATGCTTGAGCCAGAGGTATGTTCATTTTTTCAAGAGTGGGATATTAAAGATGCTTATTTATTGCATTTAGTTGATGAGGAAAAGAATGGATATGTTTCAGTAGTTGATCATGAAATTAAGGTTCAAAATTATGTTCATGATGAGTATGCATATAATGCTGATTGGAAAAGTATGCTAAAAGATGCGTGTCATAATAGAAACACTTCTCTGATGATCAGTGTTTGCTTCATATTGTTTACATTATTAAGTGATGAGAATCAGATTTTTGATAAGGGAAAGACTTGGTTTCAACATTGATTGCCCAGTGCCATTTTGTAAATAATATATGTATTGTACAATTGCTTTATTGTCAGTTGTGTGGTTTTCAATAAGGAGCCCTATTGTTCGGGTAGAATAAGGAACCCTTGTTTTTGACAAGAAGAGAAGTGATCTATTTTTGGTTGGTTTGCTCTACCAAAGATTCTAGATTCTTGTGTTGATCTTGCAATCAACCATCCCTAGTCAGAGCCACTATTGGGACTCATAAAAATTTAAGGAATTTGAGAGGCCCAATTCAAAATTTTGCACCTGCACTTTCAAAGGACCACCTAATGAGTCAACCCGATAGGCCTATTTTGAAGAAGGGTAAAATGGAGCCAGTTGATTATCAAGGGGTAAGGCTTGGGAAATGTGTCCTACACCTTTCATTTAGCCTATGTAGTGTTCTATAACTTTCATATTTTATTTTAGATCAGTTTTTCAAGTACCCATTTCAAGGGGTGCACTGAAAGTTGTTCTATGCACATTTTTCAGATTTTACCAAGTGGCCTACTTTGAGGCTTTGCATTTTATGACCAGTTGATCATCATGTTAAAAGGAGTATACCCCTGAATTGTATGCATATAAGTGAGTCCACATGCCAAGTTTCAAGTTTCTATCAATCCATTTGCTTAGTTTGCCAAGCTCAATCCATTTGCAGTTTGTATTGTTTACATAAGTCCTTGTTTCAACAGCTAGTCAGAGCCTCACTTTGCACATGTGTAAAAGATTCCCAAATGAGTGTTATATCAGAATGTTTATTCTAGGATACTACTAGTATGAAAGACAAGCCATGTTTCCATTTTGAAGTTCCTACCAATCCGTTTGATCAGTTTTCCAAGATGATTTCTTGAGCCATTTTATTCTGTTTTCTGCACTTTCATTGTTACCTCTGTTAAAGTGGCTATTTTCATGAGCTCACCATTTGCACCCTATCAGCTTCTCGGTTGAAATGAACATTCCCTAGTTTTCTTTATACTTCAAAGTATCTATGCCACAAAGTTGGGGATCCACGTAGACCATTTGATATTTTTAATGTGTGCACTTTGTGGTCCCTACACATTGATTTTATCAGGTTCCTTTGCTGATAGAGCCAAATGGTCATCTTTGTGCATTAATATCTCATCGCCTGGGATTAATCGTGAGAAATGATTTTGTAGAGTGAATGTCAGTTTATGAGACAATATGTCTTCCAGTGGGCGAGGTACAAAAAGATGTTCTGACCATTTTTAAAAATGCATCTTTGGGTTTAAATGTGAAAATGTGACACAAGCGCCTAAAAGTTGCAAGTTGAGTTTTAATGATCAAAAAATTATGCAAATCAACTCTAGAGGCATGTTCAAGATGCCTGAAAGTTTTTGAGGGTTTGTGGCATGAAAACGATTTTTTTTTAGCTGGACCCACTTTGGGGCCCGACCTGGCTCATGCTCGTGGATTAATTTTATGTTGAAGTGGTCTTAATTCATAACAATGTATATCAATACCAGATCGAATGCACACTGGCAACTTGGTTCATTTAGAGATGATTTCGTTTCATTATGTGGGCATATAAATGAGAGGTTATTGTGTGGACCATTTTCAAGAGGAGTTTCCAATGGGTGATGAAACTTTCAAACTAGAGTTTCCCCAATTTGGTGTAGAAGGAGGCTTATAAGCTTTTAAGTAAATGCAAATTGGCAGGTTTAAACCCAATGCCTTCTTGGTATGGCATGATAAAGGCTTTGAAACTTCCAACAAAATGCTATTGGCTAGAGTATAGTCTTCTTCCCCCTCGCGTGAGGTTTGGCTGTGAGTGGTGTGGTGGCCGAGGAGAGGTTTAGTAACTTTTTTGCAAATGTTATTAACATAAAGCCAAGCTCCTCCCTATTGTGCATGGTGTTGATGAGAGGCATATTAGTAACCTTCAAGCAAATGAAAATTGGCAAGTGTTGGGTTACTTCCATGAACCTTGCCTGCATCCTTCCTCTGCATGGTTTTCGGAAGGCGATGGTTTTAAAAAGAAATTTTCAGGCAAATGCATTGCTAGGTGTAAAGCCCAGGTTCACGACCAGAACCAACATCCTCTCTGTGTGGTGACCATAGAATTTTCAAGCAAATGCAATCACCAGGCATAGAGATTTATCCCACATTGGCAGTGAGGAGGGCAATTTGTATATTTAAAAGCAATGCCACACACATCTATACTGTCAAAGCTTAAAGGTTTTTGACAAGAGGCTGTTTAGTGACCCAGTGGAATCCACGTGTGTGTGTGTGTGCACACATCTCGAGGCACCCAAATTTTGTGATAGAAAGGTGAATTAAGAAGCATGCAGGTTGAAGATGATTTGATAGTGGTCATTGATCCGTAATGCGAAGTTGCATGCCTATTATCCATTGCCACCCAATGACTGAATGGTGGGCTTGGCAAAAGGGAGCAACTAAGGTGTGTTAACGAGCGTGCAAGTCTAAGTTGATCCAATGGTGGTCGCTAATCCACGATTGAAAGATGCTCACCAGTTTTCCATCGCGACTCAATGACAAAGAAGAGGCAAGGTCTGGTGGCGGGTGAAATGGCGGTCCAGTGGTGGATGAGGTGGTGAATAGGTGGATTTGCAAGAAAATAACAGGGATCCACATGGTGGGGTGCAGAAGGTGAAAATCAATTAAAAATCAAAGTTAATTAATATAGTTCAAACTATGGTCAAAAATCAAAAGTTTAAATGATTGGTCTTCATCCGGGATTAATTCACTGGAGGGGTATTTTTTACCCAAATATACAAGTATTATATACCGTTGGAAAGCTCATGAAATGATGAGTTATTTTTTTGCAGTTAGTTTCAATAGATATCAGATATTTTGAGAGTCGTTTCCATAGGAAGGATGCAAATAACTTTTCAATTGGGGAAAGAGGACACTTGGCAATTTGTAATGCATATTTGATCTTTTCCCTCTTCTTTATATTGTAAATTCTTCTCATTTGTAAGGGCTCCAGAATTCTGAGTTCTCAGGTTTTGGAAAGGGGTTCTAGTCTTATGCATGTAATTTTCTTAGTTGTAATTGTTGATGTTCCTATTCTTCTATCGTTGAATAGATACATTTTGTAGATTGTTTCTTACTTGTAGGTCACATATATGTAAGACATATATACAGTGCATTGGATTGTCTTCAGGCATTCTTCAATTTCAATAAATTCACTCTTCAAGGAAGTTTGTGTTTATCCTCTCAAAGTGAGAATGTAATGGGTGTTCTTGGGTACTCTTCAAGGAAGAGTTTAAATTTTGTGAGCAATCATTTTGGATTTGGGTCTATGTTTGGATATGTATGATCCTTTGATTGAATTTAGAATGTGTTAATGTCAGACATTAATACAGGGATATTTTTCAATGAATTTGATGTGCAGCTTGGATTCTATTTGTGGTTACTTGTATAGACTCATTGCCTAGGATGAGGCATTGATTTGTTAAATCTAGAAGTTACTTGCAACAATTTAAAATCAAATCAGAATATATTTCTTTACTTTTTGTTCTATGGAAATGTTTCACCTATCTCATGGTCCAATTAGTTGAGATGTCAATGTAGATCTAGCTCGTCTGCAGTAACCTCCTTGTTGTTGAGCCTTTTGAGATTTATTTGCTTATTGTTGATGTTGGCATAGGTTTGTAACTGGTTTTATTTTATGCATCAAAGGGTGTCCCCCCCTAGGTCTAGCAGAACCTGAAGTGCAGGAGGATCATTAGGATCCTATGTTATGTTGTCCAAGTCCCAAGGTTTTTTCATAGATTGAAATTGGCTATTTTGTAGATCAATTGCAGGTGAACTTGGGTTGCTCATTTTTTGAGACCAACAAAATGACAACTCTATTGGAGAGAGAATGAACTGTAGAGAATCTCTGGTTAAGAAAAAAATTTGCTTAATATATAGGTGAGATTATCACCTCCGAGTCACCAACAAAAGGGCGACTCTACTGGGGAGATGTTACAACTTGTGTTGATTGGATTCAAATTAAGAATACTCTTTGTCTATCAACAATTAAAACATTTTAGTCTAGCTATGTCAATTTGAGAAAAGAGTCATTAAAGTGTTGTAAATCTGAGACTATTTTTAGATCTGTAGTTATTTGCCTGGTAGTGTTGTGTGCCAAGTGTTGAAAGTCTATTATCCTTTTATCTTTGTGTAAGTCCAGATCTGTTCATGTTCTATAAATGATTTTATAAATTCTCACAGAAGTGAGTGGTGACTCTGAAAGATCTCTGCACTAGTGTGCATTATTGTAAAAGCTTTAAAAGACTTGGTGAACTTACAACAAAGATTTAGCAGATGCTTGGAGTTTTAAGATTGAAGATCCCAAATTTTTTTGAAGATGTTTTCCTCCATGAAGAAGGTGGCGACTCTGTATGAAGATCAATGTACAATGTTAGAAGATCTAAGGAAGATCTCACCAAATATCAGAGCAACAACTGTAGTATCTAGGTATTTGCCAAAATTGGTATTAAAGATTGTAAGAAGTTTTGTTCCTTACAAAGTCAGTTTCAGCACTAAGAAGGAAAAATAATAAGTTAGGTTGCATGATCCCATCAGCTTAAAAGCATGGGTGAAGTATTTTGAATAATAGGAAAGGTAGACTCTAGCTACAATAATTCTTATTGGTTGAAAATAGTGAATGTATTTAAGCAAGGTTGCAGCTAGTAATGGATTGTTGTACAAATTTATCTATTAAAGGTTATGTGCCATTGTGTTTTGATGGCATACCTGGTTACCCAAATTAGATTCCAAGTGACATTAGGAAGCACTTACCATTGTTTAATGGGGACCAGTTACGATCAGCAAAAATGCATGTGCAAAACTTTGTTGATTTAATGAATGACTATGATATCTATCATGATGATATTTGCATGAAGTTGTTTGTGTAGAGCTTGAAAGGGGATGCCAGGATTTGGTTCTTGTTTTTGTAGGAAGCTTCTATTCCCTCATGGGAAGAATTAGTTGCATCATTTCTCGAGAAATTTGCTGAGAGAATAAACTTTAATGATATGCTGAGGAAGTTGATGGAGATTAGAGTTTAGGAAGGTGAATTAGTGCCAACGTTCAATGCCAGATTTTCCAAAGCACTGGCTGAGATCCCACAAGGGTATAGACTGAATGACGATGTGTTTTTTGTGATTTATTTAGATTCCTTTGGAAGTAAGATGAGTTAAATGTTGAGGGATAAAGATCCAAAGACATTGCATCAGGCTTTTGTGATAGCCATGGATATAGAGAAAAACTTAAAATATGGTATTCCTAAAGGACTTTTATCTCTCAATGTCCATTTTCATAGTGTTTGTAATACAACAATTAAATGTGAAGTGAGAAGTAATGTTTAAAGTTCTGGTATTCATACTTGTGCTGGCAACCATGATAATTTAATTCTAAATGAAAATCAGAGTTGTTTGGTGGAAACAATGGTTGACCTCATATAAATATTGATAATCTCAATTGTGTTGAAGATAAAGTAAGAGTATTTTCAGATTTCACTTTTTATAATCATGTTAATGATCTTTCTAATATGAAATTTATACACAAAATTAATTCAGAAAATTTTAATGCTACACATGATTCCAATGAAAATACAACCCACATTGATGAATAGATTTTTAAAGAATGTCACATTGAACAACAAAGTACAATGCAATTGGAGAAAATTGTAGAACTTAGAAAAGCTCTTGAAGTTGTGGACAAGAAATTATAAATGTTGGAGAGCCTTAGGGTTATGAATAAAGACCTTCTCCAATATGGTGAAGAGGATTTTTCAGAAAAGGTCTGTGAATTGAATGCTTATACACTTGATGAATAATATGTTGATCTAACAGATAGTTTTGTGACAAAAAATCTAAGTGAACATGCTCGAAATTCATCAAATGAAGTAAATGGAAGTGATATTCATTCTTATTCTTTGACTAATGATGAGTGTTCTATTGATAAAGAAGATCAATTGTTGCAAGATAAGTATGACTATCTTGATTCTTAGAATGATGGTCATAGGATGAAATTTTGTGGTTGTGAAACATGGAATGTTGGGGATACTTCCAACCCAGTTTCAATTTCTTCTTTGTCTAATGACGATGATTATGATGATAGGGTGGATGGTATCTTTAGTAAAATTTCTAATATTCTATTTGATGTTGATATAGATATGGACCAACCACTTTGTTGTCACAATTTTCATAAGGGGATTCTTCATTTGGTTTCTAACCCTTTTTATGAAGAAATAATTGACCAACCAGATGTTGTCAATAATGAACCAGTTCATGATGTTGATACCTTTCCATGCAACAGTGACAAGTGTCAGGATGAAGATTTTTGTAATGCGTTGCTTACTAGTGTGTTTGAACCCCATCTTATTTTTTTCATGTGAAGATGAGTAAATGTTCGAATCTTATTTCAGATTATATGCTTGAGCCAAATGTATGTTCATTTTTTGAAGAGTTAGATATTAAAGATGCTGATTTATTGCATTTAGTAGATGATAAAAAGAATGGATATGTTTTAGTAGTTGATCATGAAAGTAAGGTTCAAAATTATGTGAACAATCATTTTGAATTTGGGTCTATGTTTGGATATGTATGATCCTTTGATTAAATTTAGAATGTGTTAATGTCAGGCATTAATACAAGGATATCTTTTCAATGAATTTGATGTGCAGCTTGGATTCCATTTGTGGTTACTTGTATTGACTCTATGCCTAGGATGAGGCACTGATATGTTATAGCTAGAAGCTACTTGCAACAATTTAAAATCAAATCAAAATATCTTTCTTTACTTTCTGTTTTGCAGTAATGTTTCACCTATCTCATACTCCAATTAGTTGATATGTCAATGTAGATCTTACCCATCTGCAGTAACCTCCTTGTTGTTGAGCCTTTTGAGATTTCTCTACTTATTGTTGATTCTGCCATAGGTCTATAACTGGTTGTATCTTATGCATCAAAGGGTGTCCCCCCCTAGGTCTAGCAGAACCTAAAGTGTAGGAGGATCATTAGGATCCTATGTTATGTTGTCCATGTCTTGAGGTTTTTTCATAGATTGAAATTGGCTATTTCATAGATCAATTGCAGGTGAACTTGGGTTGCTCATTTTTCAAGACCAACAACTAGTATTCAAGTGAAAGATATTACCTTCAGTCTGATTAGCGGTTGCAATCTCCAATCCAGTTTTGTTTATGATCTTGCATTTTCCATTCTTGAATAGTAATTGAAATTCTTTTTCCACTAACTGACCAAAACTCAAAAGATTATGCTTTGAGCCTTCTACATAATAAACATTGTCAGTATTGTGCTTACCATCCAAAGATATGGTGCCTTTTCCTTTGATTAAACAAGCTTTATCATCTCCAAACCTTACTAGACCTCCATGAATTTCCTATAATGATAAGAATTTGCTTTTATCACTAGTCATATGATGCAAGCATCCTCTATTTATGATCCATTCATCCTTTTCTTCAATTTTTGCTACCAGTGCCTGCTCTACTGGTTTGACAGTGGGTGTCGGTTGATCTTCTTTTATTGTAACAAAAGCACATCCACTATCTGCTGGATATTCATCTAAATCATCTGTAACACCTTCATCTACATAGTACCATGACATCTTTGTTTTTCTTAAATCTATATCTCTGATATTCAGGGTTAGGCTTATATGATCTTTTTGCTTCCTCCCTTAGTCTTGCATGTCTATCAGGACATCTAGAAGCTATATGACCAAATTTATTTCAATTAAAACATTTGAAAGGTGCTTTACCTTCATACTTACTTCCTGTTGGACCTTTAGGTATCTTCCTTGCAAATAGTGCTTCAAGTTCTTTAAGTTCTTTATTTTCTCTCCTCATATCTTCACGTTCTTTTGCATAAAGTGCTTTCCAATCATTTTTTTCAGATGATGATGATGTTGATGTTGATGATGATGCTTTGAAAGATAAATCACTCTTGATTGCAGCAAGAGGACCAAACTCTTCAAGCTCAAATATAGAAAGTTTTCCAACTAAAGTATCTCTAGAAATTGAAGTATTAGGCATTTTTCTCAACTCATTAATAGTTGTCAGTTTCATTTTGTAAGACGATGGCAAAGCTCTTAAAACTTTAGACACAATTTCATCTTCACTTAAGGATCCTCCACAACATTGTATTCCTAAAACAATTTCATTAACTCTTTCCATAAATGCAGAAATTCTTTCATCTTCTTCCATTTTTAAATTTTCATACCTGACCAGGTAACATTCCAATTTTGCAATTTTGATAGTGGTATCTCCTTCATTCAATGTTTCTAGTTTATCCCTATTATCTTTAGTAGTAGATTGATCAGATAATCCCATGATTTTCTGATCCGATAATATGCTCAGAAGTGCTTCTCTTTCTTTGCAATCATTGTCCAAGTCCTTAGACAATGTTGGTGGATGAGGTTGATTTAGAATAGGACCAACAAAGCCATTCTTTGTACCATCCCATATATCTCTTCCAATGCAGTTTAGATGTGTTTCCATTCTCATCTTCCATATACCATAGTTAGTTCCATCAAGTTTCGGACTGTCCTTCCTGAAAATATTTGTTGCCATGGGATATCCTCAAGTTGTTAGGCATCTGCAAAAAGAGGACTTTTCTTTGATACCAATTGTTAGGACCTGGGAAGGACAACTGAGAGGGGAGGGGGGGTGAATCAGTTTTCAACCAGTTGTCAATAAATTATAACCCAAATAAAAATTATTCCAATTTAAACTTAGTGCCGGTAAACCAAACTTAAGTGTTGATAAAATAGATTAACAGTTATAGCAGTACCGATATAACTTAATGCATGAAACATAAAGAGAAACAACATCCATAATACATGACACAGAGATTTTGACATGGAAACTTGGTAACGGGAAAAACCACGGTGGGAAATCTTACCCACAATCAGATGATACTACTGCAGATAGTAAGTCTATACAAATGGGGTCTGCACATGCAGAAAGGCCAACCGCCTAGAGCTCACTGCCTAATCATAAAATAGGAGTCACACTGACTATAATTGGATGGCTAAATCCAATAACAATGTACTACTCAAAATAGCATTTGCAATGTTGGATTAAGTACCGGTTTAAGCTCTGAACATGAGTGTAAACACCTTCATAACCTTCCTTCAACCTTCAAATAATGTCTATGTGATTCGCACAAGAATTTGCTTATTTTAGTTCTTCAATATTCGAACACACTCATACCATATATGATCCTATATCCCGATCTTCAATAAGATCTTACAATCATATATACAAAACCTAAGACCAAATGTATAGGTCAACTCAATAAATATATTACAATTAAATCAATTACAAATAAGTCTTGATGCGATACAACATGTCGGCTCAATACATTTACCACATTATTCAATCAATAAACCATTTCCAAAATGTGTCGTGCTGATCTAGAATAGATATCATGTACCGGTCCATAACCTAGACCTATCTGCCAGCAAAGGGAAGTCTATCAACCCGATTAGACCAACAAGCAAAACACCAAATCCAAACATCCAATCCATGTCTTAAACATAACCAAATGATCTCCAGATTATAACAAGTCATCATCACTATCGGTGAACAATATAACCTACTAGTGAACATATATCGATGACTGTACATAAGCTAATGAATACTAAGAGGGGGGGTGAATTAGTTTACCAAAAAATACTGAACTCAAACACTTAAGCAGTTTAGCAATAAACCAGTATAACAATTTTACTAACAAACCGGTTGAGACAAATGGAAACCAAACAACAAATAATGCATTCACCTACAAGAGCACAATCACCATAACACAAGAAGTTTTGACATGGAAACCCAAATGGGAAAAAACCACGGTGAGATGAAACTCACAAGTAACTATCTGCAGAATAGAAACCAGACCGGTTAAGGTCAGACCAGTTAAGGTCATACAATGTTCTTCACCAGAACAGATCCTGTTAGGAATCTCAATCTCTATTAGGAGATAAGTCCGATTACAGACTACCTTGTGAGAGGATTTCAGATCCACAGTTGTGAACCACCTTGTTAGAGGATTTACAAAGGCTTTGCCAGGCCTACCTAGTTAAGGGTTTCAGACTTGTCAAAGATCTGAGTAATCAACAAGTGAGTGATCTAAATACCAGCACAGTATGCTTGGTTAGATCCTTGATAGCTCATTGTTAATGCATTTCAGAATTACTTCAATCTTTAAAATCTCCACACTTTGTTTCTTCACACAGACCTAAACTTCTTCTGTGATTGCACATACAAAAACCTCATCAACCACCTAAAAACCCTAACAACTACTAAAACCCTAGATATAATGTCCTTATAATGGAATCTGATTTCATGTCGGTCCAATAGGATTACATTGCAAGTTCCTAGGTTCAGTGCATCTGGACACATTTGGTAACATGACATAAAATCACCGCCAAAGTGTCGGTGGATGATAACTCATCACAAAAATACCGATTCATACATTTACTGATTACCGGTTCACACATTTTACCAATTACCAGTTTGTCAAAATGAAGAGTGGGAAAAATGATAACAACCACTTTGTTCCTTCGTACTGCTTTGGGATCCTTGAACCGCTTGAGTCTTCATATCGCTTGAGATCGGTAAACACTTTATGCAAAACACCGATAGTCTAAAGACTATAATACATAATACCGGTTGGAACAAATACCGGTTGAGGATAACTCATACATACAAAAAGTGCTCTCAAGCAAGTGTGTGTCCATCAATGACAATCACAACATCATCATCAAAAATGCCAACAATCTCCCCCTTTGGCATTGATGGCAACACTTAGGAAAAATTTTGACATCTAAGTATTTTACAACAAAAATATGCCATAATCAAAATTACTCCCCCTAAGCATATATACTATCCCTTTTGCAGAAAATACAATGTATACTAGTCCCTTAAAGAGATAACATGAAAGCATACTTGGCATTCACTAAAATTTTAAATACAAAATACTACTCCCCTTTGCCAACAATGACAAAGTATTGTAGAATAACCCCTGTTTCTCATTATCATTAATATAATAAATGTTTATGACAATAATGAGTGAAACTTATCAAAAACCGATTTAAAATCCTACATGAAGGTCTTCATGGATAAGGAAGATGATTCAAGTAATGAGGTAGCCACCTCACTTTCTGTTTGCATCTGGGATACCTATTCTTCCATGGCATCAATGGTGCTCATCTCTTGAGTGACCGTTAAGGCATCCAGATTAAGATAGCATTTCTGAAGTGTTTGCAGTCAAGGTAGTAGAACCAATTGAAGTTCTTGCAAATCTTGGGTCTAGTTGCTGATCTCCAACTCTATTCTGGTAGTCTGGAGTTGAAACTGGTGAATGGTTTGCCCATATGTGCTGAAGGAATCATAGGGCGTCTTGAAGGTTCTTATATATGCCTGCAAGTCAGATTGAAGCTTTTCCTTCTGTGCAAGCACATCATCACAAAATAGATGGGGTTGGCATATCTTACTGAGCAATAGTTTCCCCTCATCTAGAGCATCTCTTATGTCCTTCTGCTTTTTCTAAGTTTAGACCAAAGCTCATTTAATTTCGTCACTAAGGCGGTGTTCAGTGCCTTTTGATGCTTCTTTTGTGCATTGGCTTCAGTAACATCTTCCAGGCATTGCACCTAGTCCTCTACAACTATGCATAAAAGTTTTAGTTGGGCCAGAGATGAATCTGTACTGGGGAGGTTGGTACTGGGAATCAAACTAGTAAGAGTTTCCACCATAGTTTGAATAACATCTTGCTCCTTCTTCCTCCTTAGCACTTCCAATCACTCTCGGGCAAGCTTAATGCTTTGCAGTAGCTCTGATTCATTTGCAAATTGGAGGTCAATGGGACTGGTGATGTCAGCCAATTTAGCTTGACCACCGGTTGCCTTTGGGGTCTCCACTTGTGTGCTCTTTGCTGCTTCCTCCTTCTCTTTGGCTCTTTGCTTTTCCTCTTCAGCCTTCTTTTGCTCCTCTACTTCTTTCTTTCTCTTTTCTTCTTCCTTCTTTCTATCTTCATCTTTCTTCTTCTCCTCTTCCTATTTCTTCTTCTCCTCTTCCTTTTTGTTCTTCTCCTCTTCCTGTTTCCTTTTCTCTTCCTCTTTTCTCTTCTCCTCTTCCTCTTCTTGTTTCTTTTTCTCCTTTTCTTGTTTCCTTTTCTCTTCCTCTTTTCTCTTCTCCTCTTCCTATTTCTTTTTCTCTTCTTCTTTTCTCTTCTCCTCCTCTTGTTTCTTCTTCTCCTCTTCTGCTTGTTTCCTCTTCTCTTCTTCCTGATCTTTGTCAGCCTTTTCCTTTACTGTATCTGAAGTGACATTTTCACCATCCAAAGCATCAACGTCAATAGGGTCCATTTGTTCAGTGATCGGTTCTCCTTCACTATCATACACCTCATCCGCTTTTCCATTTTCCGGTTCTTGTTCAGCCTTCTTGTTGTCTTCTGATACTTGGTGCAATCTTAGAGCAGCTTTGGCATGTGAGTGGGTATCTTTTACCACTTTAGGGACTTTTCCTTCCATTAACAAGAGTCTTCTTCTCCTCATGAAGAAGAGGCCTTTGTACTTTTCCATAACTTCATAAAGTTTTGAATTTGACACATCAGGAAAATATTGTACAAATATTTCCTCTCTTATTTCTTGTTCCTTTTCTATGGTAATGCGCCACTTGTTATCTAAAGAATTGTATAAAGAATCCAGTGTCACAGATCTAATTTCTGATGGCGATCGGTCATTAATACATAGATATTGAATAATTTCCTATTCAACTTCCTCCTTTTCATTATCATTAAAATCATCAAAATAATCTGTTAAATCACTCATCACTTTTCTCCTAATATTCTTGATGGTTCTTTGACAATGTGTCGATGGTTTGTAAGAGGAAATATCAATATTTATCGGTGCTGACGATGCCGGTTCATTGCTAGTTGTCTTTGTCTTTTTTCTTGTTTGCCTAGTCTTCTTAGGATGTTCTTCAGGTTCTATGTCCTCAGAGTATGGTGTGTTTCCTTTGGTCTTCGGCTTCCTCTCAAATACCTTGGCGGGTGCAACTTTTGGTTTCTTCTTTGTCGGTGACTGCTTGGTCACTTTAGGACTTGCTGAGGTAACCAGTGCTGATATAGATGGCACTGCCTTTCCTTTCTTTACTGAAGGTTCTTCAACTGATGTTACCCTTTCCAAATAGGTGCCGGTTCTCTTCTTCTTAGGATCAAGAGGTGAGGCGAGTAGGGTAGAGGCATACCCGTCTAGCATGTCATACATTACCTCATATCCCATGGGTTCCACTTTTTCTTTTCTAGGCTCAATCACCTCCATTATGCACTCATCTACTCTAATGGTAAAGCAAATGTCCTCTTCATAATTCTTGACAATATCGCTAGATATCCTCATCTGCTAGCTCATCTTCTGCTTAAACTCATCCAAGTATTTATTCAATACTTCAGGATAACCAGTTCCTACCGCTTGGAGGCTTTCTCTGATTTGCTTGGTAACCTATTGGTCAAAAGACCATTGTATATCACCAACTCCTGGGAAATAGCCTTGAAAGTAGAAAAACAATCCTACCAACAGTTGTCCAAATTTAAATCTTAAGGCATTGTCCTGTTTAATAGACTTCAGGTTCCCTAGAAGTTGCCTTTGCATACAGGTGCATAAATCAAACGAGACATCTTCCATGATCATCCTGTAGGTGGCATTTACCACTGTAGCAGAGACATAGTTAACTCTGCTAGCATAGAACGTCCGGTAACCTATCACCATACAAGCATACTTGACCAGATCGTCCTTGATGGTGTTGATAGTCATTCCCCATTGGTCACTCACAGAACCGGTGAGCTTGGTCATCTCTGTCTTAATGACTTCCAACGTAATAGAAATCGGTGACGACATGAATCACTTCCGGTGTGATGTCATGTGTCCGCTCAAGATACATTTTGTCACCGTGCACTCTGCTTAGAGTGATGCGGATGTGATCTATAAATTATTCAAGAAAATAGACCGCATTGTGAAGTTTCTTTCTTTCCAGGATGTTGTATTCCGGTTTGATCTTCTTGTCATTCTCGTAGAATAAAATTAACTAAGAATGGATCACTAGAGATCCTAGATCTTCTATTTTGCAATCAATATAATCTAAAATACCTTCCTCAACTATAACACTAGCGGGTATCTGGGATAGGGCATTGTATTTTGCCTTCCGTTGGATGAAATCTACTAAATCAATAGGTGCACTAGAACTGGAGTGCGATGCAGAAGCCATGATAAATGGATAAACAAAAATTTTGATAAATACCTTTAGAAATCCACAATTTAGGGTTTGCAACTTTAGCTTCGCCACACACTACTTCAATTGCTGGGTTACCGCTTTGTGTTCTTCACCTGAATGATTGATATTATCTCCAGATTCTTCTTCAAAGTTTTTAAATCTCTCTGAATCACAAGACAAATTGCCTTTTGTCACTCTACACTTGAAAATTTCTTCGCTCGCAAACTGATAAGTGAAAATGACTTGAAAATCCCATTTAAACGAATTCTTCACCTACCATAATAAATGCTCCACCATTAGGGTGTAAACCCTAATTTGCCTTTTACCATTTCTGGTCTTCTACCAATTGAAAAGTATCACATATCGGTCAAGGTCTTTTACCAATATAAATTGGGGGTTTGAAATATTTCACTGATTTGCTCCCCCTAAGCTTTTCTGAAGCTTAGTTTGCCGGTTCAGAGATTTCCACACTAGGTGCAGAAACCAGTTCTTCTTGTGACACTTCTTCTGGTTTCTTTTTCCAGGTTTTCTTCATATCTGCTTGGACAGTTTCAACATCAATCTTTCCTTCCAGAGTGACCAGTATATCATCTGATATATTCTTTCTCATCCTACAGATTCTTTCTCTATGACCCAGTTTGTTGCAATGATAGCAAATCATTCCAGGTGCTCTCCATGGTCCATTATTCATGTTTCCATTCTTCCTTCTGTATGTTGTAGTAGTGTGACCAAGACCATGACAGATCAAGTAGGTTCCTCTCCAACCGATTGCCACTTGATAGCCACCGCTGTCTGACTGATAATTATAGGTATTAAACCAGTTTGGATTCCGGTTCATAAAGAGTTCAGGAAAAAAAGTCCTTGACTCCTTTGAGGATACCTTCCAATGTTGTGCATGAAAGACCTACATTCAAAAGCTCTATGCCCAAACTTGTTGCATGTATAACAAATTCCATTGAATCTATTAGATCTAGGCTTATTGTTTAGAAAGTAAGGAAAATTATTGTAAGCCTTATTTCTACATACATTAGCAGTATGTCCTTCCTTGAGACAATTAAAACAAATAGGTTTGAACTTTTTCTTACCTTTATCCTTTGATGTCGGTTGCTTCTTTGATGCTACATCTTTCACTCCAGAGGTCTCACCTTCCTCATACCTAGAGAAACCAAGTCCATTAGTATTCTTCACTGGTTTTGTAGATTCAAGCTTTTGCTCTAACTTAGCAGCACTCAGATTGAATTTGGCAAGTATCTCCTTTGTCTCAGTGAGTTCCTTGGTAATAGAGGCATTGGACTCCTTCAAGGTTGCATTCTCAGAGATAGCCATGTTTAGTTCACCTTGCATTTATTCTTTTTCCATTTTATTCTCTTGGAGATGAGTTGTAAGTGCACTAATTTCTTGCTTCAGCTTAGAGATCTCATGATCTTTGTCTTTTACCGGATCTTTAGCTTTCCTTCGGTTCTCAATCTCTTGACACATTCAAATAGTCAGTCCCTCCAGTTCTCTTCTTAGGTTAGCATTAGATTCATTCAGTTTTTCAACTACTTAAACTAGGGCTTCCATGTTTGCTTCATCAGAAGAACTATTTTCAGTAAGCTCCATCAGTTTCTCAACATGCTCTCTTCTCTTTGCTAGAGAGGCTTTATATTTGACTTTGAGTTCATCAAAGGCTTTCTCAGTCTGAGTGAGATGATGAGTAAGCTCCCTCACAGTGTATTCCCCCATATCTCCTTCCAAGTGGTTAAACTTATAGAAAGGTTGACTCTGATACCAATTGATGAATACTAAGAGGGGGGGTGAATTAGTATACCAGAATATACTGAACTCAAACACTTAAGTAGTTTAGTAGAAAACCAGTATAATAGTTTTACTAACAAACCGGTTTAGACAAATGCAAACCAAACAACAAATAAAGCATTCACCCACAAGACCACAATCACCATAACACAAGAAGTTTTGATGTGGAAACCCAAATGGGAAAAAAACAGGGTGAGATGAAACTCACAAGTAACTATCTGCAGAATAGAAACTAGACCGGTTAAGGTCATATAATATTCTTCACCAGAACATATCCTATTAAGAATCTCAATTTCTGTTAGGAGATAAGTCCGATTAAAGACTACCTTGTGAGAGGATTTCAAATCCACAGTTGTGAACCACCTTGTTAGAGGATTTACAAAGGCTTTTCCAGGCCTACCCAGTTAAGGGTTTCAGACTTGTCAAAGATGTGAGTAATCAACAAGTGAGTGATCTAAATACTAGCACAGTATGCTTGGTTGGATCCTTGATAGCTCATTGTTAATGCATTTCAGCATTACTTCAATCTTCAAAATCTCCACACTCTATTTCTTCACACAAACCTAAACTTCTTCTATGATTGCACATACAAAAACCTCATCAACCACCTAAAAACCCTAACAACTACTAAAACCCTAGACATGATGTCCTTATAAAGGAATCTGATTTCATGTCGGTCCAATCGAATTACATTGCAAGTTCCTAGGTTTAGTGCATCTGGACACATTTGGTAACACGACACATAATCACTGCCAAAGTGTCGGTGGATGATAACTCATCAAAAAAATACTGGTTCATACATTTACCGATTACTGGTTCACACATTTTACCAATTACCGGTTTGTCAAAATGAAGACTGGGAAAAATGATAACAACCGCTTTGTTCCTTCGTACCTCTTTGGGATCCTCGAACCGCTTGATTCTTCATACCGCTTGAGATCGGTAAACACTTTCTGTAAAACACCGATAGTCTAAAGACTATAATACATAATACTGGTTGGAACAAATACCGGTTGAGGATAACTCATACATACAAAAAGTTATCTCAAAGCAAGTGTGTCCATCGATGACAATCACAACATCATCATCAAAAATGCCAACATAAGCCACTGACCATATTGGTGAACCATATTTCCAATTCAACAATAAACCAATATAACCATAGTGCCAAATCAACAATGTAGACCTCTAAGAAGATAAGTGTTGACATCAATGACAAAATTAATGCAACACATGATGAAGTCATCCATAATAACAACAACATCATGGAAAAATTTGTCAGAAGACTCAAGACAGGCTCAAAAAAATACAAAGGCAAGATGCCTTTCAAAAGGTTTCAACTGTGGAAAGATTGGATATTTTGTTGCTCAATGTCCCTATGGTGATAAGAATGAAGATGATCGATCAAGTGGTAGTAGATCATATGGTAAGGACAAGAAGAACAATATCTACCAGCATGGTAGAAGAGGCTACTGGAAGCAAAGCAGTCTTTACACACATGAAAATTATACCAGAGACAAGGAAAGTGCCTCAGATGAATGTTGCAGTGAAGATGAAGTCAGAGCAAACCTTTTCATGGCTCAAGAGGTTTTGGTACCTTAAGAAGGAGAAGAGGAAGAGCAAGAAGGAGAAGTAGATCTTGAAGTAGAGATCATCAATGCCTTGGAAGACCTAAAGAAAAGAAGAAGAGACCTGAAGAAGGTGAAAAAGGATGCAATTGAAGAACAAGACATGTTGGAAGAATCTCTTGAAGAATCCAAGAAAATAATTACAGATCTAAAACTTCAATTGGAAGAGGCCAAGAGGATCTGTGAAGTTACTAGTATCAGCTTGTGTAAAAAGGAGAAGGAGCATTAGAACCTGAAAGAAGAAATTGTCAAGCTCCAGAAGGAATTAGAGAAAAGAAAGGAAGAAATTAAAGTGAGAAGCAAATATGAAGGCAACACCGAAGCTTTAGACAAAATGTTGAGCAAATAGAAGCAATCTAAGGATACTAGTGGCTTAGGATTTGAAGAGGGTCAAAGTTCAAATAGAAAAGACACATCTGACAAAGAGATACAGTTTACTTCTTCAAATGAAGGTGAAGAGAAGAAGACATTCATGGTAAGCAAGGATACCAGTAAGAAGACATATGCAGATGTTGTTAAGAACCACCACACAAATCGATATATGAAATCAATAAACTGGAGGCCATACTCAATGCATCAAGATGCAGATCCAATGAGAAATACAAGAGTTGATCATGAGGGATTCACCAAAGTTAATAGCATGAAAGGAAGACCCTCATTAAGGTAGTCACCTGTAGGACCAAGACAATCTAACTAGTATGTTCCAAATTTTCATGTTTATTATTATCGATGTAATAATTTTGGTCATAGCATGACAGATTGCAAGAAAATGAATGTCAACTCCAGTTTTGAAAGTAGAAACCCATTTGCCGCATTACAAAGTACAAATGTCACATGTTATAATTGCAATGATTTTGGTCATAAGAGTTATGAGTGTAGGAGAAATGTGCAAATTTCCTACAAGAATGCTTTGGATACATCTTTCAATGCTAATGTAAAATGTTAGAAGTGTCAAAATTTCGGTCACATAGTAAGGTATTGTAAGTTGAGAACTGACAAGCCAAAGAAAATAGTACCCGATCAGAAGATAAAGACTAAACTAGAACACAAGATGATAGAAGAGGAGCAGAAAGAAGAGAAACGGGTTTGGATAGAGAAGGAGAAGAACAAGATAGAGTCAATCTTGATTATGTAGACTGCTCTACATGCTGAAATGAAGAACTGATGGGTAGTTGATAGTGGCTGCTCAAATCACATGACCGGAGACAAGAAAAAGTTTATCAAGCTTGATGATTGGAATGGTGGTTCTATCCAGTTTGGTGACAACTCCTCTATCAATATTAAGGGTCATGGTACATTTAATATTGATTGAAAGCTCAAGGCTCATGATGTGTACTATGTGGAAGGAATAAAGCATAATATGCTAAGTGTAAGTTAGATGTGTGACAAAGGATACATATTCACATTTGAATCTGTTGGTATTTTGGATATGTTGATATGGTTTTGGCATTGATGTCAACACCAGTCATCACTTGTCAACACTTATCAGCACTTGGAGATTTTGGTTATGTTCATCGGCAAGACAGAGACATATGCATAACAATGGTATTTGGTTCACCGGCAGATTATATTGTTCATCAACACTTGGAAAGACTTGGAAACTACTTGGTTATGTCGAAGACATTATTCTATCACTTTGTTTTGGCAATTTGGTTATTTGTTTATCTGGGTTTGCATATTTGTTGTTACTAGCAAATAGGTCTAGGATAAGCACCGATAGACTTATCTATTCTAGATCAACACGACATGTTATGAAGATGATTTATTATTATTGTAAATGTATTGAGCCGACATCATGCATCGGATATTGATTTGTTTGTAATTGATTTTATTGTAATATCTTTTAGTGAGATGGCCTATTCAATTGGTCTTAGGTTATGGTATATATGTAAGATCTTATTTGTAAGATCGATATGTGATAGGGAAGAAGAATTGTAATAGAGTATATGCAAAAATAAGCAGAGCTATACACGCAGACATCATTTGAAGGTTGAAGGAGGGTTTTGTGAAGGCAATCAGAACTACACCGGTACTGAATCTAGCATATGATGATGCTATTTTTTGTAGTACATTATTATTAGATTTAACCATCCAATTGTAGTTAGTGTGACTCTCATTTTATGATTGAGTAGTGAGCTCTAGGTAGTTGGCCTTTCTGCATGTGCAGAATCCATTATGTAAACACATACTATCTGCAATAGTATCATTTGATTGTGTGTAAGGCTTCCCACCATGGTCATTCCCCTTATAGGTTTTCCACGTACAAACATTGGTGTTATGTGTTGTGGATGTTTTTGTCTTTCTATTTCATGCATTAATCTTTACCAGTATTGCAATTAATTGTTAAGACTGTCTACCGACATAAAGTTTGGTTTACTGGTATTAAGCATTAAGCTTTGGTTAAGTTATTTTTGGTTGAATTTATTGGACAACTTATTCACCCCCCCCCCTCTCAGTTGTCTCCGGGACCTAACAATTGGTATTAGAGCCTAGCTCTTTTTGCAGAAGTTTAACAGCTTGAGAAGATCCAATGTCTACCAATGATTTCAGGAAGGACAGTCTGAAACTTGATGGAACTAACTATGGCATATGGAAGATCAAGATGGAGACACTTGAATTGCATTGGAAATAATATATGGGAGGTTATAAAGAATGGTTATACTGCTCCTACTCCTGGTCAGCCTAATCCACCAACCTTGGGAAAAGATGAGAAAAATGATTGCAAAGCAAGAGAAGCACTTTTGAGTGCATTGTCAGATCAGCAAGTCATGGGATTGTCAGATAGATCTACTGCTAAAGCTATTTGCAACAAACTGGAAACATTGAATGAAGGAGATTCCATGGTCAAAATTGCAAAACTTGAATGCTTCTGGGTCAGGCATGAAAGTTTGAAAATGGAAGAAGAAGAAAGAATTTCTGCTTTTATGGAAAGAGTAAATGAAATTGTTTTGGGTATACAATGTTGTGGAGGAACCTTAAGTGAACATGAGATTATTTCCAAAGTTTTAAGAGATTTGCCACTGGCATATAAAATGAAAGTTACTGCTATAAATGAATGGAGAACAATGCCTACTGCATCAGTATCTAGAGACACTTTGTTTGGAAAACTTTTAGCTTTTGAGCTTGAGGAATTTGGTCCCGTTACTACTATCAAGACAGATCTAGCTTTTAAGGCATCATCATCAACTTCAACAACATCATCATCACATGATAAATCTGATTGGAAAGCCTTCTATGCAAGAGAGCTTGAAGAACTTGAAGCACTATTTGCAAGGAAAATGCCTAAAGGTCCAATTGGAAGTAAGTATGAAGGTAAAGCACCCTTTAAATGTTTTAACTATAATAAGATTGATCATATGGCATCTAGATGTCCTGATAGACATGCAAGATTAAGAGAAGAAGCTAAAAGAACATATAAGTCTAACCCTAACTATCATAAATAAAAATTCAAGAAGAATAGAGACAAATCTTGTTATTATGCTGATGAATGAGTTACTAATGATTTTGATGATGATCCAGTAGACAATGGATGGGCTTTTGTTGCTATAACAAAAGATCAACCGACACCTACTGTTCAACTGGTAGAGCAGGCCCTAGTAGATAAAGTTGAAGATAAGGATGAATGGATTATTGATTCAAGATTTTCACATCATATGACTGGAGATAAGAGTAAATTATTAACCTTTCAAGATTACAATGGAGGTCTAGTAAGATTTGGAGATGATAAATCTTGTTTGATTAAAGGAAAAGGCAATATATCTTTTGATGGTAAGCACAATACTGATAATGTTTACTATGTTGAAGGTTTGAAGAATAATATTTTGAGTGTTGGTCAATTAGTTGAGAAGGGATTTCAGCTACAATTTAAGAATGACAAATGCAAAATCTTAAATAGAACTGGTTTGGAAATTGCAACCGGTAATCAGACTAGAGGTAATATCTTTCATTTGAACAACAATGAGAAAGCATGTTTGATTGCACATATTGATGAAATTTGGTTATGGCATAAAATACTTTGTCATGTAAATTTTGATTGCATTGTGAAAATTAGTACTACTAAGGCAATTAGAGATTTACCTAAGATTGTTAAACCTCACAATCCGGTATGCAAGGAATGTCAATTTGGAAAGCAAGTTAGAGCATCTTTCAAGAGTATTCTAGAGAAGTCTAACAATGTTCTTGATTTAATTCATATTGATTTATGTGGTCCAACCAGAACTAGAAGTATACAAGGAGATAGATACTTTATGCTAATGATTGATGACTATTCTAGAATGTGTTGGGTTACTTTTTTCAGAGAAAAAATCTGAAGCATTTGGGAAATTCAAACTATTCAAGGTGATGGTAGAAAGTGAAACCGACAAGAAAATCAAATGTTTGAGATCAGATCAAAGAGGTGAGTCCACATCTAAGGAATTTAATACATTCTGTGAAGTGAATGGGATCAGAAAACAGTTGTCAGCACCCCAGACACCCCAGCAGAATGGAGTTGTGGAAAGGAAAACTAGAACTATCTTGGATGTAAACAGAAGTGTGATATCAGAAGCAAATCTACCTCATATATACTAGAGAGAAGTGGACAATACATATGTTTATACATTCAATAGAGTTCACATCAGAGGAGAAACTGATAAGACCCCACATGAACTATGGTTTGGTAATACTCCTACTCTTAAATATTTTAGAATATTTGGAAGTAAATGTTATATTAGAAGAGATGAGTATATTGGCAAATTTGATCCTAGAAGTGATGAAGGAATATTTATTGGTTATTCATCTAAGAGCGAGGCATATAGATGTTTTAACAAGAGATTGCAAAAAATTGTTGAGAGTGCAAATGTGAAAATTGATGAACAATTTAGAGGAAATTCAAGGTACAAAGACTCTGAACCGGCAATAGAGATAATCACAAATGAACCTATTATAAATACACCGGTACAGAATGGTGATCTAGTTACACCGGCATCATCTAGAGATTCAACAATCACTGAAGAACAACAACAAGAAAAAACACACTGATATGTAAGATTAAATCATTTTGAAGATTAGATAATTGGAAACAAATTTCAAGGAGTTATGACTAGAGGAAGATTGGAAAATAAGCAAGTATGTCTTATTTCTCAAATTGAACCTACATCAGTTAATGAGGCATGTGAAGATAAATTTTGGATTAAAGCAATGGAAGATGAATTGGAACAAATTAAAAGGAATAACACTTGGTCATTAGTTTGCCTGCCTAAAGACAAAAATGTAGTTGGAACTAAACGGTTTTTTAGAAATAAACTTAATGGAGATGGCATGGTAATCAGAAATAAAGAAAGATTGGTGTGTAAGGGATATTCTCAAATAGAAGGAATTGATTACAATGAAACCTTTGCACTGGTAGCTAGAATTGAGGCAGTAATACTTTTATTGGCTTTTGCAGCACACAAGAACTATAAAGTATATCAAATGGATGTTAAATGTGCATTTTTGAATGGAGATCTTGAAGAAGAAGTTTGCATTGAGCAACTTGATGGATTTTCTTTGACAGATAACAAAGACATGGTTTGTAGGTTAAGGAAAGCTTTATATGGATTGAAACAAGCTCCTAGAGCTTGGTATGCAAGATTGGACAAATATCTTTTAAAGCTTGGTTATACAAAAGGTAATGCAGACAACAATCTATACTACAAAGTAACTAATGATGACATCTTGGTTATTGAAGTTTTTGTTGATGATATAATCTTTGGAGGTGAAGATGGTTTGTGTAAAGACTTTTCTAACAAAATGCAACAAGAATTTGAAATGTCTATGATTGGAGATATAAAATTATTTTTAGGATTGCAGATTTCATAGACTGATAAAGGTATATTCCTATGTCAATCTAAGTACTTAAAGGAATTACTAAAGAAATTTGGCATGGAGAATTATAAACCGGTAAGCACACCTATGACTACAAATGATAAATTATCTTTGAAGGATGAATCTACACCTGTTAATCCAACTAGATACAAATCTATGATAGGAGGTTTACTGTATTTGACACAAACAAGACCTGATATTATGAATGAAATATGTATTATTTCAAGATTTTAGAGTAATCCTAAAGAAAATCATGAATCAGTAGTGAAAAGGATTTTCTGGTACCTACAAGGCACTACAAATCTTGGTTTATGGTATACTAGAGATGAAAATTTTGACTTATATGCATACACAGATGCTAATTGGGCAGGAGATGTGGATGACAAAAAAAGCACCACCAACGGATCATTTTTTCTTGGTAGCAGACTAATTTCATGGTTGATCAAGAAACAAAGTTGTACAAGTTTATCAATTGTAGAATTAGAATATGTTGCAGCAACAACTAACTGTACACATGTATTATGGATCGAGCAAATGTTGAAGGACATAAAGGTAAATTGCAAGGAACCTATAACTATTTAATGTGACAATACAACAACAATTGATATATCAAAGAACCTGATACTTCACTCTAAAACTAAATGTGTTTCTATCAAACTAAACTTTCTAAAAGAGAATGTTGAAGCAAAAGAAGTGAAATTGGTCTATGTGAATACTAAAGAGAAGATTGCAGATATTTTTACAAAGCCTTTGCCTAAGGAAACATTTGAGTATCTCAGAGAGCAACTTGGAGTTCTAACCCCACCGGTAGAGACTTAAACAATTGATGTTTGTCATCAACTGACATAATTAACAGAGAAATCTTGTATTCTGGCTTTGATGAGGAGAGCTACTTCTCAGGGGGAGTAGTTGGTATATTGAATGAATTGGTATTTTGTATTTGGTTTTGTATTGCTTTGGCATTTGATGTCAAAGGGGGAGAGATTGATATGGAAAAACACATGGATAACACATATTATTCCTAGGGGGAGAGATTATTACTTTGGAGTGAGATGATATTATGCATTTTTTATTCCTGGTTAATGATCTCTTTGGGAGATTGTTGGTTTTTGGTTTTTGGCATTTCTGTTTTGGCACTTTGATGGTTTTTCCATCTTGTGTTGCCATCAATGCCAAAAGGGGAGATTGTTGGTATTTTGGATATGTTGATATGGCTTTTTCATTGATGTCAACACCAGTCATCACTTGTCAACACTTATCAACACTTGGAGATTTTGGTTATGTTCACCGAGAAGATAGAGACTTATGAATAACACTAGTATTTGGTTCACCAACACTTGGAAAGACTTGGAAACTACTTGGTTATGTCGAAGACATTTTTATATCACTTTGTTTTGGCGATTTGGTTATTTGTTTATTTGGGTTTGCATATTTGTTGTTACCAGCAAATAGGTCTAGGATAAGCACCAACAGACTTATCTATTCCAGATCAACACAGCATGTTATGAAGATGATTTATCATTATTTTAAATGCATTGAACCGACATCATGCATTGGATATTGATTTGTTTGTAATTGATTTTATTGTAATATCTTTTAGTGAGCTGACCTATTCAATTGGTCTTAAGTTATGGTATATATGTAAGATCTTATTTGTATGATCGATATGTGATTGGGAAGAAGAATTGTAATAGAGTATATGTGAAAATAAGTAGAGGTATACATGCAGACATCATTTGAAGGTTGAAGGAGGGTTTTGTGAAGGCAATTAGAACTACACCAGTACTGAATCTAGCATATGAAAATGTTATTTTTTGCAGTACATTATTATTGGATTTAACCATCCAATTGTAGTCAGTGTGACTCTCATTTTGTGATTGAGTAGTGAGCTCCAGGTAGCTGGCGTTTCTGCATGTGCAGAATCCATATTGTAAACACATACTATCTACAGTAGTATCATTTGATTGTGGGTAAGGCTTCCCACCGTGGTCTTTCCCCTTACAAACATTAGTGTTATGTGTCATGGATGTTGTTAGGTCCCGGAGACAACTGAGAGGGGGGGTGAATCAGTTGTTTAATAAATTCAAATCAAAAACTTATTAACAACTTAATACTTAATACCAGTAAACCAGTTTAGTATGTCGATAGACAGTGTTAATAGTAAATTGCTATACCGGTAAGAATTAATGCATGAAACATAAACACAAAGTCATCCACAACACATAACACCAATATTTGTACGTGGACACCCTGTTAGGGGAAAAACCATGGTGGGAAACCTTACCCACAATCAGATGATACTACTACAGATAGTAAGTGTACAAAAAGGGTCTGCACATGCAAAAAGGCCAACAACCTAGAGCTCACTACTCAATCACAAATGTGAGTCACACTGACTATAGTTGGATGGTTAAATCCAATAAGAATGTACTGCATAAAATCGCATCTTCATATGCTGAATTCAGTACTGGTGTAATGTTGATATGCTTCTACAGAAACCTAACTTCACCTTCAAATGATGTCTTCGTGTATGTCTCTGCTTTATCTCGCATATACCTTCACTTGAATCTTTTTCGCATTCCACACTTGATATTACAAATAAGATCTTACATTTATACCATACCCTAAGACCAATTTTAGTAGGTCGGCTCTACAAGATATTACAATAAATTTTTTTTACAAATAATATAATATCCGATACAATAACCGATTAATCATGTCGGCTTAATGTATTTACAACAATAATAAATCATCTCCATAGCATGCCATGCTGATTTGGAAAAGACAAACCTGTCGGTGTAACCCTAGATAACCTGGACCTATTTGCTGGTAAAAGCAAATATGCAAATATGAATATACCAATGATTATTACTTCAAAATAAAGTGTCCACATGATGTCTTCGACATTACCAAGTGTCTTCCATGTCATTCTAGGTATCGGTGAACACTATATCCTGTCGGTTAATCATATACTAGTAACTGTTGCACAGATTATTGCTTGCCGATGAATGTTGCTGGATCTCCAAAGTAGGTGTATTTAGTAGGTGTTGACATCAATGAAAAAACCATACCAAAATACCAACAGATGTTGTTGTCTTTCTATTTCATGCATTAATCTTTATCGGTATTTTAATTAACTGTTATGACTATCTACTGGCATAAAGTTTGGTTTACCGGTATTAAGAATTAAGCTTTGGTTAAGTTATTTTTGGTTGAATTTATTGGACAACTGATTCGTCCCCCCCCCCCCTCTCAATTATCTCCGAGACCTAATAGAATCTACTGGTTGTTGGATAAGCAAGCAGAGTACCATTCAGGTTGTAGTAGAGGGAAAGAGAACATATGGTAATGTCTACAATCTGAAGGAATGCTATGAGTCCCAATGCATGATGGGATAGGTTGATGAAATTTGGTTGTGGCACCGAAGATTAGGTCATGTGGATTTTGATAATCTAGTAAAGATAAGTAAAAAATGGTATGTGATAAATATTCCATAAATAACTAAACCAACAAGTACTTTCTATGATGAATGCATCAAAGGCAAGAAAATCAAAGTGAGTTGCAAAAAAAAAGAGTATAATACCTCAAGATCTCTGGAGTTAGTACATATAGATTTGTGTGGACCAACAAGGACAAGGGTTCTGACTGGTGAGAGATACTTCATGTTATTTATTAATGACTACTCAAGGGTGACTTGGGTGACATTTTTGCATGAAAAATCATAGGCATTTGAAAAATTCAATAATCTTAGAAGGATGGTTGAAAATGATAGTGGACACTAGTTAAAGTTTTTAAGATCTGACCAGGGTGGAGTATATTCTTCAAATGATTTTATTGACTACTATGAGAAACATGGAATCTAGAGATAGTATTCAGTAGCAAGAACACCACAATAGAATGGTGTGGCAGAAAGGAAGAATATGACAATAAAGGAAATGGCTAGAACAATGTTTAATGAGGCTAGCATACCGAATACATACTAGAAGGAAGTAGTTCATACTATTGTCTATACATTAAACCGAGTACAACTAAGAGTGAAGAGTAGAATGACTCCTTATGAGTTATGGTACAACAAAAAACCATCACTCAAGCATTTTAGAGTGTTTGGAAGTAAGTGCTTCATCAAGAGAGATGTTGATGGACTAGGAAATTTTGATTCCAAGAGTGATGAAGGAATCTTCTTGGGTTACTCAACCAATAACAAAGCCTACAAATTCTACAACAAGAAATTGAGAAAAATGGTTGATAGTATAAATGTGAGAATAGATGAAGACCTACATAAGAAAGAATTTGCATTGACACCCTATATTGATGTTTCAGATGATGAGCATGAAGATCAATCTGACAATGTACTAGTAGAATAAGCACCAAGCAAGAACTCCAACCAGTATGTGCAGAAGAACCATCTGGAAGAACAAATTATATGAGATAAAAATAAAGGTGTGCAAAATAGAAGGAGACTATCCCAAAATGATGAGCAAGTAAAATTTTGTCTCATGATAGAGCTTGAGCCCAAAACCTTTGATGAAGCTAGAAAAATTGAAAAGTGGATAGATGCCATGGATGAAGAGCTGAAACAAATTGAAAAAAATCAAACTTGGGAACTTGTTCCTAGACCGGCAGACAAGAATGTCATTGGTACCAAGTGGGTCTACCAGAACAAGATGAATGAAGAAGGCAAAATAATCTGACATAAAGCAAGATTAGTTTGCAAAGGGTATGCTCAATTGAAAGGTATTGACTTTGAAGAAACCTTTGTACCAGTTGCTAGGTTAGAGGCAATAAGAATGTTTTTAGCTTTCTCTGCCTATAAAGGTTACAAGGTCTACCAAATGGACATCAAATCTGCATTTTTGAATGGTAACCTTGAAGAAGAGGTGTATATGGAAGAACCAGAGGGTTGTGTCTTACATGATGATGAGAGCTTTGTATGACAGTTGAAGAAATCTTTGTATGGCTTGAAGCAGGCTCCTAGAGCATGGTATTCCCAGTTGGATAAATACTTTAAGGAGAAAGGATTCTAGAAAGGGAATGCAGACAATAACTTGTATGTCAAGGTAAATGGAGATCACATGATTATAGTTTTTGTATATGTGGATGATATTATCTTCGGTATAGACAAGGACATCATGTGCAAAGAATTTACAGATTAGATGAAGACACAATTTGAGATGTCCATGGTGGGTGAGTTGTCCTATGCTCTTGGTTTGCAGATCTCAGAACAGACGAAAGGAATTTTCATCTCACAAACCAAGTATGTTAAAGACATATTGAAGAAATTTTAAATAGAGGACAACAAACTGGTAAGTGCTCCCATGGTTATCAGTTGTAAGTTGATAAAACTAGATGAGTCACTAGAAGTTGAGAAAACACTGCATAGGTCCATGATTGGTAGTCTGTTATATCTAACAACATCTAGACCAGATATTGTACAAGTTGTTTGCATGGTAGAAAGATTCCAAGCTACTCCTAAACAGTCTCACTTAAATGCAGTCAAGAGAATCTTCAAGTATCTACAAGGAACTATCAGTTATGGTCTATGGTATCCAAAGAAAGGAGACTTCTCTTTGCAGGCTTATACTGATGTAGATTGGGAAAGAAGTATAGATGACCTAAAAAGTACAAGTGGAGGTGCTTTCTACTTAGGAGACCGATTAGTATCATGGCATAGTAAGAATCAAGATTCAATGTCATTATCTACTACTGAGGTAGAGTATATAGCAACTACTACATGTTGTTCATAGGTTTTGTGGATGAAGCAGACACTGAAAGACATACAGGTGGAGATACCGAAACCTATTCCAATTATGTGTGATAATTCAAGTGTAATCAACATCTCCAAGAGTCCAGTAATGTACTCAAGAACAAAACACATTGCAATCAAATATCACTTCTTGAGGGAGAAGGTAGTAGACAAGGAGGTCATCATAGAATATGTTCCAACCGGTGAGAAAATTGTTGACATATTTACCAAGACACTTCCTTTGGGCCCATTTGAGTACTTGAGACATAAGATGGGAGTTTTCCAGCCATCTGAAAATACTTAAATGTGTAGGAGGATGTATGGTTTAGGGGGAGTCAACAATTGTTACTATCCTATGACTCTTGAATCATGAAGCATGGACACAGGGGGAGAATGTGTCCTACCAGATGTCGACAACAGAGAAATTATGGGTAGACTCTAGCAGTATTGTTGGTATCAGACTAAGGGTCCCTTTTCCATTGTTGTCAAAGGGGAGAGAAACCGGAACATAAAATACTGACATCAATACCAAAGGGGGAGATTGTTGGCATTGAGTTGTCATTGATGTCAACCAGTATTGCAGGCTATCAATAGGGTGTGTCAACCTGGTATGAAGAAAGTTGAACTGGTATAGAGAAGAGAAGTATGATTATGTGTTGACAAATGATATAACCGGTATAAGGTGAGATGTAGGAGTGAGCTGGCATGCTTGAGTATTAACCGATAAGGCATAAACCAGTATGAAGACTGGTCATTTGTTTGTGATGAAGAGGCAAAATGTTAGATGAATCACAACAACACCCAATAAGCTAAACTTAACAGATGGCATGAAGACATACTAGAAGATTAGATGAACTATCAGTATTGTGTAATGTCGATAATAGTGGTTGTCTTGTATATTTGGCATACTGGTAAAGGTCTATACCAGTAGAAGGGTTTGTACTAGCAGGGATGTTTAGGGTGGAACCGACTCTTTGTCGGTGAGTTGAAAGTATGTCAATGTGGAGATGAGGTGGCAAACATATGCAGATGTTGATAAAATGTTCATCGACATGGTTGTGTGTGCAGTTCATAGTCATTAAATGATAAATCCAAAAATCATGGGATTCTTCTGATTATTGCAGGTCGAGGTTGAATGGATGACAACAAATGATCAGGTAGTTGTTGGCATGGTGATTAGAGTACAAAATCCGATTGAAGATTGACCTCTAGTCAGAAACAGTTGGACAAGATGAGGTCAATCAAGATCAAGGTCATAAAGTAGGGTAATGTTTCATATTTTTAGAAAACATGTATTGGATGAACAAAAAAATGTGTACAAATGCATCTCCCCATCACAGGTGAATGATCCAAGGTAGATCAAACAAGATTTTATGCATATTTGGTCGAAGGAAAGAAACCCTAACCACCTGATGTTTGAATTTTTTTTTGGTGGGAAAACTTGTTTTTAAATATACAAGTCTAAAATTGATAAGGTTGCTGCTACAAAATGATATGTGATTATGTTGGTGAATGAAAGAGAGATAGAAAAGATTGTTTAAGTAAAAAACAAGGATAACCTGAAGGTACTGTGTATTGAAGGAGAAACCGGCAAGGTGGGTAAATTGGTAGAGACAAAACCTTTCAAAGTGTGAGCAGGTGTGAGGTGAATCCAACAAACAAAGGAAGGGAAGTTTTTAATAGAGTAAGGACCAGCATAAAGGCAATGTTGTAGTAAGTGTCGAGTTTTCACAGACTGGTAAGATTGAAACTGGTAAAGCGATATATTGAAGGGTTGCAAAACTTCATTTGCAACAGGGAAGTTATTTTTGTATTTAAATCTTCATATTATTTTCACGGAGTAAGTGCTTAGTGTAGGGGTTGTAGCTCCTTTAGGTTATAGCCTATAAATTATTCAAGGGTTTGTGCTCCTTTGAGTCGGTGCTCATAAATTAGGGGTTGGTTTTCTTGGGTTGGTGCCCTAAAATTGTAATCAGATCTTTTATATTTTGAGGCTGGATTGGAGCAGAAGATCTCTAGTAGCTATTCTCACTGAGGTTTTTCCCACATTGGGTTGTCCTCGTATATTTCGTGTTGTGTGATATATTCTTGTGTATTAGTAATGTTGATGTTATAATAAATCCTTTCACACACTTAGTTTGCACTGTTTGAGTTGTCAGTCAGCTCTTAGTTTGTTTTATATTGTACTGGTATATCCTTGTTGAAGAAAAGGTGTTTAAATCACCGGTTCACCACTCTCTCAGTGATCCATTGTGTTCAACAACTTATTCACCTCCCCCCCCTCTCAATGGCATCTTGTGTTCAACATTTCCTTCATCTCCTGACTTCTTTTCAACTTCAGCGTTGACCTCTTTGCTTTTGTCTTGACCATCCACCAGGTTGAAAAACAAGTCTGGTCTTGTCCAAATTGACTTTTTGTATGCTAATCAAATCTTCTAGGAGCTTGCTACTATTAAGGACCTTGTTTTATTCCTTTTGATTCTTCACTTCTTTCTCTAGCTTTCCACATTCTTCAGATTTCATCTTGATTGTTTCTTTCAAGAACTGCTCTATCTTCTCTTTCTCATTTATTTGATGCATCAAATTTTTGATAGTCTCATTCACCTTCTTCAATTGATTGTTAACCTCCTTTTGCCTCAATTTGAATTTCTAGATTTTCTCTCTCAAGTTTTGCACACATTCATTTTCTACCTTCACATTCTCTTTCAATTCCTCATTCTTTGATTCAACACTTTCTAAATCTTTAAGAGCTGCTTGCAAGTATTCATCCAATGAAAATTCTCGGTTCATGCACATAGTTTCATGATTCAACCAACAAGGATCTCCCTAAAGCGATTAAGCTTCCAGGCAAACTTCATCTCACCAATCATAGACATCTCAAATTCTTTGTGCATGTCACTGGTAAACTTCATACTCATATCATCATCATCACCACCAAAGGTAATGTCATCAACAAAGACTTCAACAATCAAAATGTTATCGTTTTCAATTTTAAAGTATAAATTACTATCAGCAACACATTTGGTAAATCCCAATTTCAACAAATATTCATCTAATCTAGCATACCAGTCTCTAGGAGCTTGTTTCAGTCCATAGAGTTTTTCTTCAACTTACATACCATGTCTCCATCTGACAGTGAAAATCAATTAGGTCGCTCAATGCAAACTTCTTCCTCTAGATCTCCATTCAAAAATGCAGTTTTGACATCCATCTGATATACCTTGAAATATTTATAAGAAGCATACACAAGTAACAGTCTAACAACTTCAATTCTAGCAACCGGGGCATAATTTTCTTCATAGTCAATCCCTTCACGCTATGAATACCCTTTACAAACCAGTCTAGCTTTATTTCTGACTACTTCACATGTTTCATTTAGTTTGTTCCTGAAAACCCACTTAGTACCAATAACATTTTAGTCCTTAGGTCTAGGCACAAGTTCCTAAGTGTTGTTATTTTCAATCTGATCCAACTCTTCTTCCATGGCTCTTATCCAGTTTTCATCTTTATAGGCTTCAACAACATCTTTAGGTTCCACTTTAGAAATTAGACATACTTCTTCTGTAGCTAACCTTCTTCTAGTCATCACACCTTTATTCTGGTCACCAATAATCAGATTCTCAGAATGATTCAATCTAGCATACCTCTGAGTCTTCTGATTGTTCTGATCCTTAGGTTCATGCACATCATCACTAGTAGCAGCAATATCGAGATTAACAGTTTCTACTAGATCATTCTTCTTAGGCTCTTCAAGTTGAATAGGAGTTAAAAAAACATTTTGACCATCATCATAAGCTCTAATATCCTTCCAAAGGTTTTCATCCACCTTCACATTTGCACTCTCAACTATCTTTCTCAATCTCTTGTTATAACACCGGTAGGATTTACTCTTTGTGGAATATCCCAAAAAGATACCTTCATCACTTCTAGCATCAAACTTTCCAAGATCCTCATCTCTCTTAATATAACATTTGCTACCAAAAACTTTGAAATATTTTACAGTAGGAATATGACCAAACCTAAGCTCATAAGGGGTCTTACCAGTATCACCTTTGATATGAACTTTGTTGAATGTATAAACTACAGTGCTAATTGCTTCTCTCCAGTATACCTTTAGAACATTTCCTTCAATCAACATGGTTCTTGCAGTATCTAAAATAGTACAATTCTTTATTTTCAACAATCCCATTCTGTTGTGGAGTCCTAGGAGCAGATAGTTGTCTTCTAATTCCATGCATCTCACATAATGAATTGAATTCACCAAAACATAATTCTCCATCTCTATCAAATCTCAGACACTTCATCTTCAATCCAGAATCCATTTCAACTTTATCTTTGAATATCTTAAATTTCTCAAATGCTTCTAATTTTTCCTTCAAAAAGACAACCCACATCATTCTGGAATAATCATCAATTAGCAACATAAAGTATCTATCACCCTGAACACTTCTAACATTTGTAGCTCCACATAGGTCAGTATGCACAAGATCCAGCAATCCATCAGATGTATAAGGTTTTCTCTTGAAATAAATCTATGTCTACTTACCCAACTGACACTCCTTACTTACAAGATTAACAGGTTTAACAATTTTAGATAGATCTCTAACAACTTGTCTATACCTAATCTTAATCAATGAATCAAAGCTTCCATGACACATCCTTCTATACCACAACCAACTCTCATCTATCTTAGCAATCAAACAAATTTTCTCACTAGCATTCAAATGAAAAATGTTACCTTCAGTCTTAATCCCAGATGCAATCTCTATACTAAAGGTATTCAAGACCTTGCATTTACTATCCTTTAATTGTAGATCATAACCCTAATCAACCATCTGTCCAGTACTCAAACTATTATGCTTCAAACCTTCAACATACAAGACATCATTAGTGTTATTCTTACCATCAAAAGAAATAGAACCTCTCCCATGGATTACACAGACTTTGTCATCTCCAAATCTAACTATTCCACCATCATACCTTTCCATGCTTACAAATTTTTTTTTTTCACCGGTCATATGATGTGAACAACCATTGTCAATCACCCATACACCCTTTTCTTCTACCTTAGCGGCCGAAGCTTTCTCCTCAACAAAACAACTTGTGGAATCACTGGCTATAGGTCTATCTTCTTTAATGGCAATAAACATAACTTCAGCTCCTTCTGATTCATCATATGTAACACCTTCATCTGTAGCATAATAATAGTTCTTTTAGTTCCTAAAATTTCGGTTAGACTTATAAGGCTTATCATACTTTTCATGCTTCTCATATCTGTCATTCCTATCATACTTATCAAACTTATCATGTTTGTCATACTTAGCCATTCTCTCTTGACATCTAGAAGAAAAATTTCCTATCTTATTACAAAAAAACATTTCAAGGGTAACTTTCCATCATACTTACCAGCACCTTTAGGCAATCTCCAAGCAATCAGTGCTTCAATATCATCAAGCTCTTCTATATCTCTTCTTTCTCTTTCATATTTGGATATCTTGCACTCATCAGTATCATACTTCTGCTTACCAGATACCGATGATGATTCTCTGAATGCAGTCTCAGACTTTCCATGTGATTCTCCAAATTTGCTTAGCTCAAATTCAACAAGTTTTCCAGCCAACACATCTCTTGTCACTATAGTCACACTCTGGATCTCATCAATAGCAACAACCTTATGTTTATAAATAGGAGGCAAAGATCTTAGCACCTTAGTAGCAATCTCATCTTCCTCAATCTTTCCACCATCATTCCTAATACCAAGGACAAGTTCATTCACTTTAGCCATGTATAAATGTATGGTCTCATCATCTCCCATCTTCAATGTCTCATACTTTCCCTTCAAGCTCTGCAACTTATCAACTTTCACTTGGCTATCACATTTAGACAAGATCTCAAGCTTCTCCTAGATCTCATGTGCAGTCTGAAGTCCCATAACATTTGTCCTTTTAGAATTAGTCAAGGCAGTAAGCAATGATTCCTTCACTTTGATTTTATATTCTGCTTCCTTAACCTCATTGGGAGTGGATTGTCCATTCTGAGGAATAACATAGATATTCTTAGCAATATTCCAGTAATCTTCTTCAAGACATTTCAAATGCACCTCCATCCGGCTCTTCCATATAGTATAGTGACTTCCATCAAACCTCAGACTATCCTTCTTAAAAAGAATACCTTGATCTTCCATCCCAGATCTCCTCAAGTGATTAAGCTTCTATCAGAGGATCTAGCTTTGATATCAATAGTTAGAAGCAATCAAGAAGGAAGACTGAGAAGGGGGGGGGGGGGGTGAATCAGTCTTCACCGGATCAAAGAAAATTAAACTTCAAAACATAAATTGATAAACTACAAAAATGAATCAGATAAGAAAATTAATAGCACAACACACAACACCAATATTTTTGACGTGGAAAACCCGGTTAAGGGAAAAATCATGGTAGGAACCTACCCACTGTAAGATGGTACTCTGTAGTAGTATGTGAAAATATTATAATGGGGAATGCACATGCATTTAGGCACACTGCCTAGAATTCACTATTCAAAAGATATATGCCTAGAAGGCTACAACCCTCAGGGAAGGCTCAATGACTTACAATATGATTCAGACTACAATCTAGAAGAAATGAACTAAATGATAGCATCTACAAATGCCTGATGACAATTTCGATTAAGAATGATTATCTACTCTGCAACACCAATCTCACCTCAACAATACATTGAATGATAATTCTCTTGTTTGCACAATCACCTCTCTCTAATAATGTAGACACAATACCGACATGTAAATTACATAAGTATCTCACCTATAAATATAAATCATCAACCTTGATAACAAGGTCAGCTAAACACTCAACTCATAATTATAAAAATTATATTAGACGATCCAAAGAATGATCATCAGACCAATATAAAGATTTACATTACATAACATGGACCTAATTCAAACTCCCAAACAATCAAATCTAGCAGATATCATGCCAAGATAAACCGCAACACGCTACACCACCAAAAATACCGCATAACATGAAAATTAATCACCAGTTCACGAAAATCACCAAAAAATCACACAACGATCAATTCAGATCACCAAAACAAATAGGACATGACTAGGAAACACCAACAAGCATGTTAGAACCATCTGGAACAGTTGCACCAACACCACTTTTCATATCTTCATCGATCAACATATCTAGAAAGCTCAAGAACAAAACCAATTGACAACTGTCATGAAGAAAGATAACTTGCAGAGCACCAAATCACGAACCATAAAAAAAGAAGATATACAATATCATCCCCCAAAATATCCCAAAGTCTCAGCACAAGATCTGATCACATCAAAATATATCAGAGGAAATACCGGATTCTGCAAAATAGTGATCAACAAAATCAAACTTCAAAACCAGATCAAAAACTCTTTCCAAAGTCACTGAAATAAATCATAGAAATATGTTGATATCAATCACAATAACATATCCTAATAGCAGCAATGACAACAACCACAACCACAAATGTAGAACAAACATGAAAAATCATAGCCACAAAAGGAACACCAGATTTTATACGTGGAAACTTAAATGGGAAAAACCACAAAGAGTGTTAACTCTTAGGAGAATATAACTAGTTATATCATGTTTTACAAAAGGGGTGGCTTATTGCCAGATTACAAAAATGTCTCACTATTGGACTGCTCACTGCAAAGATACAAAAGATGACTTACTATTGGAACCCTCACTACAATAGTAGGATTGAACTAAAAAGGATAGCATCTCCAAATGAATGAGATCAGTTCCAAGATTAAGCTCAGATCATAATTTACACACTCTATAGCACATTTGGTGAAATATCTTTATACAATTGTCCTACAATAGGTCCAGTGAAGGACTACTACAACATTACACTCTATCTCTGCACCAACTACTTTCACTATCCGCAACTCACACTTCACACTCTTATGCTATCTTCACTGCTACATCTCTTTCATACACATACACCTTCATACCTCATTCACACACACACACACACACAGATATATACATATGTATATATATATATATATATATGTATATATACATATGTATATATATATACATATATATATATATATATGGAGGATACAAACATGAGATATTGTGTCATCCTAGCTCAACACATTATCCAATAGACCACAAAAAAGACCACCATGTTGCCCTCTACAAGATCTTTACACGCTTCCTTTTTCATACTTCATTGCTAATGCATATACCGAGATTACTAGAATGGGATAGGGTCATTTGGACCCAAAGCTACTGACCCATTATCACAAAACTCAACCATAACATCTCCAAACAGATTCCATGCATACCAAAAATACCACAACATGAAACTTGAAGAGATACAACTGGCATGACCAAAAATAGTTGATACTAGAGCACATAACTAATACAAGGACTAGTTTAACTACAACATAGGACTCCTGAGGAAAGGATCTTCTGGAAATCACTCTATTATATCAAATCCATCTTACTGCACATCACAATGCATAGCCATTACCAAAACACACCTCACCTGTTCATATTGAAAATTGCACATACCAACTGCATACAACATCTGGACCAAACCGGGTAACACTAAACTGCATATATTGTTTTGTCCAAATTGGATAATTGATTTGACATGAATGACAATAATATTCACACAAGTATAACACATCTACTACTCCCTACATTGTCTCCCTCTCTCTCTTGAGATTGTTAGCCTCTCCCATCAACCTCTCCACCCATGCCTACATGCTATCTCTCTCCATTGTCATTTGGGTGACCTTTCATCTTGCCCCATCTCTCTCCCCTATAACCATGTTTCACTTTGATACCATCTCATCCTATAGACCCTATAATCTATTCAATGTAGCATCTAAATCATGCTTTCTATCCCTCTAGCTAGCCCCCTCTACTAAGCTCTCAACCTACCTATGCACTCTATATAGCTACTCAGTGAGTTTCTCTATGTGCCACTGGTGGTTCTCTATATCCCATGTGTGTTTCTTTTCTAGCTCCTCAATCTCGACCATTTTTTGTCTCCTCCCCCACCTCAGTGGTACAAGAACAAGAACTACTACAACCTTCCCTTTCCTCCTCAACCCTCATCTCATCAAACTCCATGGCCTCCCTTCCTCCCTCTACCCTATCCTCATCTACCCTCTCCTCCCTCATCATCTCTAAGCTCCACCTCCACCTCCTCCACTGCCTCAATCCTCTCCCCCCCCTCCCTACCACCATGCTTAGCAATTGAACTTCCCTCCTCCCACTCCCTCATCCTCTTATTGCCAATCTCCTCCTCACACTTGTCACTGGCAACCCTGACGCCCTCACTCATACTGGTTTGATGCTCACCCACCAAGATGGGTATCTCTCTATCACCCCTACATCATCAAAACCTGCCACTAAATCCCATACCACCTCCTTCATCTCTAGCCACTCTTGCCTAGCCAACTCTCAATCAACTAGCCTCCCCCATCATCTTCCCTCATGGGTCAACAATGCTATCCTATGTGGTGGGATAGAAATATCCTACCGAATACAAAACTATCATTGCACCCTATCTATTCTATATCTCTCTATTGTATATGCTTGACACACCATAATATATGATGGTGTCAACATAAATGGAAGATGGTCCCTATCCTCTGGCCACCAAACTATCTCCCTATATGACTGCTACACTATGGATCTCTCATCAATCTAGTCAAACAAAACTCTCGAGTAATCCACTATTTTCCTTATTCTCTATAGGGTCACTCACCAGTTGAATACCATTGGCTTGTCTATTGCCCTATCTAACATTTGGCCAATCGTTTGTGCAACTACGATGTGATCCCATGCCTAGAACAACAATAATACTAAGAAGCCAATACTCCTCTACCGATGATAATAGATCATATATAACTCTTTGTTGTGCTCCACTAGCACTAGAGTACCCCATGCATATGGTCTCCACATGTTAATGGCATCTACTACAATATAAACCATCCCTAATGAGAAAACTTTCTTTGGTGTCAAGAATCCACTAATTAGGGCGTACACATATACATATAGATATTTGTCTAGCGAAGCTGCATCTCAAGTTGCCATCAACACCATAGTCCCCCTCTACACTGGAACATCTACCCTTCATAGTAGAATTTTTAATGTCGTTGTATGCCCAATGTACCTCATTACCACTTGTGGCCCCCTGATAGAGAGTCGTAGGCTCCTGTATATGTCCTCTACTATCATTGTTGATCTCTCCCATAAACAAATGGAAGGTTGCAGTATCTAATCTCCACCACTCCATCAGCATTGCCAACATCATTGTATGTGTCCTAATGTAGAGTATCCATGCTAAGTGCCCTAACCCAATTCAATCTAGGATCTCCTACTCCTCTACCCCTAAGTCATCTACTAGTCTTAGTAGTGCAGGTGCACCTTGAAGACTTTGAAGGCCATTTGAGCAATAAAGGCTCTTTGAAGTGTTTCTAGGTTCCTTGAATGTTTTTGAGTTGTAATAAGGTCTTCAAGACCATTCATTTTGTTTTGATTAGCCATGTAAGGCCTTGGTGCCATTATTTAGTTATGATATTCTTAGGACCTATTTGGTCAATCATGGTAAAATGACATTCATAATGCATGAATGAGGCAAGCATTGTATTTTGGCTCCTATGTGGCCTATATGGGTAAGGTTTATGGAGTATCCTAATAGGTTACATAGGCAGATATCATAGGTTGTCAAGTTATGTGCAACATTGTCAAGTTTGGATGACAACTTTTGTTGTCAACTTGTAAATAACATCCCTCCAATGACTAGTTAATTCAAATTTCAGTTAGAGTTGTTGAGGAGGTTTGGGAGACCCTTCTTAATGCCTTGGAGGTCAAGGAGAAAGGGTTGATGGATATTGTTTTGCAGAAAACTGTGAACAGATTCAATAAAACATAGAAATTTACATAAAAAATTTTGCAACAGTGCTTTATACGGTCTTGTACAAACTCCATGTGCATGCTAAACCTTTGATTTGTGTAGCTACTTGTGTTAGTATTCTTTTGGCTTTGATTTGGTAGGAAAAGACTAAGAAACAAGTGAGAAATCTGCATTATGGTGAAAGATGGTCTGAAAACCCTCCAAAACCAAGGTTTCTAAGAAGATGCTTTCATAACCCCACATTTGATATAGAGAATCTATCACAAACCATAAAACCTTCATTCAAGGGTAAAACTGACCCAAAACTAATACAAGACCTTAAACTTGAATCAAGAGGCATATAAAAAGATCAACCACTCTTCTCAACTCCAAACCAATTTCAAAGGTTATATTCCATCCCTACAGACCTTCATTCAATATTTTAGATCATAAAATTCCCCATAACATGAGAGAACAAATTCTTTATTGCCATAGAATACCCTAGTTTAGGGTTTCATCCTTTAAAAACTGTTTTCACCAAAATAATCACAAATTATTCAATTCTTAACGAAATTAAGTCAGACAAAAAGAAATGGAAAGAGGATTTAGATAAATTTCCAACACATATATCCTTTCTTCATTACGATTCCTCATGATACCACACCAAATGTTGCAACCGGACTGTTGTTGCCTTCACCAGTTTGCTTTTCACCATGAACTGTAAAAAACAATCATCAATAACTTTTCAAATATTGATTATAAATAAAATCTCTCTAGTAAAACTTTAGATTAATTATTTACATAAAGTCTCTTAAATTTATAGCTATATCCTATGGTTAAATCAAACGTTATGAGGATTTTGCCAAAACGGGTAACCCTTGGCAGGGTTTTGACTATTTTTGTAAAAACAAACATATCTTGCCAAATACTCCACAAAAATGCATAAGAAAGGATTCATCTGAGACATATTTCATAACTCTATCATTAAAAAATATCTACATATAAAAATTACACCAAATTTGATCCTCCATGGATCTATGACAGTCACAGATTCCTTAAAACCTTATGTCAATTTGAGGGTTTGATGGATAACCTTTGTCAAATCCCCTCTAAACTGATCTACCCTCATGATTTTGACCAAAAATGGTTTTATAAACCATTTACAACTCCTTCCTAACTACTCTAACCACCTCATGACCAATGGATTTTATTCTTACACTTTTTTTGCACTTTTTTGGCAATGTTGCAACTTTACAATTTTTACAATTTTTGCTTTTTTGACATAAATAACTCTAACCCTTACATGGACACTTTTAATACTTCAAGATGGACCAAATATGATATATTTGGACAAAATGGATCATTTATCCTTACATATTATGATTCAATGGACTTAAATAACCTTAATACATTATGAATGACTCATATACAATACAATTGCTCATATTATGACTTTTGACCTCCTAGTATGCTTGTGTGCTTAGGTGCCTCTGCACCATACTCCCAACCTTAAAAAGTTTCCAATTCCCTTGGAAACATGGGTACAATGGCCTATAAGAAAAAAATTGAGTGAAATTTTCACCTTTGTCTTCATCTTTACCCCTTTATGCCTCTTTATGTTGCTCTCATCTTCTTTATGTTGATTCTTCCTTCTCAAACAATCTCTTTGTGACTCCTACCAATGGAGTTTGTAGTGGCTGCCACCCAAGTGCTTTTACCAACCATAAGTCCACCTCTCCATGCTACATCACCTCACCAACAACCTTTGTGCCTCACCTAGTATTTCTCCTATTTTCCTCTCTCCCTATTCTTTTGGCAATCAATGGACCATCCCTTTGGCCCTTGACAGACCTTCCTTGTCTGCCCACACACACCACCAACTTCCTCTTGTAGCTAGATGGACAAGAACCTGCAACCAAAACTCATTTGTAACACAAAACACAAACATATCTCTTAGCCCAGATCTTTTGCTGGCCTCTGGTACCAATTTGATGTAGAGCATCTACCACAAACCATAAAACCTTCATTCAAGGGTATTACTAACCCAAAACTAATACAAGACCTTAAACTTGAATCAAGAGGCATATAAAAAGATCAAAAACTCTTCTCAACTCCAAACCAATTTGAAAGGTTATATTCCATCCCTACAAACCTAAATTCAATATTTCAGATCATAACATGAGAGAACAAATTCTTTATTGCCATGGAATACCCTAGTTCAGGGTTTCATCATTTATAAACTATTTTCACCAAATTAAGTCAGACAAAAAGAACTGGAAAGAGGATTCAAATACCTTTCCAACACATATATCCTTTTATCATTATGATTCCTCATGTGACCACACAAAATGCTGTAATTGGACTGCTACTGCCTTCACCAGTCTTCTTTTCACCATGAACTGTAACAAACAGTCATCAATAATTTTTAAAATATTGATTATAAATAAAATCACTCTAGTAAAACTTTATATTACTGATTTACATAAAGTCTCTCAAATTTATAGCCAGATCCAATGGTTAAATCAAACTTTATGAGGATTTTTCCAAAACGGGTAACCCTTGGCAGGGTTTTGACAATTTTTGTAAAAACAAACATATCTTGGCAAATACTCCACAAAAATGCATAAGAAAGGATTCATCTGAAAAATATTTCATAAATCTATCATTAACAAAAATCTACATATAAAAATTACACCAAATGTGATCCTCCATGGATCTATGACAGTCACATATTCCTTAAAACCTTATGTCAGTTTGAGGGTTTGATGGATAATCTTTGTCAAATCCCCTCCAAACTGATCTACCCTCTTGATTTTGACCAAACATGGTTTTATAAACCATTTTAAACTCATTTCTAATTACTCTAACCTCCTCATGACCAATGGATTTCATTCTTACGCTTTTGTTGCACTTTTTGGCAATGTTGCAACTTTACAATTTTTACAATTTTTGCATTTTTGACATAAATGACTCTAACCCTTACATGGACACTTTTAACACTTCAATATGGACCAGATATGATATCTTTGGACAAAATGGCTCATTTATCCTTACATATTATGATTCAATGGACTCAAATAATCTTAATACACTATAAATGACTCAAATACAATAAAATTGCTCATATTATGACTTTTGACATCCTGGTATGCTTGTGTGCTTAGGTGCCTCTGCACCAACATTCCTCCAGACAAATTGGCTCAAAATTAGGGGAATGGTAGGGGAGAAAATGTATTTTAAGCTTTTCAAGGTTTTTGAGTGGGCCATTGAATTGGTGAGTTTTGGAAGGAATCCCCAGGCTAGGCATCTTCATGTGACTAGTCGGTGTGGACTAGTAATACTTGTGCAGAGATAAAATCATGAGTGGTGGAGCATATGTAATGGTGGATTTTGTGTTTGGGGATGTGTGTAGACCTTACCTAGTAATTGGTGTCACTGGATCAAGCCATTAATGTGTGGTTGCTTCGTAAAAGTGGCCTAAAAGCCCTATTAGGTCTACTATAGTTGTAGACATCTAAAAATGGTCAACGCTTGCAGAGTCATACTTTAACATTTGCGCATTGCCTTATTTTAAGGTTTTTTCATCACATTAACATTTCTTCTATGTCATGCACTTGGCCTTTATCATTTGCAAGCATCGAGTCCTTCTTCTGCATTCTTCATTTTTCTCACTTTCGAATTTGGTCTTGTTGATAATAATCTTTAGTCATGATTTTGGTCGATCTTATCCTGTCGCATCAATGTGTGTGCTCATTTGGCATATTTTGACATCATCAATTCAATTTCATTTTGGACATCGTCAATCCTAATCGATGATAGAATTAGGGTTTTGTCCTCTTGTCAATCTTGTCATTTTGCGATCGATTCATCATCGATCCTTGTCCTTGTCAATCTTGTCATTTTGCGATCGATTTGTCATCGATCGTTGTTCTTTTCAATCTTTTCATTTTGCGATCGATTTGTCACCGATCGTTGTCCTTATCAATCTTGTCATTTTGCAATCTATTTGTCATCGATCCTTGTCCTCTTGTCAATCTCATCAATTTTGTGATCGATTTGTCACCGATCATTTTCCTTTTCAATCGTGTCAATTTGGATCAATTAGTCAGTGTTCCTCATCAATTGGCACCTATCAATTTGATCCCTTTATCAATCTCAATCATTTGTTAGCATTGGTCATTTATCAAGTCAGAATCATGATCATAATCGACCTTACATCAATTATCTTTTGTCAAGACCTAATTATTGTCCTTGCATTTCTAATTCATCTTCTAAGGTTTTATGATTTATTCATTTAATCTTGTTTGTCATTTTCCTTTTAGGTTAAATAATTTATTTATTTATCCTAAGTCTTCTTGTCACAATTAAATATTTATTTAATTGGCTAATTAATTCCTCTCTCTTTTTGTAAATTAATTAATGAATGAAAAATTATTAATTAATTTACCTAATTTTCATCAATTTCTAATTTCTTAATTTCCAATTCATCTAATTTTCCTATTTCTCCTATTTTTCTCATATTTCTCCCAATTTCATGGGAATGACATTTCAATCTTGTCATAATTTGTCAATCAATCAATTTTTGCATAGCAACCTTGTCAATTTGTCATAATTTGTCAATCAATCAATCTTGCATAGAAAGTGTCAATTTTGTCATAATTTGTCATATTTGTCATTCTTGATTTGAATTTCCTTTCAAATCTCTTCATGCTAATCTTTTCATCTCTCCAATTTGTCTATAAATTGGATGAATTTCTTCAATCAAAGGATCTGATCAATCAATTAATCACATTATCGAATCTAATCATATTTTTCAGAGAATCAATCATGCTTCTAGTATCCCTATGTTACCATTTCATCTCGCTTTCATGTTATGCCTTTGCATTTGTAGGTGAAGATCCACAAACAAAGCAATTTGAAGGAGAAAGAAGGACAATGGAGAATTATGGAGGAGATATTCACATTTGTGATGGTTTGCATTTGATTTGAATGTCTTGTTTTCGTGTCTTTATTGAATGTTTTAGGATTGTTATCATTGCAATTTAGTTTTCGTGATTGAGCTAGTCTAATTTCCAACTTGCTTTGATGATTTCCAAATTCCTATTTACATTAATTGGTGAACTCGACATGAACCTAACCCCTTAACTGTGTTTTTGAGTCCTTTTGAGCTGATTTGTAGGTGAAAACCGAAGAAACATGGCAACTCAAGGCTTTCTGGGCACTTCTACACCTATGTAGGAGGGATCTGTGCCTATGTCAAAGCATTCTACGCTTGTGTCAAAGGGATCTGCGCCTATGTGAAGGCATTTTGTGCCTATGTCAAGGCATTCTGTGCCTGTGTTGAGACATTCTGCACCTGTGTAAGGCCAGAAATAGAGGTGAAACCAGTGTTTTTACTTGCAAATTACTTTGTTTTGCATTCTGTTCTTATATTCTGGTTTTCTTTGGTACTGATTCTCTGTGCAGCACCTTGGCATTACATGTGACAAAGACTAAGAATGAAACTACTAACAAATCTTATGTAGGACGCGGTCAAAGACTTCTATTAAAACACCTTGCATGTGATTTTTAAAGTAGTTGCACATTTAGTTTCCTAAAGGTTAATGAACACCATGCATGCTTTGATTGCTTTTAGTTTGATTGCATGTTTTAACCCTTAGAATTGGGCCTACCTCCCGATTTGCCTAGCACTTTGCACAGGCATTGGTGAGAGGGAACGACCCTAAGTGGTGACGGGCTAAAACCAAGCTCTTCCGAACCACTCTAAATAACTGTGGATGCAATGAAAGTTGTAGACAACGGGTGCTAGAATGGTATTGCGATGATTTATTCGCTGGATCAATACCCACCCGAACGGATTCCCTTACTAGAAGCTCTTGTTTAAATGCCAAAAACCTTCTATTTGTTGGCTCAGGCGTTGTGATACATGCATGCCGAAGACACCTCTCATGTACTCCTTAGTTAGAGATAGCAAGTTCTTGGGAAGTGATGCCCCTTGAACTCAAAGCTTGGTATGCCCGAGAAGTGAGTGCACTGTAAGGGGGAGCCAGTGCTACCAAGCGTCTAGCTATCCAGCTAAGTGTTGTATTTCGAGTAGAGGATTCAATAGATATTGCCCTTGCCAACCATAGGATTTTTTGTAAATGTGCTTGATTGTTTTGAGTCAAAGTCAAACAAACATTTTGTCTTCCGTGATTGTTAAAGGTTAAATTTAAAACAAACTTTCAAAAGTTCTCATAATCAACTTGGGTTTTCAAAATCAACAACATTCAACTCAAAACACAATCCAAACAAAGGTCCAAGTTTGTCTAAGTATTCATCCAACATTTGAACATGGTCGTCAACACATTAAATGTCTTTGTTTCAAAATTCATGTCACTTTAGGTTAGGTTTTGCATAGTCCCACTTAGGTCCTAAGGCATATTGTCATCTCCTTTCATTTTAGTCCTTTTCATTGCAAGCGTCCTCATTTTGCACTTAGGTCCAAGATCATTTTCCCTAAGTTTGTATTTCATTGTCATATCCAAGACAGATTTCCATTTAGGTTGCATAGGTTGCATTTCACATATTCCAACTCATTGGTCTTCGCATTTCCTTATCATTGCATTGTCATATCATATCTTTAGATCATTTTCATATCATATCCTAAGTCATTGTCATAATCATTTCTTTCTTGCGTATAGTCTCAAAAACTAGGTTTTGTCATACTTGAGTAATCCAAATCTTTGAATAAACCCTAAGTCATTGTTAGGAAGTGTAGACCTTATCAAACTTTTGTCTTTTGCCATCAATGTCATTTGGTCAAACCTAGCTTAGTATCCAAGCATATAGGGGAGACATTGTCATTTTATCCCTTTGTCACTTGGTCCTTTTGTCCTTTGAGGTCTAGACATCATTTCAATTTTGTAAGGGTCTCTTTTTAGATTTGCATTCCAAAAAGTTTGTCAAAATCTTGAAAAACAACCAAAAACATAGGTTGCATTCTTGCCATAGATTGCTTTTTCGTCCATTTAGTTTGCATTTAGTTGCATATCATACATCATCCTTTTAAAATCAAAAAATCCCAAAAAAATCTTGCATTTGCATAGTGACATGCCTGTTGAAACAAGGTCAAAATCTAAGAAGATGGGCGAACCAACATATCAACCCATTGACAACATATCAAACTCACAGTTGCAACCTAGTCAATCATTACAAATTGAAGGTTCGTCAAACACATCATTACCACCATATGGAATGGTTCAACTTGGACCACCTCCATTATATGAGCTAGTGTTTGTACCCATGAAACCGGGATATGGGAGTGTTCCACCAACACCAAGAGGAAATGCACCTTTTGATTGGAATCAACCAAACCTGCAACATGAAATTCAAACATTACATGAGGAACAAACTCTTTCACAAGGATTTGGATCAGATCAAGGCATTCAACAAGAAACAAATCCAAATATTTTACCATGTTCTTCATCAGATTCTGATGCTTTCGATGATGTCGATATGTTCCTTAAAGATTCAAAGTTGACAAAAAAGATGGATAAATTCTTGAACAAGGTCTTTAAGATGTTCCCACAAAAATATCTTGACATGATGAGTAATGTGACCTCCTCAAGTGAGCAAATTAATGTGCAAAAACAACAAGGTGGTGAGCTGTTAAGTTTCTCTCCACATCCAAATGTAGAAAATGTGCAACAAGAAACTCAACACACCTTGATGAGTAAACGTGCTTCAAAAATGTTGACAGTGACTATTCCTCAAAAGTCACCATTCGACACAATAAACAATCCATTATTTAATACAACACCTGTAACACAAGATTAAATGAGGGCCACACAAATATTGACAGCTATCCCTCAACAAGAAGTGGTTCCTCACATGCATAAAATTGGATCAAAATCTAAGATGCAAGAAAGCTTTACAACTGGAATGCCCGATCTTACCAATGTCCAGAACAATTCCACAACGCAACAAAGTTCCTATGTCCCATTAAGTTCAATATATTTGCCAGATACTCAAGTACCCGTTATGCAAAATATTGTGACAGATCCTTCGATAGTGGCAACACAAAGAGCCACAAATAGTGGTGTGCACCAACAGCAAATGTTGCAACAATTGAGGAATGCACAAAAGGCACACTCGAATGCACAAACAAGCAATGCACAACAACAAAAATATCGCATTCAACAATATGTTGTAGTGTCTTCTGCACCATTACAAGTTAATTCAAACTTGCAACCACCACAATGGATTGGACAAACAACACAACAAGTCAATGCAAGTGCGATAACCCATCTTAAGGAGAAACAACAAAAACCTCCCAAACAAAGTTTTTTGCAAATGATGGGATTTACATCAAGACAACAACAATTGGCACAAAGTCAGCAAATTCTGATTCGTCAGCATCAACAAAAACATGTGCCTCAATATGTGCCAGGCAAAACAAGTTATCATACTTCACAACCACAATTGATGTCTGTGCAATATCAACAACACCCTCAATTGCAATATCAACCAAGGTTACCAATCATGATTCCACCACAAGAAGCACAACAACAAGGTCAAGGTCAAGGCATGGCACAACCACAACAACAAGAGCTGTATCAAGACCTTTATATGCTAGAAATACCAAAGACGGCAATTTCAGAGCATCAACAACAGATGGGAAACATGATGTATTGACAAAGAGTACCCACCAGGATCAATGATGAACCTCCCAAATCTGACACAATTGCACAACAACTTGAGAAGTTGCAATGACAAGTCGACGCATTGGAAACCAAAGCAACAAAGAAATTGTACACAGATCAAGATTTATGTCCTAATCCATTTGACAAGAGCTTGTACATGCCTCCCTTCCCTAAGCATTTTGAGGCACCTAATTTTGAGAAATATAAAGGAAATGGCAATCCAAAAGACCACATTTGAGCATTTTTCGCAGCATGTACTAAAGTGAGTTACGAGGAAACATATTTAATGCACTTGTTCACACGAAGTCTCATGGGACAAGCCATGGATTGGTATTCGCATTTGCCAGGGAATATAAAGACTTGGTCAGAATTGGCTCAAAAGTTTATATCTCACTTTTCATTCAACATTGACAGTGAGGTGACCATGTCAGATTTATGCAATACCAAGCAAAAGCAAGGGGAACCATTAGTGACTTTCTTGCAAAGATGGCAAAGCTTGTATAGTCGTTCTTCCCTAGATATACCTAAAGAACAACAAGTGAACTTATTTATTCAAAATTTGGTCCCAGAAATGATGTATGAACTCAAATTGAAAAGTCCCAGTACCATTGAGAAACTCATTAAGAAAGGGATGAACATTGAAACTACTCTTGTAGCATTTGGAATTATTAAGCTCAACAAAGACAGTGACAACACAAACAATTCAGGGGACAGAAATAGATTTTGCAAAAAAAACAAGAATGTCACTAATGATGGAGTTGTCGATGCAAGAGCAGTAAATGCAAATCAACCCACGTTCACAATAAAAAAATTGAGTGCTCCTAATATGTCGGCTATGGAACAAAATCAAACACCAGCAAGCAATGTTACTCAACAGCCACAATACCAACACTATACCCAACAATATAATCAACAACAAGGTCAGCAACAAAACCAAAAACGAAAACCTTTCCGATCAAGGGATGGGCCTCCTCAATAGTTTACGCCATTGTGAGAGCCTATTGAGTCAGTCATGAAACAATTAATACAAGAAAAGTTTATCAAGTTACCAGATATCAAGGCAGAACCATTGGTAAAGTTGCATTGGTGGAATGATAATGCATATTGTGAATACCATCGGTCAAAAGGACATAAAACTACATCATGTTTTCAATTGAAACATATGATTCAAGACTTGTTAGATCAGGGAGTAATTGAGGTAGACCCGCCCAACGCGACCTCTAACACTGATCATACAATTTTCGAAACTCCTTTGCTTGATCATGACAAGGGTAAAGCATCTTCTTCAAACTCTACCCAAACAACAAATTATGCAAATACTGGTTATAAAAATGTCATCAATTGTTTTCGAGCATCAAATGAGTATGTTTCCACCATAAGAATAAAGGGACAAGATCCTTCTTGTGTAGTCACCACTCGTCGATCCAAAATAGTCCTGAAAGGAGCTCCTGTAGTTCTTCCCAAATCAACTCCTACAAGTCAATATAATCTCCTAGATCATCTGGGGAAGACACCTACACAAATATCAATTCTTGAATTGTTGAAAATGTCCCCTATGCATCGCGCAGTCCTAGATAAAGCTTTAATTGAGTCCACTATCCCGACAGACATTGATGTTGACCAGTTTCAAGCCCAAATTGGATATTTAGCTGTCTCCCAACATGTCGCCTTTTCTGATAATGATATTTCACCTGATAAGCTCCCTCATAATGATCCATTACATCTTGAAGTCTTTGTCCATAATTACAAAATCCGACAAGTCTTGATAGATGGTGGAGTAGGTCTTAACATCTGTACCTTGAGAGTGGTCATTGGTCTTGGTTATACAGAAAATGACATTGATTCTTCTAGAATAATAACAATCAAAGCATATGATGATGCTGAGCATCCATCTAAAGGGGTAATTTCATTGCCTATCAGAGCTGGTCCAGTTACAGAAAACACTTTCCTGCAGGTCCTAGACCTTGATCTCCCTTACAATATGATTCTTGGCTATCCGTGGATTTACGCAATGAAAGCAATTCCATCTACTTATCATCAGTGCTTAAAATACCCTTACAATGGGACTGAGATAACAATTCCAGGAGATTGTAATCCATTTCAATTTTGTGCCAATCTAAAGGATTCCCCGAAGCAACAAGTCCCAGTCAATAGGGAGGCCTACTCTCATAGTTATGTGGATCCTAATGAATTGTTAGAGGTTGTCAAAGGAAAATTAAAGATACTGGACCAAGGATGCGGAGAGTATTCAATGGCTCAAACATTCCTCATTGGGAATTTACCAATATCTCCAAAATCACATGGCAAACCACATTTGTTGCAAAAGGAACCTAAGATAGTCATTCAATATCAACCCCCCACTACATTTACCAGATGGGGTGAACTTGATAAAGAAAATTTGGATGATGATGTCATAGATTGGCTTTATAAGGATCCCACTGAGACACCACCTGTCAGGTTGTCAGTGGAGCGGTACGGCAAAGGGTTTACTATGCTGCAGAAAAAGGGATATGATGGCTGCAGTGGCTTGGGCCCTAACAAGAAAGGAAGAATAGAACATATTATACCCAAGATGCGACCTCCAAATTTAGGGTTAGGTTTTGTACCATTACGAATTGGACCCTCGTCTACCAAAGTGATCACGTGTAGAAAGGGGAGTGACTCTGATGATGAAACAACACCTGAGGATATCCAACTTGAAACTGATTCCAATGAATGGGAATGAAGTTCCTTTTCTTCTAGTTCCTATTCCTTTGACAATGTTTCCCTTGACCCTAATGATTTTCCCATGGAAGACAAACATGATATAACTCCCCCTCCTAAAACATGTCCTAACGCTTAGATAGAGTCATTCTGGGACCCAAGCTCTGAGTCAGATATGAGAAGTTCAGACAGTGATACCACAGACGTTTACATCTTTACCATCTCAACCCTCTCTCTCCTTAAAACCGATGATGACATGCCCCTTGTCTATCCTCAGCTTATCCAACATGACCAGCAAGAACCACTCACATTAGATTGTTTTCAAAATGACGAAGCAATTGCTGAATTTCTGGGACTCCGAGAAGGCATACCACAAGGTGATCATAAAGCAGGATTTACTATTGATCTAGATTCCACAACATATTTTGGGGAGTCAACTCCATCTTCTAGTCATAAAAATGAAAAAGAAAAAGTAAAAAATCAAAAGAATAGGTCTTTGAGTGAAAACCGTAAGGCGCTCTCTGACCATGAAAAAGTAAAATAAAAGACATACCTGCAGGTGAAAACCTCTCTGAGGCGCCCAAAGGTGGAAGATTCGACATACCCCTATCAAGTTAGGATAAATCAACATTGCTTGTGGAAATGACTGAAGAAATAAATTTGGGGACACCAGACAACCCTAAGGTCATTCATTTCGCTGCTTCTCTATCAAAATAGGAAAAGATAGATTTTGTCAATTTCTTTCTTGAGAAGGAGATCAGTTTTGCATGGTCCTATGCAGATATGCCTGGCCTTGATCTAGAATTAGTCCTTCATCACTTACCATTAAAATCATATGCCAAGCTCATTAAACAGAAACTCAGAAAGATGCATCCCTAGGTGGCTCTCTTGGTCAAGGTAGAACTAAAAAAATTATTAGATGTGGGCTTTATCAGACCCATTGATTATGCAAACTGGATTTCAAATTTGGTACCAGTTAGCAAAGTAACTAGGGGCATCAGAATCTGTACAGATTTTAGGGATCTCAATAAAGCATGCCCTAAAGATGACTTTCCACTGTCGAATATAGACATCATAGTTGACATGACTGTTGGATATGAGATGCTATCATTGATGGATGGTTTTTCTAGATATAATCAAATTCGTATTGCACCTAAAGATCAACATAAGACTGCATTCACATGTGCTTGGGGTACCTACTACTGGAATGTGATGCCTTTTGGCCTTAAAAATGCTGGCGCAACATATCAAAGAGCTATGATGACAATTTTCCATGATTTTATGCATACTTTGATGGAAGACTATGTTGATGACTTGTTATGCAAATCAGTCACAAGAGATAGTCATCTAGCCATCCTTGGCCTATTCTTTGATTGAATGGAAACCTATAAGCTCAGACTCAACCCAAAGAAATGTGTCTTTGGTGTCACAGCCGACAAATTATTAGGGTATATTATTTCTCATAGAGGCATCAAAGTCAACCCTGCCAAGGTTAAAGCAATAATGGATATGCCTCCTCCTTCCAATCTCCATCAACTAAGAAGTTTGTAAGGAAAGCTATAGTCAATCTGCCGATTTACAGCTCAATTGGCAGACAAATGTCATCCCTTCCAGCATTTATTGCATAAAGGTGTCACTTTTAAATGGACTGAGCAATGTCAATCAACATTTCAAACTCTCAAGGATTATCTATTGTCTCCACCTATTCTAATGCCTCCCATGGAAGGGAAGCCATTCATATTGTATATTTCTGCAACTGAAACAACACTGGGAGTTCTCTTAGCCCAACAGGATGAGAAAGGCAAAGAACAGGCTATTTATTATATCAGTCAGACACTAGTGGGCTATGAGCTGAATTATTCAACTATTGAACAGACATGTTTAGCAGTGGTCTTTGCAACACAGAAGCTTCGACACTATATGTTAAATCATCAGACATTGCTAGTTGCAAAAATTGATCCCTTGAAATACTTGCTTAGTAAGGCAGCTTTGACAAGTCACCTAGCAAAGTGGGTTATGATCCTCAGTGAGTTTGATATTGAGTACATTGAGCGAAAGGCAATAAAAGGACAAATCATAGCAGATCAACTTGCAGAGGCTCCTATTTATGATGATCATCCCATGTTGACAGATTTTCTAGATGAATCAGTCTTTTCTCTCACGTCTTCTAATGAATGGAAGTTATAATTTGATGGATCCCATACCAAATTCAGGTCCGGTGCAGGTATATTGTTTGTCACCCCTCAAGGTGATGCTATTCCCAAATCCTACAAAATAACTTTCCATTGTACCAATAACATTGAAAAATATGAAGCTCTGGTCATAGGACTCTGAGTAGCGATCCACTGGAACATCACACATTTACAAGTCTATGGAGATTCCTAGTTAGTCATCTGTCAAGTGAATGATGACTACAAAACAAAAGATGAAAAGCTTATTTCTCACAAGCATATGGTGGATTTCTTCAAGACAAAATTTATGGCTATCCATTTCAGTCAAGTTCCAAGAATTCAAAACAAATCGGCAAATGCTATGGCAACAATTGCTTCCATGTTAAATATGCCCCACAATATGGACAGATGTGAATTTTTGGTCAAATAGTTGCTTGTCCCTTCTTTTGAAATTTTGATAGCAGATGTGATGTGTGTTCTTGTTGGTCCTAATTCCTTGTGGTACAATGACATCTATCAATATTTGAAATCCCAAACCTTACCACCTAGCCTTTCCTCTAACCAACACTGAGCCTTCATCCACCAAACCGCTAAATATGTCATCATTGCAGACACCCTTTACTGTCGTTCCTTTGACCACACTCTCCTCAGGTGTTTGGATTCTAACAAGGCACAAACAACTTTACACAAAGTTCATGATGGTATATGTGGGGGCCATTTCAATGGTCTGAGTCTAGCTAAAAAGTTGGTTCATGCTGGGTATTATTGGCCCACTATGGAAAAGGATGTTCATGATTTTGTCAAGAAGTGCTACAAATGCCAAATCCATGGAAATTACATTCATGCGCTAGCCCAAGAGCTTCATTTTGTCATATCTCCATGGCCCTTTTCTCAATGGGGATTGGATCTTTGGCAAGATTCACCTGACATCTGCCAATAGACACAAGTTCATCATCACGGCCACCGAGTACTTTAAAAAATGGATCGAGGCTATTCCTATGACCTATATCACCGATGTGCAAATTTCAAAATTCCTACTGAATTATATCATATGCAGATATGGGGTTCCCCTTGCAATAGTCATAGATAATGGCCATCCATTCAAGAACAAAGATGTCAAGGAACTCTGTGAAAAGTTTCACATCCAACACCGTTTCTCCAGTCCCTACTATCCACAGGGTAATGGTCAAGCCGAAGCATCAAATAAAACCCTTATTAAGATCCTAAAAAAGGTTGTCAATGATGTTGGTCATGATTGACATGTACAGTTGAATCTAGCACTATGGGTTTATCGCACTTCTATCCGCACACCTACTGGCGCAACACCTTATTCCTTGGTGTATGGTGCAGAAGCCATTTTACCCTTGGAAGTGGAGATTCCCTCTTTGCGTGTTTCCTTGAAACATTTGATTGATGATGAGATGCACAGAGTCTCTCGGTTGCATCAGCTTGAGATGTTAGATGAGAAACGTCAGACAGCCCTGACACATTTGCAAGCATATCAAAACCGTCTTCATCGCTCTTATAATAAGAAGGTCAAAGGGCAACACTTTGAAGTGGGAGATTTGGTTTTAAAGGCAAACCCGAAGAATGCACAATCTACTAACATCATCAAAGGCAAGTTTGAACCTAATTGGGTTGGGCCTTTCATTGTTACTACAGCCTATGGCTCGGGGGCATATTAGCTTGCAACCCCAGAAGGTGAACCTTTGTCAGATCCTGTAAATAGCATGCACCTTCACAAGTATTGGGCATAGTTTTCTATTAGCAGTTCTTCAAATATGATCCTGAAAAAATACAAAAAAATCAAAAAGTGAAAAAAAAAAAAAAATCAAATAAAAAATGAAAAAAAAAAAGAACAAAAAAGTAAAGAAAAATGATTCACCCTCTAGTGAAAACCTGGCAAACAGGTGCTTTGGGCAAGTACCATGGTGAAAACCTGGCAAACAGACACCATGTGTAAAAGATTATTGCTCCATCATCTATCATGACCCCTAGCTATACTTTCTCTCCACAGGTTTATCACGCTTATCCTTGTCCTGACCCAATGTTCTGTTCTAGGCCTGTGATTGGTCAACATCATTGTCTTGCATACTCAGGTTTCCAGTCCTTGTGCATATGTTTTAGTTCGGGTCGCTGTATATGTCTTTCAAATGTTCATTGGGTGTGCGCCCCCCCCTTGTCATGATCAATTACTGGAGCTTTCAAATTGAAAAATATCCTGAAATATCCAAAAAAATCATATAATGTCCTGAAAAAATCCCTGAAAATCAAATAAAGTCCTGAAATAATCCAAAAAAATCATATAATGTCCTGAAAAAATCCCTAAAAATCAAATAAAGTCCTGAAAAAATCCCTAAAAATCATATAAAGTCCTAAAAAAATCCCTAAAAATCAAATACTGTCCTGAAAAACTCCCTAAAAAGTCAAATAAAGTCCTGAAAAAAACAAAACAAAAAATATCCCCTTTGTGCATAGATAGATTGCTGATCATACATCCAATGACTCTCAATCACACACTGTGCTTTACTGCAAATCATGCATTCACAGATGAAATTTTCAATCAAATCAGACATTCAAACTGATTAAAATTGTCATATCAATCAATCAACATCAATATCATTTATCCTTGTCACATTATCATGGGTCTTATACAAGGTGTGGTATACTCAAAACCAGACTGTGTCCTGTCTTAGACGAGGTACCACATTCCTTGAAACCAAACCGCATGATCATTCTTGTTTTCCACTTTTGACAATGACAATCACAATGTTTGTTTGACTTGGTTGAATTTGTGGGTCTTATCTTTTTATTGATTTATCTTTGGCTTCGATCATGTTCCTATGTTGCTCAATGATGTCATTGAGTGATTTAGAGTGACCGAGATGGTTCATGGTCCCTTTCCTTTTTTTTTGTTGTGTTTCCTGTTTGAGGAATGTTTGTCACAAACTGGGGCAACTATATCATTGGGTGTTTGTGATAAGTACGTTCACTTTGTGAATGCCGCACATACCTCGACTCTTGATATATGCACCCTAGGATGCTTCACTCATTCCCTGTGTGTGATGTGTCTGTCTTTTGCAAAAAGGGTTGTGTTTCAGCTCTGGCCTTCAATGCCATGATGCTTTGCATCCACTTTGCTACATTAAATAAAGGTTCTCACCTACTTCTGTGCATTGGTGAAAGCAAGTTTTTCTTCATCTCTAACTATACTCTATCTACTTTCTTCTTCCTAACGTTTCTTCCATCAGTTTGGGCAGTCAGTTCGGTCTTGTACTTTGATCTCCAAAAAACATAAGCGGCATCCTCCATTCATTGATTAAGTACATTTGCATTATATCAAGTCCATACAACAACATTTTATCCATTTCATCTTATAAATGCATCCAAAAACATAAAAATAGTGCATAAGTCATCCATACATGGAACGTAAACATAAGCCATAACACATTGCATCCCATCATATAGTTGCATATCATATCATATATCAAAATAATATCGGAGTACAAAATTGGACTGTCTGTCCTAAGTATGGCCCGTAGGATAAATACATAATGTCACACTATATATGTCTTTGTCATAAGGAGCACGTGCCTCTATCACTGGGTGCTCCCTCTATCCTCCTCATCCTTGCCATGTCTCAAGGATGATGTCCCTCCTATCCTAGGTCCTGGCTGTGGTGGTCTCATAGGTCCACTCACCCCCATGCTGCTCACTGACCTCTGAGAACGTGGCCTGCTCTCTGTCCTTGATCGTGCCTAATATGATGCTTCTCTCTACTCTGGTGGAACTACACTCTCATATAGTGTCCTCCAATGGTGTATCTCCTCTCCAGTCTCTACCAACATCTGTGCCATCTCACGTGCACTGGCATCCCTAATCGACCCAATATACTTGGTCACTCTCTGCTCTATTTTCTATGTCTGGGCTATCACTGTATCTTGAGCCGCTGTCAATCTCGCTATCTCTGCTCTGAATTGATCCTGCTCTATCCCCAAGGTAGCATTCTGTCTCTCTAATGTCACAATGTGATCATGCTGACTCGCTATGGTGGCCCTACATATCTCCATCTCCTCTATGCTAGTTGTCTCCGGCTCTATGGGTATATCCTGCAATGACTCCTGATCGACTAGATCTGACTCATCCCCTCTATCCTCATCATCCCCTCCATCCTCATAATCCTCCTCATCAGCTCCCTTGTCCTCATCTCTATCCTCATCATCTCCCTCCTCCTCTCTAGTGAGTGGGAAGTCCTCCTGTCTCGTAGGTACCAGAATATCAGGATCTGTCAATGGCACTGGCCGTCATTGTGCAAACCATCACTCATATTCCTCTATCATCCTGGCATCCACCACATCTGATCTCTAATCCCACTATCTCTATTGTAGCTGTGTGAAGTCGACATATGCTATGTGTGGCTGAATCATCCTCCCCCACTGACTCATCTCTCTGTGAGATCGGGCAAAGTGTGGAGTCCCTCTCGGTACATCCTACCTCTCTCCAAACTGTCATCTAACTCTGTTTGGTAGGTACATCTCAATCACTCTCTGGTGATTCACTGGTTTCCCAATTAGGTATCTCTCCTATCTGCAATACGGTAGCTCATCACTATCATCTGACCATCCAGGGCAATCAAGATATGGCCTCCATGTAAACTCTCTCAATCTATCTAGCTCATGTCGCCAATGCAATATGTATCCAAACGGACCCTATCTCAGTGTTCCCCCATAACAGTACACATATAGTCAATGTGGTACTACCTGTCTCTCTGCAATCGGTCGACATATGGCTATGTGCTCAAATGCCCATACCTGTAACAGTGTGACCCCACAGCTCAAAGTCTGAACCCCCTAATATGCTATCTGATGCAGCTGAAAATATAGCATAGCAAGCACACATGGTCCCCATGTGTATACACTCCCCTCTATCGCCATCCACTCTAGCACTCTTCCCCATCCAATAGGGAATCCATGTCCTCGTCTATCTCCTGCTAATAGGCATGCTATAACCACTGCTATCACCACATATCGCTGATCGTACTCTGTTGCCATGGTCTCCTAGCCAATCTCCCTCTCTACGATATCCAAATCATCTACGTCGCACTCAAATAATCTGCACAAAGCATCTCTCCCTATCACTGGGTCATACTCTATCATCTCCCCATGAATCAGAAATCGGAGGATACGCCATACATCCTCTAGTGTCACCGTCGCCTCTCCAGTCGCCAGATGGAAAGAGGAAGTCTCTGAATGCCATCGCTCTGCCAATGCGGTAAGAAGTCTTGTGTTTGCCCTAATCTCAGGCACAAATGTGATATAGTATAATCCAAGTCTTGCTAATGTATCTCTGTCCATGCTCTTGAGTCTATGTCGTAACATGAAGCAGTCAGGTCGGTTCTCCCGCGTAATCAATGGATACTATCGACTCTGCATCACAATTGGGGCACAAATTTGTCAGTTTGAGGGTTTTCTCCTAAGGGCTGCATTTCCTTGTTTCCTACACCAATCAGGGTGTTTCTTATCTATTTTGACCTATCCTACCCTTATCCCCCTTTTCGGGATCATCCGCATGTTGTTTTCGGTCAAATTAGGGTCCCAAGTGCACAACTGCGCCTGTGTACCCTGTCTTGCGCCTGTGCAACATCAAGTTGCACCTGTGTACCCTACATAGGCATAGAAAATCCTCACACAAGCGCAGAATGTGCCCACATAGGTGCAGAACTCCCTTTTTCCATTCCCTATGGGCCCTGCAATGTCCCTCAAGCAAGAAAAAATCATGAAATTGACAATATGGATTTTTGAGATACATACCACTGCTCTTGCATCGTCTGGTCATCTGTAGGTGCGTACACATTCCCCAAGGTGATCTACCATTGGAATGTTCACCATCTCTATGCAACGGTCCTTTTCCAGAGCAATAAATCCTCCACTTTGGCTATGCAAATGAGCTATTTTCCTTCTCCTTGTCTCATTTATAGATCTTTGTTAGTGCATAGATGGACATGCAGCCTCTCCATCTTATGTTGGTTGCGGTCTTTTGCGCCTTCCACTGCTTGTCATTTGTGTATCCGACCTCCGATCTTTCATCCATTTGATCCTATCATTTTCTATCATTCTTATCAATCAATTGGCCTCTTTTCTGGATGTTTCCGGCCAATTCCTCGAGGGGGCATGCATATGTCATTGTCATTGTCTGGGGCATTTTCATTATTGTTCTTTGAAACAATGCTTAGAATCGCATTGTCTCAAAGAGAGGCAAAATGTAGACATCTAAAAATGGTCAATTCTTGTGGAGTCATGCTTTAACATTTGCGCATTGCCTTATTTTAGGGTTTTTGCATCGCATTAACATTTCTTCTATGTCACGCGATTGGTCTTTATCATTTGCGAGCATTGAGTCCTTCTTCTGCATTCTTCATTTTTCTCACTTTCGAATTTGGTCTTGTCAATAATAATCTTCAATCATGATTTTGGTCGATCTTATCCTGTCGCATCAATGTGTATGCTCATTTGGCATATTTTGACATCGTCAATCCTAATCGATGATAGAATTAGGGTTTTGTCCTCTTGTCAATCTTGTCATTTTGTGATCGATTCGTCATCGATCCTTGTCCTTGTCAATCCTGTCATTTTGCGATAGATTTGTCATCGATCGTTGTTCTTTTCAATCTTGTCATTTTGTAATTGATTTGTCATCGATCGTTGTCCTTTTCAATCTTGCCATTTTGCGATCGATTTGTCATCGATCCTTGTCCTCTTGTCAATCTTGTCAATTTTGCGATCGATTTGTCATCGATCGTTGTCCTTTTCAATCCTGTCAATTTGGATCAATTAGTCATTGTTCCTCGTCAATTGGTGCCTATCAATTTGATCCCTTTATCAATCTCAATCATTTGTCAGCATTGGTCATTTATCAAGTCAGAATCATGATCATAATCGACCTTACATCAATTATCTTTTGTCAAGACCTAATTGTCGTCCTTGCATTTCTAATTCATCTTCTAGGGTTTTATGATTTATTCATTTAATCTTGTTTGTCATTTTCCCTTTAGGTTAAATAATTTATTTATTTATCCTAAGTGTTCTTGTCTTAATTAAATATTTATTTAATTGGCTAATTAATTCCTCTCTCTTTTTGTAAATTAATTAATGAATGAAAAATTATTAATTAATTTACCTAATTTTCATCAATTTCTAATTTCCTAATTTCCATTTCATCTAATTTTCCTATTTCTCCTAACTTCATGGGAATGACATTTCAATCTTGTCATAATTTGTCAATCAATCAATTTTTGCATAGCAACCTTGTCAATTTGTCATAATTTGTCAATCAATCAATCTTGCATACAAAGTGTCAATTTTGTCATAATTTGTCATATTTGTCATTCTTGATTTGAAATTTCCTTTCAAATCTCTTCATGCTAATCTTGTCATCTCTCCAATTTGTCTATAAATTGGATGAATTTCTTCAATCAAAGGATCTGATCAATCAATTAATCACATTATCAAATCTAATCATATTTTTCAGAGAAACAATCACGCTTCTAGTATCCTTATGCTGCCATTTCATCTTGCTTTCATGCTATGCCTTTGCATTTGTAGATGAAGATCCACAAACAAAGCAATTTGAAGGAGAAAGAAGGACAATGGAGAATTATGGAGGAGATATTCGCATTTGTGATGGTTTGCATTTGATTTGAATGTCTTGTTTTCGTGTCTCTATTGAATGTTTTAGGATTGTTATCATTGCAATTTAGTTTTCGTGATTGAGCTAGTCTAATTTCCAACTTGCTTTGATGATTTCGTGATCATGATTTGTTTTTGTGTCACCAAAATTCATATCTAAAAATGTCAAGATTCTGGAGTGACATTTGAAGTATTTCAAATTTATGATCTTAGAATTCCAAAACCGGGGCTACAGGGAATGGTTGTCTTGTAGAGGACAAATCACCTTGAATGAACTTGTGGAAACCAAGGGGTGTTATCTTAGTTGTAGTTAATGTCTCTAGGGCTGGACAATCTATAATATAGGGTCCGTACCTTCTCTACAATGGTGGATGCATTATAAACCAAATTGGTAATAGTTAACCCACAGAAGAATTGGTGTCAAGGGTGGTCTTGATGTGAGAAGTTGTATCTCAGTGAGCTGTTGTTGGTTAAGAGGGCTCCTTTGGAGCAAGGAGTAGTATGGGTGAACCCATGAATGTTGTTGACTAGTTTGTCAAGGATCCATGGGTGTTGAGACCTTGATTTGAGGGTCTAGTTGTGTGAGTGGGTGTGAGAATTCATTGTTCCCTTGGAGTTCTATATCATATTTGTATCAAAGAAAGTATGATCATTGGGAGGATAGACTTTGGTTTATGTCAGTAGAAGAAAACCAAGCAGAGGCTAGCATAATGCCTCCAAAAGGGATGTACACAAAGGTGTCTAAGAATTCCAAGAGATGGAAGAGATGATCAAGATTGGGGTCAAGGAGGCACTCAAAGCTGAACTAAAGGCAATGAAGAAGGGGAAAAGGATAGATGAGGATTTTGATGGAGAAGAGGAAGAAGGGTAAGATGAAGAAGAAGAACCCCAAAGACAAGAGCTAGAGATATCTGTAGATCAAAGACCCTTCCTTGAAGCCCTAAAGACACTAGGCAAAGACTCTTTAGAGGCCAAGATGGAGATCCCTACCTATAATGGGAAGATGAATGTTGAAGAACTTATGGAATGGATAGATTCCTTGAACAAGTATTTTGAGTACAAGGAAGTGACTAAGGAAAGGAAGGCGAATTTCACAAAGATGAAACTAAAGGGTGTTGCTTTAACCTGGTGGAACTATACTTAGGGTGAAAGACTAAAGGTGGGAAAGAGCACAATTCATTCTTGAGATAGGATGGTGTCCAAAATCAGAGCCCAATTCATGTTTGCTGATTATGAAGTGCAGTTGTATAGGATAATGCAAAACTTGAAGCATAAGGATTTGTATGTGGCTTCCTACATAGAGGAATTCTACAAATTAATTTTGAGAGCAAGGCATCATGAAGATGAAAAGGAGGAGGTTTCTAGGTACTTGAATGGACTCAAATTCAACAATCAAGATGAGATAGGTTTGATGACTCCTAAAATAGTAGATCAATGCTTCCAAATGGCTTTGAGGGCCGAGGATAAGTTGAGAATAAAAGGTGAACGGTATGGTAGGGGAAAAGGAGGCAAGAACTATAGAGGAAAATGAAATTTTGGGGGAAGAGGACAATCTCAAAAACCCCAAGGTGAGTCTAGCCAACAAGAACAAAGTGGAGACTCGGGTTCAAGAGGAGGCTTTATAGGAAGGAGACCCAATAGAAGGGGTAGGTTTGGAGGACCATGAAGAGGTCCTAGTGTCTTCACAGGGAGATGGTTCAAGTGCAACCAAGTAGGGAACACTGAAAGAAAGTATCTTGAGAAAGCCTCAAACTCTCATGGAGGAGAGAGAAGGAACCACTTGATTCAAGAAGATGATTGGGAAACTATTAATTCTACAATTGGAAGTGAAACCCCAACCCATGATGGAGAAATATTGATGATGTGGAGAACCATGTTTAAGGTGCCTGAAGTCAAGGAACCCCCTCAGAGAAATATATTATTCAGAACCACATGCAAGGCCTATGGTAAGATATGTAAGGTAATAGTTGATTCAGGTTCCACTGAAAATTTGGTTTCCATGGAGATGGTAGACAAATTAAAATTTAAAAGATTGCCTCATGCTAACCCCTTTAAGGTGTCATGGCTGAATAAAGGGCACCAAGTCGTAGTGGATGAACAATCTTGGGTAGAGTTTGAGATAGGGGAGTATAAGGATAGAATACTATGTGATGTAATCCCCATGGCTGATTGCCACCTGTTGTTAGAGAATCCATGGCAATATAATTTACAATCCCAACATGATGGGAAAACAAACTCCTTTCTTATAACAAAAAATAGAAGAATATACAAGATGGATCCTTTACCAGATGAGAGTGTGGACAAACACATTGGTTCAAGTGTCATGTTAGTGAGTGGGAAAGAATTTTTAGACATCTTAAAGGAAGAAGGAACCCCTGGGTATGCTCTGATTTTGAAGCCCAAAAATAGTCCTGATGTGCATAACCATGGTGAGGAAGAAGTTCCCAAGGAGGTGCAACAATTGTTGGAAAAATACAAGGGTATAATGGTGGAGGAGATACCTAATACATTGCTACCTATTAGGACAAGACATCAAATTGAATTCATACTAGGGTCTAAATTGCCAAACAAACCATCCTACAAGATGATCCCATCTCAGGAATGAGGAGATTTCCAAGCAAGTACAAGAATTGTTGGATAAGGGTTTGGTGAGAAAGAGTCTCAGTCCATGTGTTGTCCCAACAGTCCTAGCACCTAAAAAGGATGGTAAATGGAGACTTTGTACTGATTATAGGGACATCAATAGGATTACCATAAGATGTAAGTTTCCTATGCCTAGAATTGAAGACCTAATGGATTGTTTATGAGGGGCTTGCTACTACTCCAAAATTAATCTCAAGAGTGGGTATCATCAAATCAGAATAAGGCAAGGGGATGAATGGAAGACAACCTTAAAAAAAAATGCAGGTCTCCATGAGTGGATGGTGATGCCATTTGGGCTATCCAATGACCCAAGTACATTTATGCACCTCATGAATGAGGTATTGAAATATTTCTTTGGTAAATTTGTTGTGGCTTATCTTGATGATATACTTATGTTTATCAGGACAAAGGAGGAGCATTTAGAGCATTTGAACCTGGTTTTGAAGAAGTTGCATGATGAAAAATTGATGATCAACATGGAAAAGAGTGTCTTCATGAAGGAGGAACTTGTCTACCTTGGTTTTGTAATCTCAAAGGGGAATTTGAAGATGGATCCATAAAAGGTGGAGGCTATTTTGTCATGGCCAACACCACAGATAGTAGGTGATGTGAGAAGTTTCCATGGTTTGGCAACATTCTATAGGAAATTCATCAAAAAATTTAGTCATACATGTGCACCTATCCTAGACACAATAAAAGGAGGGAAAAAGTGTAAGTTTTCTAGGTCAAATTAAGCAAATGAATCTTTTGAATATCTAAAAAAGACAGTAGCAGAGCAGCCCATTCTTGTTTTACCTGATTTTAACAAGTTGTTCATAGTGGAGTGTGATGCTAGTAATCTTTCCATAGGGGTTGTCTTGAGTCAAGAGGGAAGACCAGTGGCTTTCTTTAGTGAGAAACTCAATGATGCTAAAACAAAGTACTCTCGATATGATTTAGAGTTGTATGCAATGGTACAGGCCTTGAATAAATAGCAACATTATCTTTTACCTAAAGAATTCATTGTTTAAACTAACAATCATGCTCTCAGTTTTTTGAATGGACAGCAGAAGCTTAATCACAAGCATATGAAATGGGTTGAACATCTTCAAGCCTACACATTTACAATCAAACACAAGAAGGAGAAGACCAATAAAGTGGTAGATGAATTAAGTAGGACATTGTGCATGGTGCAAGAAATTCAGTTTCAAAGTGTGGGGATTGATTCCCTCAAGAAAATGTACAAGGATGATGAAGATTTCAAGGAGATATATGAGGTTTGCACTCAATTTTAAGATTCTTATCATTCTGATTTTTTTGAGTTTTTGTTGCAGTGGGGGTTGTTGTTCAAAGGAAGCCATTTATGCATCCCTAGATGCTCCATGAGGGAGAACATTATAAAAGAGAAGCATTGTGGTAATTTGGGGGGCCACTTTGGGCTTGATAAAACACTTGAACAGGTCAAGAAATTTTACTTTTGGCCAAAGTTATAATTAAATGTTAGAAAGTTTGTTGAAAGTTGTTGTATATGCCAAAGGGCTAAGGGAACATCATCAAATGCAAGTTTATATCAACAACTCCCTATTCCTAATAGGCCATGGGAGATTATTAGCATGGATTTTGTTTTGGGTCTACCTAGGACTCAAAGAAGTTTTGATAACATCTTTGTTGTGGTGGATACGTTTAGTAAGATGGCTCACTTTCTACCATGTAAATGTACTAATGATACTTCCCATATTGCTGGTATATTCTTCAAAGAGATTGTTAGAATACATGGTTTTCCTCTTAATATTATGACTGACAGGGATTGTAAGTTTATGGGCCACTTTTGGTAGACATTGTGGAATAATTTGGGAACTCAGTTGTCCTTTACATCAGCCCATCACCCTTAGATAGATGGCCAAACTAAGGTAGTGAATAGATCATTGGGAAATATTATTAGGTGTCTTACAAAGTAGAATGGAGAAGCTTGGGACATGATCATCCCTCAAGTAGAGTTTACTTACAATGATTCCACCAATAGAAGCACATGGGGAAGTCCTTTTTAGGTTGTATATGGGATTCATCCAAGAGGCATTCTAGAACTAAGAGATCTACAAGGATCAGAGAGAAGGAGTGCTTGGGGAGAAGACTTTGCATTTACCATGAAGGACATCCATGATAGAGTAAGAGAAACTCTCCAAAAGAACAAAGAGAAATACAAGGAGAAGTCCAATGAGAAGAAGAGAGATGTGAAGTATAAAGTGGGGGACTTGGTGATGGCACACTTGAAGAAAGTGAGACTCCTAAAGGGTCAGTCCACAAATTTACTCATGAAGAAGATTGGTCCTTGCAAGATTGTGCATAAATTTGGTCCTAACACCTATGAGATTGAATTGTTGGCATATTGGCATAACTGATGGAGATGATGATGTATCGATAAAAGATGTTGGTGATGATATATTGATGGACTGTTGGTGATGATATAATTGTGATATGATGCTTTATGATCAGTTATTTGTGTTGCCATTGATGGCAACCATGTTTGTTTATGTTTGGTATATCATCTAAGCTATCTAAGCCTAACCAGTAATGGAATGTTTGCTAAGTTGACAGTGAACCGGTAAGCAGGAACAGTGAAGGAGATGATTGTGGTAGAGATCTATGTTGAGTTAGGCATTGTAGTTTGGAAAGTATGCTTATGAAATTATAATGAGTCTATGACTAGAACCCCATCATGTTTTGAGAACTGGAACTCATGTTTGTAATTGACTGTTGTATATTCAGTGCAGGGTTTGAGAACTGGTGACAAGATCTTTAACCAGCGATGATTTATGGTTTGGAGGTAAATATTTTAATGTTCATTACTTAGTGATGATGTGTCAGAAACCATGTGTGATTATAAGATTGCATTTAAGCGCATACAAGGAGAGAATTTCTTGGGAAACAACGAAGTTCTTAGCAGAATGTGTTAAGTATTTGACAGCTTATCGGATTGATGTGTTATGATCATTCAACGACTATAATTGTCTTGAAATTTGTTGTAATGATCTGTAATGATTTGTAATGATTTGATATGATCTATGATGTAAATTCAATGTATTTTGAATGTTGTTAGGGTTTTGTAACTAACCTAATTGTAAAGTGTATTTAGGTCAAGTTTGAGAAGGTTTATTGTGTTGGTGATCAAAGAAGGAGAGTTTGTCGAACTAGATTGAGATGTCTACTCTATACTAGCAAGTAGAGAGTGTATTGATCAGATCATTTACCTATTATTTCCTAACAGTTGCAGCAATATTAAAATCCCTTAATCGAGTAGGTCCTAATAGGCCTGATCTTGTAAATCCCTTCATCGGGTGGCTCATTAATTTGGGTTTAAATCATTTATTAAGGTTACTCCTAATAGGGTAGAGCTCCTAACAGAGATAATATTAAAATCCCTTCACTAGGTGACTCTTAACAGGGTCTACTCTTAACTGAACATTATTGTAAATCTCCTAACTGGGCTAGGCCTTTAACAGGGCACATTCCGAAAGAGTGTAAATTTTGTGGGTACAAATTCCCACCGTGGTTTTTCCCATTTGGGTTTCCACGTGAAAAATCTATGTGTTCATGTTGTGGATGGATTCTTGAGTTATTCATCTAATATCATTGCATTTCTTACATGTTGATGAACACATGAATGAGTAGTTTGGTAAATCTGCTTTAAGTGATTGATTGAGTAAGCATTGGTACTAGTTATGAACTATTTTTGAGAAGTTTTTTCAAATTGGTGAAAGATTGCAGTTTATTGTTATTACCGATTCACCCCCCCTCTCAGGAATAACCAGATCCTCACAATAACAATTGGTATCAAAGCATTACATCCTCTTTGTGTAGAAGCTTAACCGCTTGAAGAAAAGATCTGAAGATGATGAAGAAGGAGGGTCCAAAATTCACTAAGGGCAAATACAAAATATGGAGTGATAAAATGAAGATTTACATCAAAGGTATGGTTGCTTAGTTCTAGAAGCATGTTATTACCAAGTATGTACCTCCTATCGGTCCTCTAATAGTAGATTAGATTAAGGAGAAACATGAAAGAATTCAAGCATTAGAAGCCATTGTAAGTACACTTTCGAATACTCAATATATTGATGTCCATGGTTTAGAAGCTACTTTTGAAGTTTGGGAGAAGTTATAATTAATCTATGGTAGTGATAAGGATGTGCAAAAGGCTAAAGAAGAAAGCCTTCAAGAAAAGTTTGATGATATGAGAATGATGGAAGGAGAAAATATCACTCAGTATGGACAGAGGATAAAAGAAGTTGTTGGTGGAATCAAAAGTGCTGGTAATACTATAGATGAAGACACTGTGGTGAATAAAATGCTTAGAACCCTATTGCCTGCCTATGCCATTAGAGCGTCTGTTATTCAAGAGTTGAGGTTAGGCAGTAATGATAAGGTTACTATTGACTCTTTGATTGGTAAGCTCACTGCTTTTGAGTTGAATAGTTTTGATAATAGTGTACCTAAGACAAAATCTGCTTTCAAAGAATTTGTATCTAGTGTACTGGTGAGAAAAGGGAAAGATGTTTGTCATAGTAATGAATGCAGGTCAAGTCATCATGGTGGTAGAAAAAATGATGTGGATGATGAAGATAATCTGATGGAATTTGAAGCTCTATTAGCAAAAAGACTTCCTAGAGGCACTAGTATGTATAAAGGCAAGCTTCCTCTTAAGTTTTTCTCTTGTAACAAGATAGGACATATTGTTGCACACTATCCTAATAGTGATCAAAAGGAAAAGTTTAGAAAATATAAGGGAAAAGGAAAGAAACAATATTATGTTGCAGTGGATGAAGGTGCTACTGATGAGGAATCTAAGGATGAAGACAATGATGAGATTGTTTTTGTTGTTGTTAAGGAATATTTGTCTGATAAGAAGGCTTTAGTATCTCACATTGACAACAATGATGAATTTATTATTGATAGTTGTTGCTCCCACCACATGACCGGTGATAAGAACAAGTTTATTTCTCTTGAAGAATTTGATAGTGGTGTAGTAAGATTTGGGAACAATTCACCTTGTATGGTAAAAGGTAAAGGTTCTATCTCTTTGAATGGTAAAAGTAATGTTGATGATGTATATTGGGTTGAAGGTTTGAAACATAACTTGTTGAGCATTGGTCAATTAAATGACAAGGTTATCATCTTGAGTTTAAGAATGGAGTGTGCAAGATCTTAGGATGCAAAGGAGAATTAATTGCTGCTGGTAAACAAACTAAGGGTAATTTATTCCATCTGAATGCTAGTGTAAACAGTTGTTTCGTTGTTAAGGTTGAAGATAGTTAGTTATGGCATAGAAGGTTTTGTCATGTGAACTTTGATAATGTGGTTAAGGTCAGCAAGTCAAATATGGTGAGAGGTATGCCACAACCTATTAAACCAGAGAATGTGATGTGTAAAGAATGTTAGCTAGGTAAGATGATTACATCTTCTTTTAAGAGTAAACCTTTTTCTTTTGAGCATATTCTAGATTTTGTGCACACTGACTTATGTGGTCCTATGAGGACCAGAAGTTTTTATGGTGACAAGTATTACATGTTATTTACTAATGATTTTTCAAGGATGATGTGGGTTACTTTTCTAAAGGAAAAGTGAGAAGCTTTTAGCAAGTTCAAGGAATTCAAGGCATTAGTAGAAAATGAAACCGATAAGAATCTTAAGTGTCTGAGATCTAACTGGGGTGGAGAGTTTGCATCAGATGAGTTTGTGAGCTATTGTGATGAAAATGGAATAAAGAGGCAGCTATCAGCTCCAAGGACACCACAACAAAATGGAATTACGGAAAGGAGAAATAGAACCATTGTTGAAGCAATAAGGACTATGCTGATACAGGGAGATGTACCTAAGATGTTTTGGAGAGAAGAAGTCAACACTATTGTATACACATTGAACCGAGTTCTGGTGAAGAAAGGTAATGACAAGACACCCTATGAGTTATGGTATGGGAAAACTCCTAATGTTAGTTACTTCAAAGTTTTTGGTAGCAAGTGTTTTATAAAAAGAGATGAATATACTGATAAATTTGATCCTAAAAGTGATGAAGTAATTGTAGTGTCATAAATTATACACCCTTGCTAGGGTGGAACAATTTTACACTTAGGTTAGCACCTGCCTTAGTGTATCTTGCATCTTGCATCTCTAATTTCCCTTTAAGCATTTAATTAATTAATTTAATTAAATCTAAATTCATGTTTCATCACTTTACATGTTATAAAGTTGGGCCCTTTACCCTAAGCATGCCCCTTTTCATTTTATTCCTTCAATGAATCATTTAATCATAAACCCTAATTATGTCTTATTTCGACCTTTAAGGCCCAATTTTGCATATCAAAACATCTAGAAATCAGCCATAACTTTTAGATGCGCTCTAATATCATCATATCTAATGGTCCTGAAAATTTGGTGAAAACTTGGTTGGACCATGGCGAGAACGCACATGGTCCTAGACTTTTTTCCTGAGATTTAGGGAGCATAATCCAATGATATAATAATTCTTAACCCCAAAATATTGGCAAGAAATTCAAATCCTAGGTTAGCTTATAGAAAAAGATAAGATATAGGGTTTCATACTAAAGAGCTCTCTTTCTTCATTTGAAGAGGTCCTTCTTCTAAGAATCTAAGAGCAGGTTTTTGGAGAAGAAAGAAACTTCTTTGTAGTGAAAGAGTAGATCTTTGAAGTCATCAACAACATTCAAAATTCATTCATCAATTGGGGGCTTTTGAAGATGTAGGAGAACAATTGGAGATCACCTACTAAAGATTGACTTATACCTCTCCCTTGGGGTTGGGTATGGTTTCATGTTGTTTTCATGTCTTTGCATAAGATTCATTTTGATTCATATTCATTCTTTTGATCACTTTGCATCATGGATTTGGAGCATTTACTTTGTCAATTATAAGCAATTAGGGTTTACTCTTTAGGGTTACTCTAGATTGTTTGTTTTCATTTTAGGATCTTGCACACACATTTTCAATACATTATTGGCTATTTGTGGAGGTGGAAATCACCAACATAGGGGTTTGACTAAGGAAAAACCCCATATAGCCATCCAAAACCCTATTTTGTAGATTCATATACACGTTCAAATCTGAGCGTCGCTAAAAGTTTCAAGACCAGAGAAGCACACAAAGACAGTTCTTGGGTGCAAATATCACTAGAAACCCCAAGGATAAGGGTATGGTGCCCTAGTGCTACCTAGGACAGGGGTGTGGCACCTATTAGAATCCAATAACATTGAGAAGGGGGGGTGAACCAGTGTTATACCAGAATGATCAATTTTAGCCTTATTAAAACATGCATACACCAATTGATATACTAGTACATACAGAATTGAAAGAAGTAAAGCAACCAATAAGATAATCACATAAATGAGAATCATAACACATTGAATTATATGTGGAAAACCTCAAAGAGGAAAACCATGGTGGGATTTATGACTCATAATATCAATCACCTAGCCATATGAAGAGATAATACAAAATATAAGGGGCCTGCACTTGCAGGAAGGCTTATAGCTAGAGCACATTGCTCAATCACAAATGGAGCCTCACTAAATACATTTAAATCTAGATTGCAATCCGGAGAAGTGTTGAATTGCTAAGATAGCATCTTGTATGCCAGAATACAATTTTAGTTTAAGCTATGTCTATTCCAATCTGAAACCCTAAACCCTTTACCAGAATAACCCTTACATAAGTATCCTCACATAATCTTGTTAGGTCTTAGAGACAATTGAGAGGGGGGGATGAATCAGTTGTCCAATAAATTCAAACCAAATTTAACTTAACCAAAACTTAATGCTTAATACCGGTAAACCAAACTTTATGCTGGTAGACAGTTTTATGAGTTAATTGTAGTACCGGTAAAGATTAATGCATGAAACATAAAGATAATAACATCCACAACACATAACACCAATATTTGTATGTGGAAACCCTATAAGGGGAAAAACCGTGGTGGGAAGGCTTACCCAGAATCAGATGATACTACTGTAGATAGTATGTGTGTACAATATGGAGTCTGCACATGTAGAAAGGCCAACTGCCTAGAGCTCACTAGTCAAACATAAAATGGGAGTCACACTAACTACAATTGGATGGTTAAATCCAATGATAATGTATTGCTCAAAATAGCATCTTTATATGCTGGATTCAGTACTGGTTAAGCTCAGATTATCTTCTCAAAACCTTCCTTCAATGTTCAAACAATGTCTACATGTATAGCTCTGCTTATTTTCGCATATTTGCACTCACTTACATTCCCATATCAATCTCATAAATGAGATCTTACATATATACTGAAGCCTAAGACCAAATGTGTAGGTCCACTTACAAAGAATATTACAATAAAATCAATTACAAATAAATCAATATGGGATGCATCATGTCAGCAAAATGCTTTTATAATAATAAAAAATCATCTCCATAACGTGATGTGGTGATCTGGAATAGATATGCTTGTTGGTGCATAACCTAGACCTATTTGACGGTAACAACAAATATGCAAACCCGATTAGATTTGGTTATTGATCTAATCTTGAGACAATACATACTGCATTCATAATATTAGGTCTTGTTTGTGTCAAATACAATAAACCTCCTATCATAGACTTGTATCTAGTTGGATTAACAGGTGTTGACTCATCCTTCAATGATAGTTTATCAGTTGTAGTCATAGGTGTACTTACCGGTTTAGAGTTTTCCATGCCAAATTTCTTTAGTAATTCTATCAAGTACTTAAATTGACATGAGAATATACCTTTATTAGTCTATGAAATCTGAAATCCTAAAAAGAATTTTATCTCCCCAATCATAGACATTTCAAATTCTTGCTGCATTTTATTAGAAAAGTCTTAACACAATCCATCTTCTCCTCCAAAGATTATATCATCAACAAAAACTTCAATAACCAAGATTTCATCATTAGTCACTTTGTAATATAGATTATTGTCAGCATTACCTTTAGTGTATCCAATCTTCAAAAGATATTTGTCCAATCTATCATACCAAGCTCTAGGAGCTTGCTTTAGTCCATATAAAGCTTTCCTTAACCTGCAAACCATATCTTTGTCATCTATCAAAGAAAATCCATCAGGTTGTTTAATGTAAACTTCTTCTTCAAGATCTCCATTCATAAATGCACATTTAACATCCATTTGATATACTTTATAGTTCTTGTGGGCTGCAAAAGCCAATAATAGTCTGACTGCCTCAATTCTAGCTACTAGTGCAAAGGTTTCATTGTAATCAATTCCTTCTTTTTGTGAATATCCCTTACACACTAATCTTTCTTTGTTTCTGATTACCTTGCCATCTTCATTAAGTTTATTTCTAAAAACCCATTTAGTTCCAATTACATTTTTGTCTTTAGGTCGGGGAACTAATGACCAAGTGTTATTCCTTTCATTTTGTTCCAATTCATCTTCCATAGCTTTAATCCAATATTTATTTTCACATGCCTCATTAATAGTTGTAGGTTCAATTTGAGAAATAAGACATACCTCTTCATTTGCCAATCTTCCTCTAGTCATAGCTCCTTGATATTTATTTCCAATTATCTGATCTTCAGAGTGATTCAATCTTACATACCGGGGTGTTTTTACTTGTTGATTTTCTTTAGTGACTGTGGAATTTTTCAGATGATGCCGGTGTGACTGTATCAACATTCTGTACCGGTGTACTTATATTAGGTTCATTTGTGATTATCTCTATTGCCGGTTCAAAGTCCATTGACCTTGAATTTCCTCTAAACTATTCATCAATCTTCACATTTGCACTCTCAACAATTTTCCGCAATCTCTTGTTAAAGCATCTATATGCCTTGCTCTTAGATGAATAACCAAGAAATATTCCTTCATCACTTCTGGGATCAAATTTGCCAATATACTCATCTCTTCTAATATAGCATTTACTTCCAAATATTCTGAAATATTTAAGAGTAGCAGTATTACCAAACCATAGTTCATGAGGGGTCTTACCGGTTTCACCTTTGATGTGCACTCTGTTGAATGTACAAACTATTGTATTGAATGCTTCTCTCCAATATATATGAGGTAGGTTTTCTTTTGATATCATTCTTCTAGCTGCATCCAAAATAGTTTTGTTTTTCCTTTCCAGAACTCCATTCTGTTGGGGTGTCCGGGGTGCTGATAACTGCCTTCTGATCCCATTCACTTCACAGAATGTATTAAATTCCTTAGATGTGAATTCACCTCCTTGATTTGATCTCAAACATTTGATTTTCTTACTGGTTTCATTCTCTACCATCACCTTGAATAGTTTGAATTTTCCAAATGCTTCTGATTTCTCCCTGAGAAAAGTAACCCAACACATTATAGAATAGTCATCAATGATTAGCATGAAATACCTATCTCCTTGTATACTTCTAGTTCTTCCTAGACCACATAAATCAGTATGAATTAAATCAATAACATTGTTAGATTTCTCTGGAATACTCTTGAAAGTTTCTCTAACTTTATTTTCAAATTGACATTCCTTACATACTAGATTGTGAGGTTTAATAATCTTAGGTAAATCTCTTACTGCCTTAGTTGTACTAATTTTCACAATGCAATCAAAATTTACATGACAAAGTCTCTTATGCCATAACCAACTTTCATCAATATGTGCAATCAAACATGCTTTCTCATTCTTATTCAAATGAAAGATATAACCTCTAGTTTGATTACCGGTTGCAATTTGAAAGCCAGTTCTATTTAAGATTTTACATTTACCATTCTTGAATTTTAACTAAAATCCTTTCTCAACTAATTGACCAACACTCAAAAGATTATGCTTCAAACCTTCAACATACTAAACATTATCAGTATTGTGCTTACCATCAAAAGATATAGTTCCTTTTCCTTTGATCAAACAAGCTTTATCATCTCCAAATCTTACTAGACCTCCATTGTAATCCTAAAAGGTTAAGAATTTACTCTTATCACTAGTCATATGATGTGAACATCTAGAATCAATAATCCATTCATCCTTATCTTCAATTTTAGCTGCCACAGCCTGCTCTACTGGATGAATAGTAGATGCTAGTTGATCTTCTGTTATAGCAACAAAAGCCCATCCATTGTCTATCGGATCCTCATCAAAATCATCAGTGACTCCATCATCAGCATAGTAACAAGATTTGTCTCTATTCTTCTTAAACTTGCATCTCTGATAATCAAGGTTAGGCTTATATGTTCTTTTAGCATCTTCTCTTAATCTTGCATGTCTATCGGGACACCTAGAAGCCATATGACAAATTTTATTGCAGTTAAAACATTTAAAGGGTGCTTTACCTTCATACTTACTTCCGACTAGACCTTTAGGCATTTTCCTTGCAAATAGTGCTTCAAGTTCTTCAAGTTCTTCCAGTTCTTCATTCTCCTTTCTGATTTCTTCAAGTTATTTTGCATAAAAGGGTTCCAATCGGATTTCTTAGATGATGATGATGCCTTGAAAGCTAAATATGTCTTTATTGTAGCAACATGACCAAATTCCTCAAGTTCAAAAGGTGAAAGTTTTCCAACCAAAGTGTCTCTAGATACTGATGCATTAGGCATTGTTCTCAATTCATTTATAGTAGTAACTTTCATTTTATATGTTGGTGGAAAAGCTCTTAAAACTTTATAAACAATCTCATCTTCACTTAAGGTTCCTCCACAACATTGTATACCCAAAACAATTTCATTTACTCTTTCCATAAAAGCATAAATTCTTTCATCTTCTTCCATTTTCAGATTTTCATACCTGATTTGGAAGCATTCAAGTTTTGCAATTTTAACTGTGGTATCACCTTCATTCAATGTTTTGAGTTTGTCCCAAATAACTTTAGCAGTAGATCTGTCTGATAATCCCATGATTTGCTGATCTAACAATGCGCTCAAAAGTGCTTCTCTTGCTTTGCAATCATTTTCTTCATCTTTAGCCAAGGTTGGTGGACTAGGTTGACCTTGAGTAGGAGTAGTATAACCATTCTTTGTAACATCCCATATGTCATTTCCAATGCAATTCAAATGTGTCTCCATCCTGATCTTCCATATGCCATAGTTGGTTCCATCAAGTTTAGGACTGTCCTTCCTGAAATAGTTAGAAGATATTGGATCTCCTCAAGTTGTTAAACTTCTACAAAAAGAGGACTAAGCTTTGATACCAATTGTTGGGTCCCGGAGACAACTGAGAGGGGGGGGAGGTGAATCAGTTGTCCAATAAATTCAAACCAAAACTTAATGCTTAATACTGGTAAACCAAACTTTATTCCGGTAGACAATTTTATCAGTTAATTGCAATACCGATAAAGATTAATGCATGAAACAAAAAGACAATAACATCCACAACACATAACACAAATATTTGTATGTGGAAACCCTGTAAGGGGAAAAACCATGGTGGGCAGCCTTACCCACAATCAGATGATACTACTACAGATAGTATGTTTGTACAATATGGAGTTTGCACATGCAGAAAGGCCAGCTGCCTAGATCTCACTGCTCAAACACAAAATGGGAGTCACACTAACTACAATTGGATGGTTAAATACAATGATAATATACTGCTCAAAATAGCATCTTCATATGTTGGATTCAGTACCAGTTAAGCTCAGATTATCTTCTCAAAACCTTCCTTTAATCTTCAAATGATGTCTATGTGTATAGCTCTTCTTATTTTTGCATATTCGCACTTACTTACATTCCCATATCAATCTCATAAATGAGATCTTACATATATACCGAAGCCTAAGACCAAATGTGTAGGTCAGCTTACAAAGAATATTACAATAAAATCAATTACAAATAAATCAATATATGATGCATCATGTTGGCTCAATGCATTTACAATAATAACAAATCATCTCCATAACATGTCATGTTGATCTGGAATAGATATGCTTGTTGGTGCATAACTTGGACCTATTTGCCGGTAACATCAAATATGAAAACTCGATTAGATCAATTACCAAATCGCCAAAACCAACTAATCAAATAATGTCTTCAACATAACCAGTTAGTCTCCAAGTCATTCCAACTGTCGGTGAACAATATAATCTGTTGGTGAACCAAATACCGGTGACAATGCATAAGTCACTGAACATGCCAGTGGACAAAACCAAAGATCTCCAAGTGCTGATAAGGTTGACAAGTGTTAACAAGTGTTGACATCAATGACAAAACCATATCAACATATCCAAGATACCAACAAATCTTTTTTATATATTTCACATTGTATCACATTCACAAGTCCATCACCATGTCTATTATCTATTTTTAAAAATGATTTAATCTAGCTGACCTATATACCATATACAACTTATCATGCCTTATGTCGACTTACAAAGATAATTACAATATCAAATTACATGTCGGCTAGATAACATGAATGTATAAACATTAAAAACAATTGTCAATGCCGGATCCAAGAGATGTCGGCCTCCAATACCAAAAACCATATTCTAAACCATGTTAGCCTACATTACCGGTAACCAAAGAAATCCTTTTGTCCGACTGGTGCCAGTGTAGGTGTCGGTGTAGTGTCTATGAAGTACCTGTTGGTATACAACTAAACCAAAACATGAAGCCAGAACACAATACCATGTTGCCATCAATGAAAACATAGTTAAACCAACCAATTGAGTGTCAATTGCCAAAAATCTCCCCCTTTGGCATTGATGGCAACACTCATGTGAAAAATGGTCAAGGTTTCATCTGCCAGTTTCATCATGCTTGCTCCCCCTAAGCTGAATATTCATTAATGCAAAATACTCCATTCTCCCATATCTCCATATCTCCCCCTAATGTATACAACTCCTTCTGTTCTTTTTCACATCTATATCACTCTCCCTTTGACATCAATCCCATCAAAAATTCTAAAAAGAATGTTAAAGATCCAAAAAAAAATTGTACAATGAATATCCCAAAAATATCTTACTGGAGCTTAACAAATTTCAAAATTTCTGGATAAGCCTTCTCCAACAGCACAAGATAAGTATCCCAACTAGTTTTGAAAGTGTTGGAAATAGATACAGGTCCATTTAATATATGTGCAAATGAATCTTTCTCATTTACCTCTGCCGGTGTGGGCTTTCCCACCACATCTATAGATTTTTTCTTATGTACATTGAGTGAATCCAACCGGGGACTCACCAAACCTCTCAGACTTCTGGCTCTTCTTATAATTTTATCTCTTTCCTTCTCAAGAACAAAAAATTGGGCCTCCAAAATCAAAATTTGACCATCAATAGATGTAGTCAATGAAGTCAATCCATCAAAAGAATTAGCTATATTTGCAATTTTCTCCTGAAATTATTTTATCTTCTTATCCACATTAACTATAAGTATATCAATGTTATAATATACCCTATAAATATTTGTACACTACTTCAAAGAATTATCTATTAGTTTAAGCTTTTCATCATTTTTCTTCTTCTCAGATTCAATCACCTGATCAAATGTATCTCTCTTAGCCTGAGTGAACCTCTCTAGTGCTTGTCGATTTGAAATCTGCTGTAAGGATTGAAAATCCTTTGAAATATGCTCAATAATTATCTTAAGCTTGTTGGATGGGCTCGCTTCATTGTCAATCTTGCACTCTGGGACTAGTCTATGTAAAATAGTGATTGACTGATCAATAATCCCTTTATCTATAGATCCCTCCTTCATTAGCTTTTGTGCTTCCATCATCATGAGTTCAGTAGGACTCATCTCGGTTATGTTTTTCTTTACAACCTGCAAGGTGTCAATTGACAACAATGATGGACCAACTACCAGTTATCTGTCAGTTTTCCCTTTCTTCTCCTCTAATGATTTATCCTTCATAGCTTCCTCACTTGCACTAGTGGCTTCGCCACTTGGTTCAGTCTCTGTAACTATTGGCTCCTCTATAGGAATTGTAACCTTAACCTTACATTTGTATCTGAAAGACTGTTATCCTCAATATTAGTATCATGTACATCACTAACTTTTTCACTCTCTATATTAGCCTATATCTCAATATATGTTTGTACATTTGTATCCACTGGGGGCTTGATTTCCACTATCTTAATGTATTTCAAAATTGAGGGTGAAGTACCCATAATCCCCTTTCCTTTTCCTTCAACCGGGGTGTCTACAATGTCTGTCTTTGATTCTGATGAAGTAAAGAATCCTCTATTCTCTCCAAAGAACTTAACCCATGCTATTTGAGTCTCCTTTATTTTCTCATTTACCCTTCCTAGCATCAGAATGGTTATTCTATGTTTTCTATTAAAGACTTTTCTATCTGCCACCTCAAGTGTCCTTTCCATTTCCTCTAGAGAAATAGTAACACAAACAAATAATAACTCTTGAATTTTAATATGCTTGTCTTCTTGCATTGCTGACAGTCTTCTAGCATCCAACATATTATATAACTCAGTCAGTATTTGGTTTTCAATTTATATTATGGTTTCCTTATAAATATCCATATATAATAAGATTGCTTCCTCTACCTCTCTTTGTTCATCATCCTCTAAGTGTTCATAATTAAATTGTACATTCTTTAACATGCCATCCTTAGTGATTTCATCTACTAACTCTGCACAAGTTTTAGGTGGAATGATAGTCACATTACCAGATTGAATTGCTAGATTGATGTCACTCTTCTTCTTCCTCTTTGCAGTACCGGATGCAGCTGAAGTGGTTACTTTTGGTGCTTTCTTCTGTCCTGATATTTTGAATGTAACCTTCCTAATCGATTTCTTTTTAGCTTCTACCTTTGTTTCCTTTGTTTTATTCCTTACAAGCCTCTTGAATGCCAAGGGTGTGTCATCCTTAGATTCAGACTTTGTTGTAACAGGCTCGATGTGTACTTCTGGATTCTTCCCCTTCCTGCCTTTCTCTGGGATAGCATCAATTAATACTTTGATGTCCTATGAGACTTTCTCAACAAATTTGCTTTCTTTTCCTTCCTTCTTCTCTCTCTTCTTTTGGTTGAACTCTGTTTCAACCTCTTGTGATTTTTGTTTTGCAATACCACAGGGCTTCTCTACCTCATCAATAGGTGCATCAATCAACATTTTTGCTTAAGCCTCAAGGATTTGTGCATCCACTTCATAGCAAATTTCCTCAATTCAAATATTTTGGGGCTCAACTGCTTCCATAAGTGTTTCATCCTTCTTCATCATGAAGCATATGTTAGTTGAATAGTTTTCAACAATATGCTTAGGAACCCTTTCCCTAGACTTCATAGATTTCTGAAACCCCTTGAAATATCCCCATATTTTATCATCTCTCTGGCTGCCTAAAGTAGCAATTGACTATTTCAATTGTTTGCCTACCAAGATGTCAAATGCCTATTGCCTTTTACAAAACCAGGTGTATCATTCATGAAAAATAACATTAAGAAGGCTATTAAGTTGCCATACCAAAGGGTTCCCTTCTTTTCTCCCTTAATCTTTCCTAGGTTTATTAATAACTCATCTAACATCCAATTTGTTAGTCTCAAATTTTGATTTCCCTTCTATCCTTCATGTAAGAAATAAAATAACTTTGTCTACATATGAAAAGATCAAGGAAATAGAACTCAAGAGTAACATATAACAAGGTTTTGAGACCTTCTACACTTTGAACTTATCCAAAGTTCAGGTGGGTATACCTTCTGTGAATATTTTCCCGCTTTAAAATTAAGATCCACAATAAACCAGTGCTAAAAACCTGTGGATTTCATCACCTCAATGAAACTAAAACACTAAAAGAAAAACTTGTATTCATTTTCAGTATTGATCTTCAAGAAAGATAGAAAGAATCCCACAATTAGATACCAATGCCTTATCCGGGCCATAGAGTCACCTAAATCAAGCAAGAGTTTTCAAAACTGAACATTCTTATACATTTCATCACTTTGGTTTTCATGAACCCCATACATGCCTAACATATACATAGGTCCTCTCCCTTTTAACTAAAACAATTCATCAGATTCATAGCAACAAACAATAGATTTGCTGACAGAAATATTTCATGCACATTTAATCCCTCTCCTGAAGAGAAAAGCCAGAAATAACATCTATAAGATTGCCTTACAATCCATGCTCATTCGAACAACCCTAGATTATCCAAATGAAACCAGCAAACTAAAGAATGCACACCAGAAGACAAAGAGATTTTAGGCTTGGAACTTTGATCTGTATATTCATATTCATTATTGAAAATATTACATAACTCAGAGTAATTTGCTTAAAACTAGAAAAAGGCCCTAAATATATTTTTGCCAGAGCTTCTTTACAAAATTCTTGTGATCCTTTTTTTACTAGTCCTGGCATCCATTTATAATATCATGGATGCTTACAAGCTTTGAAAAATTTCTTAAGAAAAGTTTGTTACAGACCACAATATTCTCTAAGAAACAATTACAAGTCCTTTTCAGCATCAACGACCTCTTCAGTTGGTTGCTCCACTGCAACATCTTCTAGCTGTTCAGGAATATCTTCTCTATGTCCGGCATACTTGTCTTTCCACTCCTAGAACACATCATCCCTCGGCCAAGAGAAGCTAACAATCTTCTTCTTCATCCCTTCTAGTCTTTTCCAAGTAACTCTTAACTACCCAATTTCTGTTTCTATGAAACCATAATATGATTTTACCTTTTCAATCTCCTCAATTGTTTTGACAAATAAGGACGTGTCATCAGTGTTAATGATTTCATTGACCCTTTGGGATAATTTATGGTCTAGCTCTTCCAACCATGCCTTCTCCTCTTTTAACTGAGTAGGACCAACAAAACCCCCTAGAAACAACTCATACTTGTGATCAGAATATTATTTTCTATACAATTAGGATTTTCTTTTCACACCTACCCTTTCTTCTAAGAGTATATTCATTTCTTTTATGAATTCAAAGGTGGATCTGAGATTTTCATTTGCCTCTGCATCTGCATGGGATGAACACATAAGCTCTAACTATTTTCCCCTAGGCACCCACTTATTTCAAATTAGTTGCAAAGTGGTCTCATCTTCTCTTAATTTAGTCAAAATATTTAGAATCCTCTTCATATAAATATCAACGACAAAGACCCAAATTGAATCAACAAACTTCAAAATTGTGGCTTTTACCTTTTCCTCATATTTGCTTGCAAACAGGACTTGAGCCTGTTTCAACTTTTCCAACTCATGTTGAACAGTTTTAGTTGGTTGGAAAATAGAAGGCATAGGAGAAGGGGGATATTCTATGATAGGACTTGTAGGTGGAGGTCTTGCTAGAGAAGAAGCTATCATAAGATTAGAGGATTCACCTTGATGGTGCTGACCTGCCAATTGACTCTGAAGCCTAGCAATAATGCTATCTCAGTTGGCTATTCATTCTTTGGCTTCATTATAAGCCTTCAAGATTGTTTCCAATTTCAACTGGAGATTAGACTTTTCTTTTTCCTCCTTTTTTCCCACTGCTACACTAAACTTTGTAGTTTCTAAGACTATGCTTGTAGCTTCCACCATCCCTGTATCTTGAACTCTTTTTAGAATCATACCTCCTAGGAAACTAGAATCCGAGGCATGTTTCCTTCTTCTATTTTCATCCTTTTTCAATGACCACATAACTAAAGCAACATTGTCTTTGCTGAAGGCCACTCCTTCCATGGGTTTAGTTTCCTTCCTGACAACTTCAAGTACCAGAGCATCAGCTATATCCCACTCAGGGAGGATCAAAACACCAACCTTTGATACCATCTCTCTTCCCTTTTCAGGAGTAATGATCTTGAATTATTCAATCATTTCTTGTTTTACCTCTTCCTCCACCTGAGTTACATGTCTATGAGGCTACTCACTGTTCCTTTCTTCACATCTGGCCTTAAATTGTTCCATGTTTTGTTTCCATACAAATTGCATGAAGGCCATTGTTGTAACAAAGTTACTATCAACCAGGAACTTCTCACTAGCTTGCTTGACAGTTAGGTCTATCTCTTTACCTTTGAGCTCACCTTCAATCAAATTCATCTCAGCACTAGGTGTCTCTTCTGGCATCCCTTCTTGTGTTTCCTCATATGTGTAGGCAATCTCCCTGAGACTCCCTAACTATAACAACTATTCTGCCACTGGTTGCTCATCTCCTATGTGGATGGGGAATTGAGATGGAGAATATAGAGGCTCATCGGTTTGCACTTTCTTCCCCACTCTTTTCCTTTTAGGGGAGTCTTGTATGTCAATGACATCTTCAATTACTCTTTTCCCTCTTTAAGTAGAAGGCTCACCAGTCACTGACATCATCACACTATATTTTTATTTTTTGCGCATGACATAATCACCCGGTGGGATAGCCTTAGCAAAGGCAGGCTTATCCAGAACCAATTTAACCCTGTCAGGCTCATTTCTCATTATAACCTCCCTCTTTTCCTTCAAAGTTTGCATGAGGTCTTCAAAATAAAGTTAAGAATTTTATTTTCTCCTCAAAGGGATTGAAACTAGAAAGAGGGTCATAACTACTATCAAATTGATGAATGAAATCAAGAGCCCTTTTGTATGCAACCCACTTCTCTTTCCTCAATTCTTGCTCATCCAAATTGAATTCATTCCTAATTAAATCTTTAGGGAATTGAAATTGGTAAGGCCTTCCTTTACATTCTCCTCTTTTTCTAAACATGTCATTGAAAAAGTCTTCAGGGTTCACAAATCTTGAAACTGCAGTTGACAATCTATATGGTTTAAAGAATTATTCAAAATACTTCCAACCACCTTTGGTGATCACAAAATGATGGGCCATGGTAATAGTTGGGAAAATAGTCCCTTTACCTCTATTTGTCAACTCTGCCTCTTGCACACCTCCAATGTGCCTTAAGACTTCTGCAATTCCTATCTTCAGTGGGACTTGATAAGGCAATAAATATGGAGTGCCCCTGAAACCATATACTCTGAAAACTATAGAAACAGGGTACAAATACATATCTCCCCAATTATGGACAATCTTAATACCCTCAGCAAACTCTTTGGGTCTGAGGAATTCTAAGAGAGCCTTAGGGATCCTAGGATTTTTTGTGCACAAAAGAATCCTAATCTTAGATGCAAAGCATCTGTCAAACTTTAAATAACTAGCATCCTTTTTGTCCCAGGACAAAATAGTACTCCAAAGTTGAATAGGCATCTCTTCCTTATCTTTCACCTTGACCAAATCCATTTCTTTTGCAAAATAATAAGCACCTTTGAGCAAAAACACGTGCATTAGAAGAGAATACCATCCAAATGGTCTGTCCACCTTACTAGTTTTTATCCCTATCGGCCCTATATGAATTGCATCAGTGAGGTAAGGCGCATAGTCAAATGTTATTGCCAGAGAGGGGTTTAGAATTTGTGCAATCATCAACATATAATGGGTTGGCATTTTTTTCTCAGTATCTTCTCCAGAAATCTAACAAAGTGCCCAATACATGCCCTTAGCTCTTAAAGTAAACAAATTCAGGGAGGAAGGTTCCATGGTGCTGGGGCCTACAACAGTCAGCCCTCCTATCTTAACAAAAAACTCTTTCAATGGTCCACTCCTAAGGTGATCCCTTTGTGCATTATAAATCTGGGCCAGTGATTCAAAATCAATAGGCTCTGACAAATTTGAAGTCTCAGTGAGCTTAAACACACTTCTGAATTCATCATCATTAATTTCAATCAGGGCTAATCCCTTCGCATTCCAGATACATCTAGCTACAGGGTCATAATTTTGTGCAATTAGAGTCAACAAATCTACATCCATGAAGACCCCAAGGACTATAAGCTTCCCCACATCCAATTCCCATATACTATTTAAAGGGGCAAGGGAATGTCTTTGACCAAAACCTACCTTGAACATTCCTAAACTAGACATCCCTATTTGTGGATCCCTTAACCAATTACCTTTGTCATATAGGCCATCCCCAATTCTTAAACGAGGGTTCTTTGGCACCAATTCTTTTGCTTTATCCCTGGCATTGGTAGTCATAGTTAGTTGTTCCAGAAATTCATCACATATATTCCTATCTTGGTAGTTTACCTTTCCTGTTAACTCCCTTCTTGGCGCCATCACGTTATTGCAATTATATCAATTGAGATTTGCACAAAACTATAATGAAACAATTCACGCAACAACACCAATCCTCAGACAACAACTAGCAAGGAAAACACAAAAAAACTTGGTTATTCGGCTGAAAAACTCGCTCTGCACCAGCTCCTCTACAACAAACTTGTCAAAATGGTACCAATATTCAATCAATGCAGACCTTAGTATGACAATTTGGCATTGAATTGAGAAATTAATCCCGCATGCTTCGGCCATCACCTCAGAATTGAATTTGTAAATCGAATTTAAAAACAGGCGCCAACGGACCACAAGTTCTCTGAGTCTTTCTCTGTTTCATTGTTTCGCCATTTCCAAGAGTTAAAAACCTCTGCACTTTTCTTTTGCGAAGCAACGACGATCATCGGATCCTTGGAACTTGCACTACCTTTATTCCTTCCGGTCTCTCTGCATTAGTGATGGGCCCTACCTTCTTTTTGCTATTTCGTGAACACTAATCCTTGCACACTTTCACCACACAAAACAACACTGGCCATTAGATCATCATCTACTTGGTCGATCTTTACTTCTTACAGTGACCACCAATCTTCTTAACTAACCGCAGTCAACCATGACGGCTAATGGTTTTTGCCACTTCGCGAAGACTAAACCGCAGGTATCTTTGGGTTACGAAACAACGACAACCGTTGGATTCACTAAGAGATGAACACCATTTAACATGCTCAGACCTTCAAAGTGGGCCCTCAGCTCAAAGACCACTTGCTCTGTTTCATCACCGGCTAGCAAACACCATGTGGCAATCGGCTATTTACTTAGGTAAGTCCATCAGATTCCATTCTAAAACCACCACGTGTTTTACTTTACCATTCTCAACATAACCGCTGGTTGAAATCAAGGCAGGCCCTCAACTACCCTTCAGAGCCACATGCATCTTACGAGTCACCAATTATTTTCACGAAGCAATCCATCTGTCTTGCCATGTCATCCACTGTGTGACCACCACATCATTTCAATATTTCTCAAACATTAACCTTCACTTGACTTGAGGCTGGGAACCCACGACAACCATCTGACTAACTCCTACTTAATCGGTCTTTAAAACTACGACCTACCTGTCCTTTGGGCCCATTGACCTTTTTGCTACTTCACAGACGTTAAATCTCAAGCAACTCCTTTTTGTGAAGCAACAACCACCGTTAGATCTTAGAAACCTGCTCATCTATTACCCTTGGCGTGGTCACCTTGCTCGGGCCCTCCACCTTTTTGCTACTTCGTGAAAGGTAAAACACATGCATTTTTTGGCTGCAAATCAACGCCAACCGTTGATCTCTTCTAAACTGATCATCCTTTATCCAATGGAAGCACTTGCCTCTAGGACCTTCCAGGTCTTTCGCTACTTCAAGAAAGGTAAATCACATTCATCTTGGGCTAGTGAAGCAATGCCAGTCGTTGGATCAAATACGAGATGTAGTCTTTTAACCTGATGAGCAACCCTCTGGTCGAGCCCGCTTACCCTTTTTCACCATTTCATGAACACTAACCTACTAGCGTCTTTGCCCAATGAAACAACCACAACCATAGGATTAACATTGACTTGCACAATTATTAAGGAGCCCGACAAACATTAGAACAAGACCTAGGTAAAGGCGTAAAGATTTAAAAAAAGTTTAAAAGACCACCTAGGGAAAATCTGATGGGGGGGAACACTTTTCATGATAGACCAACCCTTCCTTAAGTGGAAAAAGTAATGGAAGAATAGAACGCGAGGGTTTTTCCAAAACATAGGAGAGGGTTAAAAATTCAAAAACCTTAAATCCTCTTTGACCCAAGAAACACAGAGGCAACAAGGCCATTCCAAGCACATTTTGCAAATTTTTAGCCAACTATGAGACAAAAATACCCCATTCTCTAAATAGTGATAACAGTGGCTCTGACTGGGGGATGGTTGATTGTAAAATCAACACAAGAATTCAGGAACTCTGGAGAATAGACCAAACACAAGCCTAAAAAACAAACAACAAAAGAAAACCTAAATATGTACAAATTAAGACCTACTGTGCATGGATTTAAGAGAAGTAATGCTTCAGTAATTGTCCATGCACTGGAAATTCATGTACCTCACCATTCATTGTTTGCAGAAAATATGAGTCTTTTCCATTCAGATCACAAACAACAGAAGGACCTACCCATATTGATTCAAATTTCTTATGTTTCCCTTTGTCTTGCCCTCTTGCATTCCATTGAAGAACCATGTCACCTTTCTGAAACTTCCTCAGTATGGTCCTTTTATCAAACAAATATTTGGATTGTAGCTGGATTTTCAAATTCCTCTTATGGGCCAAAGTTCTAATTTCTTCTACCTCCACCATTTGAAATATTTTGTCTTCCATAGGTTCAGATAACTCCATATCCTCAACTTCCAGGAACTTGTATACTGGAAGAAGATTATTAACTGACACCCTAGCTTGTGTGCCATAAACCAGTTCAAAAGGTGAAACCCCAATTGCTTTCTTGATAGTAACCCTTTCTGCCCATAGGGCCAACTATAACTTCTGGTCCCAAGACCTTTTGTTCTCCTCTAGGATTTTCTTAATAATTTTTAAGAGGCTCTTATTACTGGATTCAGCTTTCCCATTACCATGAGGATGATACGGTGAAGAATAGGACATAACTATTCCATGGCTGGTGCAAAATTCTATGAATTCCTCTGACCTAAAGCTCATGGCATTATCCATCACCAGTTTCATAGGAACACCAAATCTGGTTATGACATTATCCATCAGGAAGTCAATAACAACCTTACTTGTGGCTCTCCTAGTGGGTATAGCTTCAATCCACTTGGTAAAATAATCAGTAGCTACTATAATCCACCTATGACCTCTTCCTAATTTCTCAACTATTTCTCCAATAAAATCAATTCCCCATTGGACAAATGGGGCTTTCACTGTGACTGGGTTGAGGGGTAAAGCTCCCTCATATTTCAATTTGGATGAAAATTTCTGGAACGGATCACATCTCTAGACATGTTCATATGCATCTTTAAACAAAGTAGGCCAATAATATCCAGCCTAAACTATCTTACCAACAGTTGTTTTGGTGGAGTAGTGACCTCCACATACTCCATCATGCATTTCAGTTAACACCCTTTTAGCCTGGGATTTATCCAAACACATCAGCAATGCCCCATCTCTGTTTCGCTAGTACAAGTCATCTTGAATAAGAACATACTTTTGAGACTTCAACTTCAATGTTCTTCTCTGATTATGAGACATGCCTTCTAAAAATGTTGCATCCCTTAAAAAATGTACTATCTCTGAGTACTAGGGCTATATCTCAATACTGGTGACCAGGATGTCCCTAACTTCTGTTGGCAAATGCACACTCCAATGAGATATTATAGGTGATTGAAGGTTTTGTCATTGATGACAACCTTACAATCCTATGACACTGGCAAGGTAATTTATCGGCACTAGCAAGGTCAGACTCTACACCGGCACATAGACCACTAGCATCAGCAGTGATAGGAAGCATACTGGCATAGAAGCCGACACAAATTTTGTTTATAATAAATTTTGTTAATTATTGTAAAATCATTGTAAGCCAACTTGGCAAGTTGTAAAATGACTCATATATATAAGAGTTCATTGTAGAACATTGTAGGTATAATGAAAGAAGATGGAAGGAGATTATTAGGTGAAATAAGGTAGACCTATTATGCGAATTATAGGTTACGGGTTTATGTATAAAGTAGAGCTATAAACCGGTACTGAATCTAGCATAGTAGATGCTATTTTGAAGTAGTACAAGACATTGGATTTATATAATCCATTTTGTAAGTCAGTGAGACTTCCCATTTTGTAATTGAGCAGTGAGCTCTAGGCACTTGGCCTTCCTGCATGTGCACACCCCTATTGTAGCAGTAATATTCTCTTATTGGCTAGTAAGTGAATATTGTGGGTCACAAATCCCACTGAGGTTTTTCCCATGCCGAGTTTCCTCATTAAACTATTGTGTTATGGTGTGTTTTTCATGTGGTTGTTGTTATCTCTGTTTATTGCATTACTCTCTGTTTACCGGTATACAATATTGATATGCTTTACATGTTTTAAGTTAAGAAAATCATTTAACCGGTTAGATACTAACTCACCCCCCCTTCTCAGTATCTGTGGGAATCCTAATAATTGGTATTAGAGCTTGGTCCTCTATTTTCAGAAGCCTAACAGCTTGAGGAAGATCTTGACACCGGTAGAGATGGAAAAATTGATGAAGCAATTAGAAGCAGCTCTCTTAGACTATGATGCAGAAAAGTTGAAAAATATCAAACTTGACGATGACCTAAAGGCTGTACAGGATATTATTCAAGCACTTCAAGAAAATCTTACCATTGCAAGAAACAAGAGAAGAGAACTTTGTGAAAAGATGCAAAATGAGAATGATGAAAAGGAAACTCTTAGTGATCTGATAAACAAGCTGAAACAAGAAAACATGACAACAAAGAATGAGATGCAGGATATGACTATGAGATTTTGAAAAGAAATTGAAGATAGAAAGAAGAATGAAGAAGATTTGACTAGAAGACTAAGTGATGCTGCAAATGAGAACACAAGACTTAGCTATGAAAATAATTTGTTGAAGACAGATCTGATGCATACACAAAATGACTCAAATGAACTTATGAGATAGAAAGAAATCTTAGAAAGAGAACTGGTTACTACAAATCAACACAAAGAAAAACTCAAGAAAAGCTCAAAAGAACTTGGTGACTTGTTGATGAATTAGAAACCTAATGGTGACACTTATGGACTTGGCTTTGAAGCTGGTGAAAGCTCTAGCATTGCAAACACACAGGATCATGGCAAACTGGCAAGACAACCTACTACTTATAAATTTAATGGCAAATGCTTTAATTGTCAAGTATGGTCATAGAGCAAAATCAATGTAGATCTAGAAATTATCAGAATACCAATACACCCACTGGTCAATGTTCAAAATGCAACAAAGTTGGTCATAATTCAGAAAATTGCAGAATGAATGTAAGATGTTATGTTTGTGGAAGATTTGGACATCTATCTAATCAATGCAGAACACAAACTGGCATAGGATATGGGAAAGCTATTCAGAAAAATAATGTGACTTGTTATGCTTGTAACAAGATTGGACATATTGCTAAATTTTGTAGAAGAAAGTCCTCACTGGTAAATAACAAAGGTCCTAGTTTGAAAGGTAAAGAAAAAGTTGAAGAAGTTAAGTAGGAATTCTCAAAACAATGGATCAGCGAATCAAAACTAAATGATGATAGGAATACTCCTCCACAGGCAGAACAAAGTGACACTCCACCAGTAGGAGACTCTTCATCTAACTAAAGAAAATTCTTTGAGGGTTTGGCAATCAAATGTGAAACATGCTATAATTCCCTCAATTGATGGTAAGAAGTTGAAATTACTTCTATACCGACATATAAGTTAAGTGATTACTTAATCGGCAAGCATTAAATGTGGTGGTTGGCAAAAATAACATTATAAATCAGTGTTTTGGCTCCAATTGCATTTCACCAAGCATTCAAACATTCGAAGAGCGCGAAAATTCCTAAGCAAAGGCATTTCGACCAAAGAAGTGAAGCAATTCAGCAAGCAATCATTCTTAAGGCAGATAAAGGTATTTATAATCATGGCTTCTTCATCTGTTCCTAAATTCATAGCAAATCCTACTGTAGTCGAAGTGATTAAACACCCTAGCCCCATATTTCAGTTAGTTCCTAAAATTGTTAAGAAGGATGATAATGTTGGTGCATTTTCTCAAATCCCCAAAGGAGTAGTTTTTGTTGAAGACCCTAGAATGTACATTCACTGTCACATAAAAGAATTCGGTGATGAGAAAATCAAGAGCATGTATAAGACTGTAATTTGTGACGATTCCGATAATATTAAACCTGAGCACAAGATAGTAGAAACCCTAGGTTTCACTGAAATTCTCAGTATTAAGCAGGGTACATGGTGCATTCTTCTGGTTAGACTCAGTTCACAAAATCACTTGAGAGGTAGTAAAAGTTGTGACAGGGTTACCTTCCACTGGTAACAGACCCGGTAAAAAAAAGGTCTCAAATGACCTAGTGATTAATCAAATAGGTGCAACCTCTGATAAGAGATCTTTAATAGTAATGATGTAACCGACATCAATGTCAGGTTCATTAGCATGATTTTAGGCTACAAAACCACACATGCAAACAGGTTAAATTCAGTCTCTAGCCTATGCATAAAGAGTGCCTATGATATGATTAAAGATAATGCAAAAATAGATGTGTGTGAATGATTGAAAGATGAACTTATTGACAATCTTGGAAAGATAAAGAAAGACAAAAAGGGGACATTTAGATTTGGAAACCTACTTGTCTATTTAACGCTACACATAACAAAACAAGTGCCTAGTATCGGTAATAAAAATCTTGGTTTTGATATACCAGTAGGCAAACAGTTGTCTGATTTACTAAATAACATGGGTGAAAATAGAGAAAAGAATATAAATGAGTACTTTGAGGCATTGAAGGCCCGGATGAATACCAGAGTCAGATTATCACAAGCAATTGTAAATAAGTATAAGGATGAAATATGCTTTGTTATTAAGAAGGATGAGATTTGGATGGAGGTAGTTGTCCCAAGAACCATTTGGGTTACTGAAATGGGTTATGAAACTGATGACCACATAATTGAAACATATGCAAAAGCCCTCCTCGAAGCACCCAAGGAACCTAAAGAAGAGGTATTTGGCAGTGCTGAGACTATTGAAAATCAAATCCAATCAAAGAAAAGGGTAAAGAAGGTGGAAGCAACAGTTAGAAGAGGATCTAGACAAGCTAAAGCTATCAAAGAAGATGAACTTAAACAAACTGGTATTACTAAAGATGAGTTAGAAGCACTACAGCCATAAATTCATGTTTCACTAGTTGCAACTTCTTCGGAAAGTGATATGCTAGCTACATTTTAAAGACTTGTGAGAAAAAGGGAACCTTCACCGGTATCTACACCTTCTCCTAGAAGAACCAAACAGAAACAACAGGCAGTAAGGCCCTCGGCTAGAAAAGTAACTCTAAAGAAAAACTAACACCCAAGAAGAAGACTCAACAAACCATTGCTCGAATTGACAAACTTCTAGATGAAATAACAGAGGATGGAAAGCTAAAAAACATCAATAAATTAAATGATTCATTATTAGCTGATGACAAAGAAAAAGTTGAAAACAGTGTAATTCTACACTTGGACATTTATAAGAAATTTTTAATGCAAGTTGTAGATGAATTACCAACAGAACTGTTTAAAAGACTTGAAGCTAGGAGGCAAGCTGTTGTAGAGCTTGATAAGAAAATAAAAGTTGAAAAACTGCTTGTTGCTTATCTTGTCAACTCACCAAAAGACATAGATGATCTAATCTCTGAGGCTAACTGATTTATTCTCAACTGCACACTGGTATATAGCACTTATGGTTGGTAGAGTGAATGAGGTAGCAAAGGAAACTGCTAATACATGGGACATATTCCTTGTAGAGAAGGAAAATTAGGAAGAACATAAAAACCCTAAACCCATCAAAGTATATCAGAAGGATAAGGATAAGGGAAAAGGCAAGGTTGGTGGACCACCTAGCATAAAAATAACGGATAATCTATCCCCACCACCTTTGGATACTCCACCGGTAGTTACCACTGACAATCAACCGGCTAGTGAGAGTATGGACATACCACAAGAGGACACAAATCCCAATTCTGAGGTGTTATATACAGTTGACATTGACATACAAAAAGTCAATATTGTGGTAGATAAGGATACAACTAGGAAAACAGATATGGCTAGTGAGCCACCGGTAATAAATGGTACAGAAGGTAAACCAGCAGATGATAACACTGAGCAACAAGCAGAGCAATAGGCTCCATCACAGCAATAGGTTCACACAGAGATAGTGCCACCGGCAACAACCAAGCAATCCAAACCTTTGCTTAAAGAAATGGAAACACAAAATGACCTACCAGAGGTCACCACAAGCAAGGAAATTGCTCCCACCAGTGGGATATAGAGTGTTGGCTCTTCAAATGCAGAATTCAAATCAACTAATGTAGCATAAGTTCTTTTGGATTCCATAAAGAAGATAACAGATTGTAGCTCACAAGCATACAAGGCAATAGATGATACCATTCCAATTTTGAAAATGATAGCACCTAAATGTAATGTAGATAATAAAGATTCTTTGAGTCAACTTGACACTTTGTCTAAATATATTACTAACAACACTGTGACAGTTGAACAAATAAAAGAGGAAGCATTCAAGGAGAGATTATAGAAGGAAAAACACAAATTCTTTGAGGAAGAAATAAAGAAGTGTACAAGGCAATTTGACACACTTTTACCAAAACTGTGTAGTACATTGAAGGAATTTAAAACTTTGTATAGGGATACATGTAAAACTAACTTTTTGACAGTAGATATAGACTAGAAGATCAACAAGATACATGAATAAATAAATCAACTAGATGACAATTTCATTGATTCATCTAATTCATTATCAATTTTTGAGCAAAAATAACAAGTTTTGAGGAAGAACAACTAAAATTGGAAAGAGAAAAGGAGAGAATAAAAGGAAAGGCTAAAGATCTAAAATGGAGACTTAGTCCAAAATTGGACTACCTCGCCTCCTTAAGAAAAGAAATATCTGATGCTTTGATTCAAGGATAGAAAACACTGGCAGAGCAAATTCAACACCTCACTGGTATAGTTCAGAGGACAAAGGCCACAATAAAAGATAGCAAAAGTTCATTGAAAGCCTGAATCTAGTTTTGGCATACCTTTTTCAGATTATAACCAACCAGTTACTAGGGTGAAACTGGAAACCACACTCAATTGACATTTTGACAACCTTTGTCATTGATGCCAAAGGGGGAGTAGTGGAAGAGAAAAATAATCAATAAATGACTCATCAACTTAGGGGGAGTACACACTCAAGGGGAGTACACATTCTTTTGGTACTCATTTTTTGGTAAGACAATTCTAGTAGATTCCTTTTGGATGACAATTTTTGGATTTTTCTCATGAGTGTTGCCATCAATGCCAAAGGGGGACATTGTTGGCAAATACACACTCCAATGAGATATTGTAGGTTATTGAAGGTTTTGTCATTGATGGAAACCTTACAATCCTATGACACTGGCAAGGTAATTTACCAGCACTAAGAAGGTCAGACTCTACACCAGCAGTGAAAGGAAGCATACCGGCACAGAAGCCGATAGGAATTTTGTTTATAATATATTTTGTTAATTATTGTAAAATCATTGTAAGCCAACTTGGCAAGTTGTAAAATGATTCATATATATAAGAGTTCATTGTAGAACATTGTAGGTATAATGAAAGAACATGGAAGGAGATTATTAGGCGAAATAAGGCAGACCTATTATGCGAATTATAGGTTAAGAGTTTATGTATAAAGCAGAGCTATAAACCGGTACTGAATCTAGCATAGTAGATGCTATTTTGAAGCAGTACAAGACATTGGATTTATATAATCCATTTTGTAAGTCAGTGAGACTTCCCATTTTGTAATTGAGCAGTGAGCTCGAGGCACTTGGCCTTCCTGCATGTGCAGGCCCCTATTGTAGTAGTAATATTCTCTTATTGGCCAGTAAGTGAATATTGTGGGTCACAAATCCTACCAAGGTTTTTCCCACATCGGGTTTCCTCGTTAAACTACTGTGTTATGGTGTGTTTTTCATGTGGTTTCTGTTATCTTTGTTTATTGCATTACTCTTTGTTTACTAGTATAAAGTGTTGATATGCTTTACATGTTTTAAGTTAAGAAAATCATTTAACCAGTTAGATACTGATTCACCCCCCCTTCTTAGTATCTGTGGGAATCCTAACAACTTCAACATTATTCACCTCAATATCAAGAAAGTTTGATTCAGGCATTAGCTTATCAAGACCTAAGCCTCTTACCAATTTATTAATTTTAAGCTCCAGATCAAACTCCTGGATTTTGGTTATCCATCTGCATCTCTTTCCAGTGACCTCAGACTGGGATAAAATATCTTTGACAGCCGCATGTGGGACATAAGAAATTACTTGTGCATTTACAAGATATGGCCTAAATGCTTTAACAACCTTGACCAAAGCATATGCTTTCTTCTCCATAATTTCATATTTTAACTCTGCAGCCTGTAAAGATTTGCTATAGAAAGCTATAGGATGTTCATATCCTTCATTATCCTTTTGTAGAAGGACTACAACCACTATATGATATGAAGCAAAAGAAAATAGAGAGAAAGGCTTACTGTAGCCAAGGGACTTCAACACTAGTGCCTCCTGAATAGCCCTTTTAATTTCATCAAAAGCCTTTGAAGCTTCTTCATCCCAACAAAACTTTGTATCCTTCTTAAGTAGTTTAATAATGGGCTTGACTATCTTTGCAAAATTTGCAATAAATCTTCTAACAAAATTTACCTTTCCCAAGAAAGATTGGATAACTTTAACACTCTTTGGCTCAGGTACATTGTTTATAGCTTCAATTCTTTCAGGGTCAATTCAAACCGCTTCCTTAGAGACAATATACCCTAACAGCTTCCCTTCAGTAACAACAAAATGACACTTTTTTGGATTTAAAGAGACACCATATTCTAGAGCCTTATTAAAAACATTTTCAAAGTGCCCACAATGGTCATCTTTCCTTTTGGAAAAACATGTTAAATCATCTTGATACACTACCATGATAATATTGATGAATTACTTGAAAGCTACATCCATTACTCTCTGAAAAGTAGCTCCAGCATTTTTCAAGCCAAAAGGCATTATTACATATACATATGTTCCCCAAGGGGTGGTAAAAGAAGTCTTGAATTGTTCAGATTCTTTCACTAACACCTGGTTATATCCTGAGAACCCATCCATCATAGACAAAAGGTCACAGCCAGTTACTCTCTACAACATTGCTTCCATATTAGGAGAAGAGGAATTGTCTTTAAAGGAAGCAACATTTAGGTTCCTGAAGTCAACGTAGAGCATTATGTCCCCATTCTTTTTTCTAACTGGGACCAAATTAGACACCCATGATGAATGCCTTATAGGCTTAATAATTCCCCCTTCCCTTAGCCTGGTTAATTCTTGTTGCATTTTAGATTCCAACAGGGGGTTAATAGGTCTTTGTTTCTATCTAAAAGGCTTAGCACTTGGAAGCAAAGGGACTTCATGCTGAAAAAGATCTTGTCTATACACCTTCAAATCTTCATAAGACCAAGCAAAAATATGCTTATATTTCTTCAATAAATTAATAAGGTTAACTCTAACATGAGGAGATAGATTTTTTCCAATATACACTAACTTGGGGGATGATTCAGTCCCTAAGTTCACTTCTTCTACTTCATCCAACTTGGTGATTGACTGCTGATGCAAATTCCTATCACTGTAACTGAATATACCTTCCAATTCTACTAATCCTTTAGGAGTTTCATTAGTTTCCAATTGAACCAAGTCATTTCCAAACACAATTACTTTATCTTCAACCACTTCAACAATGCATTGCAATCAATTTTTTCTTTATCTTCAATCACTTCTACCAATGCATTGCAATTAATTTTTTGTCCATCATAGTCATCAATGCATTGTATAAACCTGAGAATGTCTTCATCATCAGCAAACACTTGCCAATTATATACATTGTCAGGAATGGCAAGCCTAGCTTTTATCTCAACTGTGGATACACCGGTTAGTGTTACATCATCATTTTTTAATGCAACATTTGATACAAAATCAGCCATGATATTCTTTGACCTCTCTATCCAATTAATAGAGAATGCACTAAAATGTTCAATCACATCCCATACTGCATGCTTATATTTTTTTAGTCTATCATTCTTAGATGCATACTTAGATCTAACCTGATAAACAACCAATTATGAGTCTTCTAACACTTTTAACAACTGAATCTCATGCCTTTTTACAACTTCAAGCCCCAATAACAAGGCTTCATATTCAGCAGTGTTGTTTGTACACTAAAAGGCTAGCAAAAAGGAATATTTGAAGGTTATACCTGATGGGGACACAAAAAGAACTCCTGCTCCAGATCCTTCTTTAGAGAAAGCTCCATCAAAATACATGTGCCACAGATCATGTTGTTGAGATTCCAATTCAGTCACAATAGAATCAATATTCTTCAATTGAGGTAAAATTGGCTGTATTCTAAAATTGTCAAGATCCACATCAATCATACAGTTGAGCATACTAGGGTCTACTTTCTCAATTACCCTAGGGGCATGTGGTTCTCTATATAATTTGACTTGGTTTCCATTAATTGGGATGGTAGCATATGACAGATCCAACTGAACATTTCCACCTACTGCTGCAACCCACTATCTAGATAACAACATGCCATAGTGAGGTTTTGTATCAGTTACTATAACATCCATTTTGTATGTTAGTTCAGGGAATGCTGCTATTTTCACTTCCACATCTTTCATTGTACCTATCACTAGCACTTCTTTGTTGTCCATTGCATAACACTTCCCATACACTGTATTTACTGACAATCCCAATTCTTTCATGACACCATACGACATTACATTTGCAGCTACACTAGAATCTATCATATAGTTCTTAATTAATCGGTTATTCACTAACAAACTAACATAGAAATGATCAACCTGTGAAGGCTCTTGTGTAATAGTTGTTCCAACATATACCTCTAGGGTTTGCAGCTCATGATCCTTTTCATCCTTCATTGAACCTGAAAGCAAAGTTGTGCTACTGTCAGATATCTTAGAAAATAAAGATAAAGCAGCTTCTCTATGTTCCTTTATTTTCAATAATTCTATCAATGGGACAGTGACCTTCATCTGGGTTAGAGCCTGAGTCATATCAAATGTGGAGTTATTAATCTATTAGGATTCCCTCAGATATTGAGAGGGGGGCTCAATCAGTATCTAACCAGTTAAATGATTTTCTTAACTTAAAACATGTAAAGCATATCAATATTGTATACCGGTAAATAGAAAGTAATGCAATAAACAGAGATAAAAGCAACCACATGAAAAACACACCATAACACAGTAGTTTAACAAGGAAACCTGGTGTGGGAAAAACCTCGGTGGGATTTGTGACCCATGTTAGGGTTCCCACAGATACTGAGAGGGGGGGTGAATCAGTATCTGACCGGTAATGATATTTTCTTAAAATAGAACATGCAGAACATAAAGTAACAGTATACCGGCATGAAAGAATTAATGTAAATAACATAATCAAAAACATCCACATGAAAAGAACACCACAACACAAGATGTTTAATGAGGAAACTCGGTGTGGGAAAAACCTTGGTGGGATTTGTAACCCACAATATTCACTTACTGGCCAATAAGAGAATATTACTTACAATAGGGGCCTGCACATGCAGGAAGGCCAACTGCCTAGAGCACACTGCTCAATAAGAAGTCACACTGACTTACAATGAGGATTATGCAAATCCAATGATCTGTACTACTTTACAATAGCATCTTCAATGCCAGATTTAGTACCGGTTCTTTCTCTATTCTTTACATATACCCTTGACCTACAATTCGCACATTAGGTCTACCTTATAATTTTCTTTATGCTTCCTATCCATATCCTACAAATGACTACAATGATCTCTTTTATATACAAGAGTCATTTTACAATTTGCCAAGTCGGCTTACAATAATAAACAAAATATTACATATCAGAAATCTTGTCAGCCTCTGTGCCAGTATACATGTTCTCTTCTATGCTGGTGTAGATTGATCTTGCTGATGCCGATGCACTGTCTTGTTTGAATAATGCTTTGTCGGTATAATGTCTTGCCGGTGCCATAGGATTGCAAGGTTGCCATCAATGACAAAACCTTCAATCACATACAATGTCTCATTGGAGTGTCCATATGCCAACAATCTCCCCCTTTGGCATTGATGGCAATACTCATGAGAAATTTCAAAAGGATATCCAAAAAAGTTACCAAAAATGTGAGAACTCCCCCTGAGCATATGATCCCTGTGTTTTTTAATTTTCTCATCCTACTACTCCCCCTTTGGCATCAATGACAAAGGTTAATAGAGTTTGTAGTTGCACCAATCCATAACCTCAACCTTGTAGTTGGGTAGTTATTATCTGAAGAAGATCTCCCAAAATTAAGTTTATGCCATCCATAAACTTCTTAGTGTCTTTTATTGTTGTCTCAGTTCTATTTACTATACCGGTGAGATACTGCAAGTGCTCTGCCAATGTTTTGCTTCCCTGTGTTAGTGCCTCTGAGATTTCCTTCCGCAGAGATGCTAAAAAGTCCAATCTTGGACTTAGTTTAGATCTCAAGAGTTTTTCCTTGTTTATTATTTTCTCTTTTTCTCTTTCCAATTTGAGTACTTCTTCCTCAAAATTTGTTATCTTTTCCTCAAAAAATGATAATGTATCAGGTGAGTTAACAAAATTATCTGCAAGTTTATTGATCTCTTCCTGTACCTTGCTCATCTTTTTGTCTACATCTATGGTCAAAAAGTTTGTCTTACAGGTGTCTTTGTACAGAATTTTGTACTCTTTCAATAAATTGCACAGTTCCGGTAGAAGTGTGTCAAATTCCCTCTTACACTTCTTTATTCCTTCCTCAAAGAATTTTCGTTTCTCTTTTTCTACAATTTCCTTTACAGTTTCTACCTTTGTTTGCTCAAAATTTTTAGAAATATATTTACAAAGTGTATCCAACTGGCCTAAAGAATCTTTATTGTTTATATTATAATTAGGAGCTATTGATTTCAAAAATGGAATTGAATCATCTATTGATTTATAAGCTTGTGAGCTATAATCAGTTATTTTCTTGATAGAATCAAGTAATACCTCAGTCACATTTGATGGTGACCCAACAAACTGAGTGTCAGTGGAAGTGACCATGCTAATATTGACCTCTGGTAGGTCTGTTTATGTCTCCATCTCTTTAAGCATTGGTTTTCCTGCATCATTTCTTACCGGTGGCATCTATTCTGAAGCCTTTAGCTCTATTGGTTGCTCTGTTTGTGTTGCAGATTCCATCTTTTTCTCTGTATCTGCTGCCGGTTGCTCTGTGTTTCCTGTTACCAGAGGCTCTTTGGATATACTTGATTTATCTATTGTATCCTTATCTACCACTATGTTGGTCTTCTGAGTATCAACATTCACAGTATATAGGACTTCAGGATTAGGATTATTATCCTCTATATCCATACTCTCAGCTACCAGTTGATCTTCAGTGGTTGTTGTTTTTACCGGTGGAGTATTTAGAGGAGGTGGGGGTAAGTTGTCTCTAATCTTGATACTTGGTGGTCCACCAACTTTACCTTTCCCTTTGTCCTTCTAATATACCAGAATGGGCTTAGGATTCCTATATTCTTCTTGTTTTTCTTTTTCAACCAAGAATGTATCCCAACCATTTTCTGTTTCCTCTGAAACCTCTATAACTCTACCTACCATCAGTGAAATTTGCTGGTGTACAGTGGAAAAAATTGTCTAGTTGGCCTGAGCTATCAGATCATCAATTTCCTTAGGTGAGTTAACTGGGTATACTGCAAGTAGTTTTTCTATTTTAATTTTCTTATCCAATTCAATTATTCCTTGCCTTCTGGCCTCAAGTCTTTTATATAGTTCATCAGGAATTTCACTTAAGACTTGCAACAAAAACTTTTTATACATGTCCATGTGTAATATAACACTCTCCTCAACTTGTCCTTTCTCATCATCTGATAGGGTGTCATAGATTTTCCCTATGTTTTTCAATTTACCTTCCTCTGTGATCTCATTCAGTAATATATCAAGAGGGGCCAAATTAGTGTTTGTCTTTTTCTTCCTTTTGGGGGTTAGCTTCTTCTTAGGTGTGACCTTTTTGACTGGAGATCTCACAGCTTGTTGCTTCTATTTTGTCCTTCTAGGTGAAGGAGTGGTTACCGGTGAGGGATCTCTTTTCCTAAAAACTCTTTTAAAAGTTGCTGGCATATCTCCTTCTGAGGAAGTACCTACCGGTGATAGATGAGTTTCAGGTTGTTGGGTTGCCAACTCATCTTCAGTTATGTTGGTTTTCTTTAATACATCTTCCTTTATGGCTTTTGCTTGTCTGGATCCTTTTCTCACAAATGCCTCAACCTTTTTCACTCTCTTCTTAGATTGAATTTGACTTTCTATGGTCTCAACACTACCAAATACTTCTTCCTTTGGTTCATTGGGGGCTTCCAGAAGTGCTTTGGCATAAGTTTCCACTATGTGGTCATCTGTTTCATAGCCCATCTTTGTTACCTAGATTGTCCTTGGGATGACTGCTTCCATCCAGATCTCATCCTTTTTTATTACAAAACATATATCATCCTTGTATTTGTTGACAATTTCCTGTGATAGTCTGATTCGTTTGTTCATTCTGACCTTTAGTGCTTGAAAATACTCATTGATATTCTTTTCCTTGTTTTCACCCATGTTGTTGAATAAGTCTGATAATTGTTTTCCTACCAGTATGTCGAATCCAAAATCCTTGTTGCCTATACCGGGAGCCTGTTTGGTTATATGTAGCATTAAGCATACAAGTAAATTTCCAAATCTAAAGGTTCCTTTCTTATCTTTCTTGATTTTGCCTAGGTTATCAATCAATTCATCTTTTAACCATTCACAAACATCAATTTTCACATTGTCCTTAACCATGTCATAAGTACTCTTTATGCATAAACTAGAAAATGAGTTAAGCCTATTAGCATGAGTTGCTTTGTACCCTAAAATCATGCTAATGAATCTCACATTTGTATCAATTACATCATTAACCCTCAATGATCTCTTGTCGGATGTTGCACCAGTTAACTTCATTACTAGGTTATTGGAGACCTTCTTAGTTTGTCAGGTCTGTTATCAGTGGAAGGTAACCCTGTTACTGCTTTCACAACTTCCTTTGTAATTTTGTGCACTGAATCAAGCCAAAAGAATGAACCATGTACCCTGCTTAAAACTATCCTAATCACTTCCTTGGGAAATTCAGGAATGCAGAGGATTTCAGTGAATCCTAGGGTTTCAACAACTTTATGTTCATGTTTCACATTTCCAGAATTGTCACATATAACAGTCTTATACATGTTTTTGATTTCTTCATCACCTAATTCCTCTATGTTGCAATTAATATACATTCTAGGGTCTTCTGCATAAACAACACCTTTTGGAATTTGGGAAAAAGCACCTGTATTGTCATCTTTCTTAGCTACCTTGGGAACTAGCTCAAACACGAGCCTAGGGTGTTTTATAACCTCGCCTACTATAGGGCTTGCTATGAGTTCAGGTGCAGAGGAGGATGCCATGATGATAAATACCTTTTTCTGCCTTTGAATGGATTGATTGCTGAAGTGCTTTGCCTCTTTGCTCGAAAATGCCTTAGCTTGGAAATCTTCATGCTCTCTGAAAGTTTGAATGTTCGGTGAGGTGAAATGGAGCCAAAACCTTATTTTATAAAGTCTTTTCTGCTACCTACCACATTAATTGCTTGCCAATAATATATTAGCTCAACTTTATTTGCTGGTAATGAATGATTTTCAACTTATTTTCTCTAACTGAGGGAATAATAGCACATGTGTCATTAGATTACCAAACCCTCAAGATAATTTTCTTCAATTTGATGAAGAACATCCTATCGGTGGAGCATTTGTTGGTTCTGTCAGTGGAGCATTTGTTGTCTACCGGTGTACCTTTACTTCTACAAAATTTAGCAATATGACCAATCTCGTTACATGCATAACAAGTTACATTATTTTTCTGAATAGCTTTCCCATAACCTATGCTGGTTTGTGTTCTGCATTTATTTGATAAATGACCAAATCTTCCACAAACATAACATCTTACATTCATTCTGCAATTTTCAGAGTTATGACCAATTTTGTTGCATTTGGAGCATTGACCGGTGGGAGGATTGATGTTCTGATAATTCCTAGATCTACATTCATTTGCCCTATGACCATATTTATTGCACTTAAAGAATTTTCCATTGAATTTGTAAGTATTAGAAGGTCTTACCGGTTTGCTGTGATCCTGGGTATTTGTAGTACCAGAGTTTTCTCCAACTTCAAATCCAATTCTAGAAGTGTCACCTTTGGGTTTTTGATTCTTCAATAAGGTACCAAGTTCTTCTGAGCTTTTCTTGAATTTTTCTTTATGTTGATTTGCAGTTTCCAATTCCCTTTCCAAGATTTCTTTTTGTCTCATTAGTTCATTCGAGTCATTCTGAGTATGCATCAGATCTATTTTCAACACGTCATTTTCATAGCTAAGTCTTGTGTTCTCATTTGCTGCATCACTTAGTCTCCTAGTCAATTCTTCTTCATTATTCTTTCTATCCTCAATCTCTTTGCAAAATCTCATAGTCATATCCTACATTTCATTTTTTGTTGTCATGATCTCTTGTTTCAATTTCCTTATCATATCATTTAGTGATTCCTTTTCATCATTCTCATTTTGCAATTTTTCACAAAGTTCTCTTCTCTTATTTCTTATAACGGTAAGATTTTCTTGAAGTGCTTGAATAATGTCCTGAGCTACTTTTAAATCATCTTCTAATTTGATATTTTTCAACTTCTCTGCATCATAGTCAGTAAGAGCTCCTTCAAGTTGCTTCATTAGATTTTCCATCTTTACCGGTGTCAAGATCTTCCTCAAGTTGTTAGGCTTCTGAAAATAGAGGACCAGGCTCTGATACCAATTGTTAGGGTTCCCATAGATACTAAGAGGTGGGGGGGGTAATCAGTATCTGATCGGTAATGAGATTTTCTTAAAATAGAACATGCAGAACATAAAGTAACAGTATACCGGTATGCAAGAATTAATGTAAATAACAGAATCAAAAACATCCACATGAAAAGAACACCATAACATAAGATGTTTAATGGGGAAACCCGGTGTGGGAAAAACCTCGGTGGGATTTGTAACCCACAATATTCACTTACTGGCCAATAAGAGAATAATACTTACAATAGGGGCCTCCACATGCAGGAAGGCCAACTGCCTAGAGCACACTACTCAATAAGAAGTCACACTGACTTACAATGAGGATTATGCAAATCCAATGATCTGTACTACTTTACAATAGCATCTTCAATGCTAGATTCAGTACCAGTTCTTGCTTTATTCTTTACATATACCCTTGACCTACAATTCGCACATTAGGTCTACCTTATAATTTTCTTTATGCTTCCTATCCATATCCTACAAATGACTACAATGATCTCTTTTATATACAAGAGTCATTTTACAATTTGCCAAGTCGGCTTACAATAATAAACAAAATATTACATATCAAAAATCTTGTCGGCCTCTGTGTCGGTATACATGTTCTCTTCTGTGCCGGTGTACATCTTCTGTGTCGGTGCCGATGTAGATTGATCTTACTGATGCCGGTGCACTGTCTTGTTTGAATAATGCTTTGTCGGTATAATGTCTTGCTAGTGCCATAGGATTGCAAGGTTGCCATCAATGACAAAACCTTCAATCACATACAATGTCTCATTGGAGTGGCCATATGCCAACAACCCACAATATTCACTTACTGGTCAATAAGAGAATATTACTGCTACAATAGGGGCCTGCACATGCAAGAAGGCCAAGTGCCTAGAGCTCACTACTCAATTACAAAATGGGAAGTCTCACTGACTTACAAAATGGATTATATAAATCCAATGTCTTGTATTGCTTCAAAATAGCATCTACTATGCCAGATCCAGTACCGGTTTATAGCTCTGCTTTATACATAAATCCTTAACCTATAATTCGCATAATAGGTCTACCTTGTTTAACCTAATAATCTCCTTCCATCTTCCTTTTTTTATTCACCTTAATGTTCTACAATGAACTCTTATATATATGAGTCATTTTACAACTTGCCAAGCTGTCTTACAATGATTTTACAAAAATTAACAAAATATATTATAAACAAAATTCTTGTCGGCTTTTGTGCCGATATGCTTCCTTTCACTGTCAGTGTCGGTGGTCTATGTGTCAGTGTAGAGTCTGACCTCGCCAATGCTGGTAAATTACCTTGCCGATGTCATAGGATTGTAAGGTTGCCATCAATGACAAAACCTTCAATCACCTACAATATCTCATTGGAGTGTGCATTTGCCAACAATCTCCCCCTTTTGCATTGATGGCAACACTCATGAGAAAAATTCAAAAACTGTCATCCAAAAGCAATCTGCTGGAATTGTCTTACCAAAAATTAAGTACCAATAGAATGTGTACTCCCCCTGAGTTGATGAGTCATTTACTGATTATTTTTCTCATTCCACTACTCCCCCTTTGGCATCAATGACAAAGGTTCTCAAAGTGTCAATTGAGTGTGGTTTCTAGTTTCACCCTAGTAACCGGTTGGTTACAATCTGAAACAGATCTGCCAAAACTAGATTCATGCTTTCAATGAAATATTTGTTCTCTTTTATTGCGGCCTCTGTCCTTTGAATTGTACCGATGAGGTGTTGCATTTTCTTTGCCGATGTTTTCTGTCCTTGAATCAAAGCATCAGATATTTCTTTTCTTAAGGAGGCGAGGTAGTCCAATTTTGGACTAAGTCTCCATTTTAGATCTTTAGCCTTTCCTTTTATTCTCTCCTTTTCTCTTTCCAACTTTAGGAGTTCTTCCTCAAAACCTATTATTTTCTGCTCAAAAACTGATAATGAATCAGATGAATCAATGAAATTGTCAGCTAGTTGATTTATTTCTTCTTGTATTTTGTTGATCTTCCGGTCTATATCTACTATCAAAAAGTTAGTTTTACATGTATCACTGTACAAAGCTTTAAATTCCTTCAATGTACTACACACTTCTGATAAAAGTGTGTCAAATTGCCTTGTACACTTCTTTATTTCTTCCTCAAAGAATTTGTGTTTTTCCTTCTCTAATCTCTCCTTGAATGCTTCCTCTTTTATTTGTTCAACTGTCACAGTGTTGTCAGTAATATACTTAGACAAAGTGTCTAGTTGACTCAAAGAATCTTTATTATCTACATTACATTTAGGTGCTATCATTTTCAAAATTGGAATGGTATCATCTATTGCCTTGTATGCTTGTGAGATACAATCTTTTATCTTCTTTATGGAATCCAAACGAACTTATGTTACATTAGTCAATTTGAATTCTGCATTTGAAGAGCCAACACTCTGTATCCCGCCAGTGGGAGCAATTTCCTTTCTTGTGGTCACCTCTGGTAGGTCAATTTGTGTTTCCATTTCTTTAAGAAAAGGTTTGGATTACTCAGTTGTTGTGATGGAGCTTGTTGCTCTGTGTCATCATCTGCTGGTTTACCTTCTGTACCAGTTGTTACCAATGGTTCACTAGCCATATCTGTTTTCCTAGTTGTATCCTTATCTACCACAATATTGACTTTTTGTGTGTCAATGTCAACTGTATATAACACTTCAGAATTGGGATTTGTGTCCTCTTGTGCTATGTCCATACTCTCACTAGCCGGTTGATTGTTAGTGGTAACTACCGGTGGAGTATCTAGAGGTAGTGGGGATAGATTATCTATTATTTTTATGCTAGGTGGTCCACCAACCTTGCCTTTTCCCTTATCCTTATCCTTCTGATATACTTTGATGGGTTTAGGGTTTCTATATCCTTCCTGCTTTTCCTTCTCTACAAGGAATATGTCCCATGCATTAGTAGTTTCCTCTGCTACCTCATTCACTCTACCAACCATAAGTGCTATATGCCGATGTGCAATTGAGAATACTGATCGGTTAGCCTCAGAGATCAGATCATCTATCTCTTTTGGTGAGTTGATAGGATAAACAACAAGTAGTTTTTCAACTTTTATTTTCTTATCAAGAACTACAACAACTTACCTTCTAGCTTCAAGTCCTTTAAATAGTTATGTTGGTAATTCATCTACAACTTGCAATAAACATGTAAAGCATATCAATACTGTATATCGGTAAATAGAAAGTAATGCAATAAACAGAGATAACAACAACCACATGAAAAACACACCATAACATTGTAGTTTAATGAGGAAACCCGATGTGGGAAAAACCTCGGTGGGATTTGTGACCCACAATATTCACTTACTGGCCAATAAGAGAATACTATTGCTACAATAGGGGCCTGCACATGCATAAAGGCCAAGTGCCTAGAGCTCATTGCTCAATTACAAAATGGGAAGTCTCACTGACTTACAAAATGGATTATATAAATCCAATGTCTTGTACTGCTTCAAAATAGCATCTATTATGCCAGATCCAATACCGGTTTATAGCTCTACTTTATACATAAACCCTTAACCTATAATTCGCATAATAGGTCTGCCTTGTTTCACCTAATAATCTCCTTCCATCTTCCTTTTTTTATTCACCTTAATGTTCTACAACGAACTCTTATATATATAAGTCATTTTACAACTTGCCAAGTCGGCTTACAATGATTTTATAATAATTAACAAAATATATTATAAACAAAATTCTTGTCGGCTTTTGTGCCAGTATGCTTCCTTTCACTGCCGGTGTCGGTGGTCTATGTGTTGGTGTAGAGTTTGACCTTTCTAGTACTGGTAAATTACCTTGTCGGTGTCATAGGATTGTAAGGTTTCCATCAATGACAAAACCTTCAATCACCTACAATATCTCATTGGAGTGCACATTTTCCAACATAATCAACTCAGTATTAGTCTTAACTTTCTCTATCTTAGGCTGACTTGTCTTCTTCATTGTGGCAGTTCCTTGTATATCACCAGTAGAATTGTTATCCATACCCTTGGCTACATCTTTAATTTTTTCTTTATTTTATGAATATTGAGCCAAGTTCACCTTGATCCTCATCCTTCTTAGTACTTCTCAAATTGTAATTGTTCTTGGCTTTGGCTATGGCAACCTTAGTGAGATTTCTCACTTCTTTATCACTGGGTCTTCTGAGATGAACTTCTTCATCTTCAATTGTTACCACGTTCAAAGTGGGATGCCAATCAAGGGTCAACTGTCCTTGGTAAGACCTTTTACTATTTAACACATCACATTCACTAAGTTCACTTTGTAATGACTCATCATCACTTTCAATAATAGTTTCAAACATATTGATATCAAGCTCAGCCTCTTGTCTCATGGATTCTTCAAGGGCTTGAGCTACAACACATTGATGAGGAGAATGTGGTCTGTCACAAGCCATGCACCAAGGAGTATTCTCCATATTATGAACATTTCCTCCTTTTAAAGGATCTGGGGTATCTTGGTTCTAAGTGTTTTTTGGCTTCTCATTTTGGGGTTTTTCATCCTTCCAAGTGGTGTTATAAGGCATGTCATGCAACCTAGGAGGTCTATCTTGCCAATTGTAATGAGGCTTATCATTTTTACTCACCTTGGTAGTAAGATCTTTCATGGCAGTCACTAATTTCTCTATTTTGTCTTCTTCTTTAGCAACTTTATTGGGTTGTTGCTTTGATTCTTGCCACAACCTACCATCAGTTCTTCTCCCTACTTTCCCAGATAATTTCCTATTACCCTCCACATTGATGGCAATTCTAAATGCATCCCTCAGACTATGCGGATTTTTATCCCTCGGAATATAGGTCATTTTAGAATCAAAAGAATTATAATAAGTATTCAAACACATTATCATCTAGCCTCATTACTTGATATAGCCTATGCATTGCTTTCTGAAATCTAGCATTGAAGTCTATGACAATTTCATTATTAGAATTTTTGATATTATTGAACTCATTGAGCATAAAGCTCACATTTGTCTTGTCATCATATTGTTCTTGAAAGCAATTTTTTAAATCTTCCCAAGACCCAATGCTATTCATAGGAAGACCTCTATACCAATCCCTTGCATCATCTACTATGGATTGTACAAACAATTTCATGATGACATCTTCATCTATTATTTCATAATCATTGATTAAGTCACTAAAATATTTTAAGTGCTCTTCTGCACTAATTGCATTGTTGTTAGCAAACTTGTGTAGTCTATCCCTTAATTCTGTAGGAATATGGTTGGGGCACCCTGGGATTCCATGAAAGAAGAGTTGTCTGTATAATTCCAAGTTAATAGGTCTTCTCTAGAATTGATTAGCAGCATTGTTATTTCCTATGTTCATTCTTACATTAGGGTCATGAGTTAGAGGGATCTAGTTACCTTGAATAGTAATAGGGGCTTGATTAGCTGGGACAGTACTCATAGGCAAAGTTGACTGATTTTTGACCAGAGGGGGTTAAGCTTGCTGAGGAAAAAGTTTATTTAGGTCTACTAAGGGAAAACTTATAGGAGGAGCTTTTAGATAACTAATATTTATTTTAACTTCTTGATTGGCTGCTTCTAATTCAGCCTTTTCCAACTCCATTTGCAGATCTTCTTTCTCTTTCCTCATCCTCTCCATCTATCTCTCATGTGCTGATAACATATGAGAGATCTTTGCTGTAGTATTAGATCCAGACCCATCTTCCATGCACTTTTGTTTTCCCTTATCAACATTATTTCTAACAGGTTGTGGGTCACTAAGGACTTCCCTATTTGGTTGTACAATAGGTTTGTATGCAGGGTTGGTCTTAGCAACTAGAATTTCTCTAATGACTGGACCCTCATCCTCACTCTTAGCTTTCTGAATAATTCAAGATCAGCAATTTATCTTAGAAGCCTGTCTCTCTCCATCAATTTTGCTTTTACCTCTCTTTCCTTATTTGCTTCCTTTTGTGTTCTTAAGGAAATTAAATGATGGACTTTTCTATTCAGGACTTCAATTTCTTGGGATATCTTATCTTCATCAAGGAAGATTTCTTTAGAGTCTGACACATTGACTTGGTCAATATCAATTAAACTAATGTTTCCATCAACTGTCCTAGGTACAAAATCTCTCTTAATATTTGAACTATTCCTATCTTTCCCAGATAAACTAATATGAGATATCCTTTGATTTTGAATTTGGACTTCCTCATTACTACCAAACAACCCAGAATGGAAACTGAAAATATCCTGATCAAACTCATGGGAAGAAGAATTTGAATTGGCATATATGGGCTTTTCAGATGACTTGCCCACTTTAAAGCTCTTTTGTACCCAAGCAGCATTGGAAGGCTCATGTACAATTGATCTTTTCTGACCTCTCCTTTCCTATTCAGGTAATCCCTCTTGCAATGTCTCTTAAGGATGCTTCCTCATGAATGACCTGGTGTTCCTTCCTCTCTGCATCGTGCCTATTTTTCTTAAAAGAGTTACACTTATTTAAAAGGATAGGTTATAATTGTTAGAGTCTCCACCCACAAAGATTGTGGGAAATAAGAAAAAAAGCTTAAACAAATCACTTCCAAAGATTTAACAAAATTGAGAAGATTCTCAAAGAGAAAGATAGCACAAATGAGAGATCAGGCAATCTTCCACAACACAGATATCCAAGCAAACTTCTGAACTAATTTAGGAACCAATCTGTAACATAGATATGCACTATGACTCTCCCTAGTAGAGTTGCCACTTTTGTTAGTCTCAAATTTTGATTTACCTTCTATCCTTCTTGTAAGAAATAAAATAATTTTGTCTGCATATGAAAAGATCAGGGAAATAGAACTTAAGAGTAACATATAAAAAGATTTTGAGACCTTCTACACTTTGAACTTATCCAAAGCTCAGGTGGGTATACCTTCTGTGAATATTTTCACCCTTTAAAATTGAGATCCACAATAAACCAATGCTAAAAACCTGTGGATTTCATCACCTCAATGAAACTGAAACACTAAAAGAAAAACTTGTATTCATTTTCAGTATTGATCTTCAAGAAAGATAGAAAGAATCCCACAATTAGATACCAGTGCCTTATCCCAGCCACAGAGTCACCTAAATCAAGCAAGAGTTTTCAAAATTGAACATTCGTATGCATTTCATCACATTGGTTTTCATGAACCCAATACATGCCCAACATATACATAGGTCCTCTCCCTTTTAACTAAAATAATTCATCAGATTCATAGCAACAAACAATAGATTTGCTGACAGAAATATTTCATGCACATTTAATCCCTCACCTGAAGAGAAAAGCCAGAAATAAAGTCTATAAGATTGCCTTGCAATCCATGCTCATTCGAACAACCCTAGATTATGCAAATGAAACCAGCAAACTAAAGAATGCACACCAAAAGACAAAGAGATTTTAGGCCTAGAACTTTGATCTGTGTATTCATATTCATTCTTGAAAATATTACATAACTTAGAGTAATCTGCTTAGAATCAGAAAAAAACCCTAAATATATTTTGCCAGAGCTTCTTTACAAAATTCTTGTGATCCTTTTTTTACTAGTCCTGGTATCTATTTATAATATTATGGATTCTTACAAGCTTCAGACAATTTCTTAAGAAAAGTTTGTTACAGACCGCAATATTCTCCAAGAAATAGTTACAAGTCCTTTTCAGCATCAACGGCCTCTTCAGTTGGTTGCTCCACTGCAACATCTTCTAGTTGTTCTGGAATATCTTCTCTTTGTCTGGTATACTTGTCTTTCCACTCCTAGAACATGTCATCACTTAGCCAAGAGAAGCTAACAATCTTCTTCTTCATCCCTTCTAGCCTTTTCCAAGTAACTCTTAACTGCCCAATTTTTGTTTCTATGAAACCATAATTTGATTTTACCTTTTCAATCTCCTCAATTGTTTTGACAAATAAGGATGTGTCATCAGTGTTAATAATTTCATTGACCCTTTGGGATAATTTGTGGTCCAACTCTTCTAGCCATGCCTTCTCCTCTTTTAACTGAGTAGGACGAACAAAACCCCCTAGAAACAACTCATACTTGTGATCAAAATATTCTTTTCTATACAATTGGGCTTTTCTTTTCACACCTGCCCTTTCTTCTGAGAGTATATTCATTTCTTTTATGAATTCATAGGTGGATCTGAGATTGTCATTTGCCTATGCATCTGCATGGGATGAACACATAAGCTCTAACTCTTTTCCCCTAGGCACCAACTTATTTAAAATTAGTTGCAAAGTGGTCTCATCTTCTCTTAATTCAGTCAAAATATTCAGAATCCGATTCATAGAAATATGAATGATAGAGGCCCTCACTTAATCAACAAACTTCAAAATTGTGGCTTTTACCTTTTCCTCATATTTGCTTGCAAACAGGGCTTGAGCCTGTTTCAACTTTTCCAAATCATGTTGAACAGTTTCAACTAGTTGGAAACTAGAAGGCATAGGAGAAGGGGGATATTCTATGATAGGACTTGTAGGTGGAGGTCTTGTTGGAGAAGAAGCTATCATAAGAGTAGAGGATTCACCTTGATGGTGCCGACCTACCAACTAACTCTGAAGCCTAGCAATAATGCTATCTCGGTTGGCTATTCCTTCTTTGGCTTCATTATAAGCCTTCAAGATTGTTTCCAATTTTAACTGGAGATTAGCCTTTTCTTTTGCCTCCTTTTCTGCCACTGCTACACTAACCTTTGCAGTTTCTAAGACTATGCTTGTAGCTTCCACCATCCCTATATCTTGAACTCTTTTTACAATCATACCTCCTAGGAAACTAGAACTTGAGGCATCTTTCCTTCTTCAATTTTCATCTTTTTTCAATGACCACATAACTAAAGTAGCATTATCTTTGCTGAAGGTCACTCCTTCCATGGGTTTAGTTTCCTTCCTGACTGCTTCAAGTACTAGAGCATCAGCTATATCCCACTCAGGGAGGATCAAAACACCAACCTTTGATACCATCTCTCTTCCCTTTTCAAGACTAATGGTCTTGAATTCTTCAATCATTTCTTGTTTTACCTCTTCCTCCACCTGAGTTACATCTCTATGAGGTTGCTCACTCTTCCTTTTTTCACATCTGGCCTTAAATTGTACCATGTTTTGTTTTGATACAAATTGCATGAAGGCCAGTGTTGTAACAAAGTTATTATCAGCTAGGAACTCCTCACTAGCTTGCTTGACAGTTAGGTCCATCTCTTTACCTTTGAGCTCACCTTCAGTCAAATTCAGGTCAGCCTAGGTGGCTCTCCTAGCATCCCTTCTTGTGTTTCCTCATATGTGTAGGCAATCTCCCCGAGACTCCCTAACTCTAACAACTATTCAACCACCGCTTGCTCATCTCCTATGTGGATGGGGGATTGAGATGGAGAATACAAAGGCTTATAGGTTTGCACTTCCTTCCCCACTCTTTTCCTTTTAGGGGAGTCTTGGATGTCAATGACATCTTCAATTGCTCTTTTCCCTCTTGAAGTAGAAGCCTCACTAGTCACTGGCATCATCACATCGTATTTTGATTTTTTGTGCATGACATAATCACTCGATGGGATAGCCTTAGCAAAGGTAGGCTTAGCGAGAACCAATTTAACCCTGTCAGGGTCATTTCTCATTATAACCTCCCTCTTTTCCTTCAAAGTTTGCATGAGGTCTTCAAAATAAAGAATTAAGAATTTGATTTTCTCCTTAAAGGGATTGAAACTAGAAAGAGGGTCATAACTACTATCAAATTGATGAATGAGATCAAGAGCCCTTTTGTATGCGACTCACTTCTCTTTCCTCAAATCTTGCTCATCCAAATTGAATTCATTTCTAATTAAATCTTCAGGGAATTGAAATTGGTGAGGCCTTCCTTTACAAACTGCTCTTTTTCTAAACATGACGTTGAAAAAGTCTTAGGGGTCTACAAATCTTGAAACTGTAGTTGACAATCTATATGGTTTAAAGAATTCTTCAAGATACTTCCAGCCACCTTTGGTGTTCACAAAATGATGGGCCATGGTAATAGTTGGGAACATAGTCCCTTTACCTCTATTTGTCAACTCTACCTCTTGCACACCTCCAATCTGCCTTAAGACTTCTACAATTCCTATCTTTAGTGGGACTTGATAAGGCAATAAATATGGAGTTCCCCAGAAACTATATACTCTAAAAACTGTAGAAACGGGGTACAAATACATATCTCCCCAATTATAAACAATCTTAATACCCTCTACAAACTCTTTGGGTCTAATGAATTCTAAGAGAGCCTTAGGGATCCTAGGGTTTTCTGTGCACAAAAGAATCCTAATCTTAGATGCAAAGCATCTGTCAAACTTTAAATAACTAGCATCCTCTCTATCTCAGGACAAAATAGTACTCCAAAGTTGAATAGGCATCTCTTCCTTATCTTTCACCTTGACCAAATCCGTTTCTTTTGCAAAATAATCAGCACCTTTGAACAAAAACATGTGCATTAGAGGAGAATACCATCCAAATGGTTTGTCCACCTTACCATTTTTTATCCCTACCAGCCCTATATGAATTGCATCAGTGGGGTAAGGCGCATAGTCAAATGTTATTGCCAGAGGGGTTTAGAATCTATGCAATCATTAGCATATGATGGGTTGGCATTTTTCTCTCAGCATCTTCTCCAAAAATCTAACAAAGTGCCCAATACATGCCCTTAGCTCTTAAAGTAAACAAATTCAGGGAGAAAGGTTCCATGGTGTTGGGGCCTACAACAGTCAGCCCTCCTATCTTAACAAAAAACTATTTTAGTGGGCCACTCCTAAGGTGATCCCTTTGTGCATTATAAACCTGGGCCAGTGATTCAAAATTAGTAGGCTCTAACAAATTTGAAGCCTCACTGAGCTTAAACACACATCTAAATTTATCATCATTAATTTCAATCAGGGCTGATCCCTTCACATTCCTGATACATCTAGCTAAAGGGTCATAATTTTGTGCAATCAAAGTCAACAAATCTACATCCATGAAGACCCTAGGGACTATAAGCTTCCCCACATCCAATTCCCATATATTATTTAAAGGGGCAAGGGAATGTCTCTGACCAAAACCTACCTTGAATAGTCCTAAACCTAACATCCCTATTTGTGGATCCCTTAACCAATTACCTTTGTCATATAGGCCATCCCCAATTCTTAAACGAGGGTTCTTCAGCACCAATTCTTTTTCTTTGGCCTCGACATTGGTAGACATAGTTAGTTGTTCCAGAAAGTCGTCACATATATTCCTATCTTGTTAGTTTACCTTTCATGCTAACTCCCTTCTTGGAGCCATCCCATTAATGAAATTATATCAATTGAGATTTGCACAAAACTCTAATGAAATAATTCACACAACAACATTGATCCTCAGACATCAACTAGCAAGGAAAACACAAAAAAACTTGGTTATTCGCCTAAAAAAACTCGCTCTGCACCAACTCCTTTGCAACAAACTTGTCGAAATGGTACCAATATTCAATTGATGTGGACCTTAATACGGCAATTTGGTATTGCATTGAGAAATAAATCTTGCATGCTTTGGCCATCACCTCATAATTGAATTCATAAATCGAATTCAAAAACAGGCTCCAACGGACCACAAGTTCTCTGAGTCTTGCTTTGTTTCATTGTTTCACCATTTCGTAGATTTAAAAACCCCTGCACTTTTCTTTCATGAAGCAATGACGATCATCGAATCCTTAGAACTTGCACTACATTTATTCCTTCTGGTCCCTCTACATTATTGATGGGCCCTACCTTCTTTTCTCTATTTCGCGAAGACTAAACCTTGCGCACTTTCACCACATGAAACAATGTCGGCCTTTAGATCATCATCTACTTGCTCGATCATTACTTCTTATAGTGACCACCAGTCTTCTTAACTAACCATGCTCAACCATGACAACTAACGGTTTTTTCCACTTCGCAAAGACTAAACTGCAGCCATCTTTGGGTTGTGAAACAACAACAACCATTGGATTCACTACGAGATGAACACCATTTAGCATGCTCAGACCTTCAAAGTGGGCCCTCAGCTCAGAGACCACTTGCTCTGTTTCATCACCGGCTAGCAAATGCCATGTGGCAGTCGGCTATTTTCTTAGGTAAGTCCATCAAATTCTATTCTAAAGCCGCCATGTATTTTACTTTACCATTCTTAACATAACCGTTAGTTTAAATCAAGGTGGGCCCTCAACTACCCTTCAGAGCCACGTGCATCTTACGAGTCACCAATTCTTTTCATGAAGCAATCCATCTATCCTGCCACATCATCCATCATGTGACCACCACATCATTTCACTATTTCACAAACATTAACCTTCACTTAACTTGAGGCTGCGAACCCACGACAACCATCTGATTAACTCCTACTTAATCGGTCTTTAAAACTATGACCTACCTGTCCTTTGGGCCTACTGACTTTTTCGCTACTTCGCGGACCTTAAATCTCAAGAAACTCCTTTTTGCAAAGCAATGACCACTATTAGACCTTAGAAACCTACTCATCTGTTACCCTTGTCGTGGTCACCTTTCCCGAGCCCTCCACCTTTTCGCTACTTCGCGATAGGTAAAACACATGCATTTTTTGGCTGTGAATCAACACAAGTCATTGATCTCTTCTGGACTGATCATCCTTTATCCAATGGAATTGTTTGCCTCTGGGACCCACCAAGTCTTTCACTACTTCACAAAAGGTAAATCACATGCATCTTGGGCTAGCGAAGCAACACCAGCCGTTGGGTCAAATACGAGATGTAGTCTTTTAACCTGATTAGCAATCCTCTAGTCGGGCCCGCTTACCCTTTTTTCTCCATTTCACAAACACTAACCTGCTATCGTCTTTGCCCAGTGAAACAATGACAACCATAGGATTAACATTGACTTGCACAATTATTAAGGAGCTCGACAAACATTAGAACAAGACCTAGGTAAAGGCGTAAAGATTTTAAAAAAGTTTAAAAGACCACCTAGGGAAAATCTGATGGGGGGGAACACTTTTCATGATAGACCGACCCTTCCTTAAGTGGAAAATGTAATGGAAGAATAGAATGCAAGGGTTTTTCCAAAATATAGGAGAGTGTTAAAAATTCAAAAACCTTAAACCCTCTTTGACCCAAGAAACATAGAGGCAACAAGGCCATTCCAAGCACATTTTGCAGATTTTTAGCCAACTATGAGACAAAAATACCCCATTCTCTAAATAGTGATAACACAATTGCATAGATCCAATTTCACATTCTCTCTCATCATTTTGTATGTAGCGAAAATACAGGAACTGGAAATAGAGTTTAGTTGGTTTGACTGAGTTACCTTATATCATATGATCATGCTACTGAATCAGATGCCTGTGTCGGTAATAGTTCTTATTCTCATAGATCTCTTGTCAGATATTACGCTAGTGATTTTGTTGACATAATCATTTGAAACCTTCTTATCTAGATGTTGCCCAACTGATGGTAAACCAGTGATTGCCTAGATGACTTCCTCGGTGATCTTGTAAGGTCTATCTAACTAGATAAACTCCCCATGTACTCTTCTTAAAACATACCTAATTATCTCATCTTTGAATTTTGGGATGTCTAGAATGCCAGTAAACCCTAAGTCTTCAATGTTCTTGTATTCCGGTTTGATCTTTCTAGATTCTCCCATTAGCTCGTTCATGTACATGCCCTTTATTTGAGATGTCCCCGAGTCCACAATGTGACAATGTATGTATGCCCTAACATCTTCAACATAGACAAATCCCTCTAGAACACAAGAAAATGCTCCAACCAAATCTTCCAGGGTATCCACATGCGGACACCGCTCGAAAATTGTCCTAGGGCGCTCCTTGACCTCTACTACAGTCGGGTTTGTAACAAAGATAGGAATAGATGATTATCCCATTTCCATGTTTAAAGATAAATACCTCTTGATCGCTTTCGGTAAAAACCCTCAACAAATTCTTACAGTCATTGGTGAAATCACTCAAGAAGAAATTTGATTGCTCTGAAATTCCTTTGATCTCTCTTAGTTGCTCTTATTCACTTTGAAATCTCTCTAAATGCAAGGTGATCAATAATAAAGTGAATTCGACCTTTTAATCTCCAAGAAAAACCCTAATCTTCCATTGACATAAATGACTGGTGAAAGATACCTAATCTCGAACAAAACATATCCATGCCGGATAAGCATCTCCAATATCTGGAACATCTTCCAAACTCTCTTCCCATGGCATATGCAACATCTTCATGAATTTTTCCTACCCCTAAGGCATATGTCTCAGTTATCGGATGAGCTACAAGTTGATGCAAGAGCAACCTCCACTACCAGATAAGCAATCGATTGTTCTTCAGTCTTCCTAACCCATCTCTGAGTATGATCTTGTTGGATTTCACTAACCTTCTCTTTACCTTTCTCATTTGATCCTCCATTATCAACCAGTAGATTTCTAGTTCTACAAAATTTAGCAATATGTCCAACCTCATTACATGCATAACATGTAACATTGTTCCTTTGAATTGCTTGACCTGCATTGATTAGTCATATGTCCAAACTTTCCACATGCATAGCATTTAACATTTATTCTGCAATATTTTGTCTTATGACCATACTTATTGCATTTAAAACATTTACTAAGAGTAGAATCAGGGTTCTGATTTGCTCTGTTTCTACATTGTCTAGCCATGTGACCTAATTTATTACAAACAAAACATCTACCATTAAATTTATAAGCATTAAATTGGTGTTGGGATCCAAGAACACTAAGAGGGGGGGGGTGAATCAGTGTTCTATCGGTAAGATATGATTTTACCCTTTTATTACACATAAACCAATAAATGAAGAAACATATAACTTGAAGCATATAAACCATCCACATAAATGAACACCACAACACACAGAATTTATACGTGGAAAACCTCAAAGAGGAAAAACCATAGTGAGATTTGTGACCCACAATATCAGTTCACTAGCCATATGAAAGGATAACTCATGTGAAAAATATGAAAGGAATCCATTTTTCATATGAGTTATATTGAAAAATGGATTCCCTGCTAGTTCAACTGAAATATGACACATGCTTCCCAAATTATTTTGTTTGATATTTTTCACATATATATACTCCCCCTTGGGCATTAATACCAAAGACCGGTGAAAGAATTGAAAGAATCTGTGCAAAATAATTTTACTGGAGCTTAACCAATTTCAAAATTTTTGGGTAAGCCTTGTCAAGTAACTGTAAATATGTATCCTAGTCGGATTTGAAAGTATCAGATATGGATACCAGTCCACTTAATAAGTGTGCGAGTATTTCCTTCTCTGAAACTTTTGTTGGTGTGGGTTTAGCAATCATATCCATACATTCTCTTTTATGTACACTGAGTGAATCCAATCTAGGACTCACCAATCCTCTAAGACTCCTTGCTCTCCGAATAATCTTTTCTCTCTCCTTTTCAAAAGCAAAAATTTGGTTCTCTAAAGACAAAATTTGACCATCAACAGATTTTGTTAGTGAGGTCAATCCATCAAAAGAATTTGCAATGTTATCTATCTTATCATGTAATTCCTTTAATCTACCATCTACATTAGCTGTAAGAATTTCAATGTTACAACAGACCCTGTAGATATTTGTGCACTGTTTCAAACAATTTTCAATAGGAATTAGTTTTCCTTCAATTTTCTTCTTCTTTGTTTCAATAATTTGGTCAAAGGTGGCTCTCTTAGCCACACTAAATCTCTTAAGTGCCTACCAGTCTGAAATCTACCTCAAAGATTGAAAGTTGTTAGATATATGCTCAGTTAATACCTTAAGCTTTCCGGAAAGGCTTGCTTCATTTTCAATCTCACAATTAGGAGTTAATCTATGGAAAACTATGGTTGAGTGATCTATTATTCCTTTATCTGCCAATCCCTCCTTTATTAGTTTCTGAGTAGCCATCATCATTAACTCAGTGGGACTCATCTCAGTTATTGATTTCTTCTCAACTTGAGAAGTGTCAATTTCCAAAACCTTTGCCAGGGAATCAATATTTATTGCTGGTATAGTCTTAGTTCCCTTTGCCTTATCCTCCTTAGCACCGGTGGCTTCACCACTTGGTGTAGTATCTATTACTACCAGTGGAGTATTATCCACAATATTGTCAGTAACCTGTACATTGCCTTGTTCAAAAGTTTTTTCTACCGGTATTGACTATACATTCTCCTTTATTGTCGATGGTGTCTGTTGTACGCATAGAAAATTGGAAATCATCAAAGCAATATAAACATTAATCATTAGCTCAATCACAAAAGCTCATTGCAATGATCTATCCTAATTACATCCAATAAAGACATGAAAAGCAAAACATTCAAAGCTAAAAACTAAGCAAACCAAATGCAGATCTGAATGTCTCCTTCATGCGGCTCCATTGTTCTTCTTTCCCCTTCAAATAGTTTGATTGTGGATCTCACCTACAAGTGCACATACATGATTGAAAGCAAGTAGGTAAGAAAATTGCTCAAAAGTACTCGAAGCGTGATTGATTAGAAATTCGATAATCTGATTAGGGAGTTTCATTGAAGAAATTCATCCAATTTATAGATGAATTGGAGAAATGACAAGATTAGCATGAAAATGATTCGAATCGAAATTCAAATCAAGAATAGCAAAATTATGACATGTGTATGACAAATTGCTATGCAAGGATTTATGACAATTTATGACAATTTATGACAAATTTCTATGTCAAGAATTGATTGATTGTCAATTATGACAAATTATGACAAATTTCTATGTCATTCCCATGAAATTAGGAGAAAAATAGGAGGAAATTGAATTAGGAATTAGAAAATTGGAAAGTTAGAAAAAGAGGAATTAAGAAATTAGGAAATTAAGAAATTAGAAATTAGGCAAAATTAATTAATAATTTTTCATTTATTAATTAATTCACAAGGAGAGGAATAATTAGCCAATTAAATGAACATTTAATTGTGACAAGAAGACTTAGGATAAATAAATAAATTATTAATCCTAGAGGAAGAAATGACACACAAGGTTAAATGATTAAATCATGAAACCCTAGAAGATGAATTAGCAATGCGAGAATGACAATTAGGTCTTGATGAAAGATAATTGACTCGATCATGATTCGGATTAACAAAGGAATGTGATAAATGATTTGATTGATAAATGCACCAATTGACGAGGAACAATGACTAATTGATCCAAATTGACATAATTGAGATAAACAACGATCGATGACAAATCGATCGCAAAATGACAAGATTGACAAGAGGACAAGAATCGATGACAAAATAGATTGCAAGATGACAAGATTGAAAATGACAATGATCAATGACAAATTGATCGCAAAACGGCAAGATCGAACATGACAACGACCGATGACAAATCGTTCGTTAAATGACAAGATTTGAAAATGATAAGGATTGATGATAAATCGATTGCGAGATGACAAGATTGATAAGAGGACAAAACCCTAATTAGGATTGACGATGTCCAAAATGATGACAAATGAGCATGCACATTGATGTGATAGGATAAGATTGATTAAAATCATGACTGGAGAGTGTTGTCGACAAGACCAAATTCGAGAGTAAGATGAATGAAGAATGTAGAAGAATGACTCGATGCTCGCAAATAATAAAGACCAAGTGTGTGACATAGGAGAAATGTTAATGTGATGCAAAAACCTAAAATGAGGCAATGTGCAAATGTTAAAGTATGACTCCATAAGCGTTGACCATTTTTAGGTGTCTACATTTTGCCCCTCTTTGAGACAATGCAATTTTAAGTGTTGTTTCAAAGAACAATAATGAAAATGCCCCAGACAATGACAATGACATATGCATGCCCCCTCGAGGAATTGATCGGAAACATGTAGAAAAGAGGCCAATTGATCGATAAAAATGATAGGATCGAACGGAGTGACAATCGGAGATCGGATGCATGAAGGACAAGCAATTTATGGTGCAAAAGACCATGACCAACATAAGATGGAGAGGGTGCACGTCCATCTATGCACTGACAAAGATCTATAAATGAGACCAAGAGAGGGAAAATTGCTCATTTGCACTAGACAAAGAGGAGGATTTGTTTCTCTAGACAAGAACACTTGCAGAGAGATGGCAAACATTCCAATGGCGGATCACCTCAGGGAACGCGTACACACATACAGATGACTGGACGATGTAGGAGTAGCGGTATGGATCTCAAAAACCCATGTTTTTAATTTCATGAATTTTGATTGCTTGCGGGACATTGCGAGGCCCACAGGGGATGCAGAAAAGGACTCCTGCACTTGTGTAGGGTCTTCTGCACTTGTGTAGGGAGACACAGGCGTAGGTTACATGACACAGGCGCAGGTTCCTTGACACAGGCGCAATTGTGCATTTGTGACTCAATTTTGGTTTGAAACTGCATGCAAATGATCCGAAAAGGGGGGATAAGGGTAGGATAAGTCAGAATAGATGAAAAACACCCTGATTTGAACATGAAAATGAGGAAATGCAACCCGTAGGAGAAAACCCTAATACTGACAAAATGTGCCCCAATTTATGATGCAGAGTTGACAGTATCCGTTGATCACACGGGAGAACCGACCTGACCGCTTCATGCTACGACATAGACTCAGGAGCACGGACAGAGATACATTAGCAGGACATGGGATATACTATGTCACGTTCATGCCCGAGATTAGGGCAAACACAAGACTGCTTACCGCATTGGCAAAGTGATGGCATTCAGAGACTTCCTCTTTCCATCTGGCGACTAGAGAGGCGACGGTGACACTGGAGGATGTATGGTGTATCCTCCGCATTCCGATTCATGGAGAGATGATAGAGTATGACCCAGTGACAGGGAGAGACACATTGTGCAGATTGTTTGAGTGCGACGCAGATGATCTAGATATTGTCGAGAGGGAGATTGGCTGCGAGACCATGGTATCAGAGTATGATCGGCGATACGTGGTGATAGTAGTGGTGATAGCATGCCTACTAGCAGGAGACAGACGAGGACATGGATTCCCTATTGGATGGGGAAGAGTGCTAGAGTGGATGGTGACAGAGGGGATGGTCTATGCATGGGGACCATGTGTATTGGCTATGCTATATTTTCAGTTGCTTCAGATAGCATATCAGGGAGTGCAGACTTTGAGCTGTGGAGTCACATTGTTATAGGTATGGCCATTTGAGCACATAACCATATGTCGACCGATTACAGAGAGACAGGTAGTACCACACCAACCATATGTGTACTGCTATGGGGGAGCACTGAGACAGGGTCCTTTTGGATACATATTATATTGGCGACATGAGCTAGACCGACTGAGAGAGTTCACATGGAGGCCATATCGTGACTGTTTGGGATGGTCAGATGATAGGGATGAGCTACCGTATTGTAGATAGGAGAGTTACCTAATTGGGCGACCAGTGAATCGCCAGAGAGTGATTGAGTTGTACCTACCAAAGAGAGTCAGAGGACAATTTGGAGAGAGGCAGGATGTACCTAGGAGGACGACACACTTTGCCCGATCTCATAGAGAGACAAGTCAGTGGGGGAGTATGATTCAGCCACACATAGCATATGCTGACTTCTCATAGCTACAGCAAAGACCGTGGGATTGGGGATCAGATGTGGTGGACGTTGGGAGGACAGAGGAGTATGAGAGATGGTTTGCACGACGGCGGCCAGTGCCATTGACAGATCTGGATATTCCAGTACCAAGGCGATAGGAGGACTTCCCACTCACAGGAGGGGAGGAGGGAGATGATGAGGATGAGGAGGATGAGGATAGGGATGAGGATGAGGGGGATGATGAGGATGGAGATGAGGATGGTGGGGATGATGAGGATGGAGATGAAGATGAGCATGAGGCATTGCAGGATATACCCATAGAGTCGGAGACAGCTAGGACAGAAGAGATGGAGATGTGCAGGGCTACCATAGTGAGTCAGCAGGATCACATTATGACTTTAGAGAGAGAGCATGATCAGTTCAAGGCAGAGATAGCCAGACTCACAGCAGCTCGAGATACAACAATTGCTCAGGCACAGCGAGAGGAACAGAGAGTCACTGAGTATATTGGGTCGATTCGGGATGCTAGTGCACGCGAGATGGCATAGATGTTGGTAGAGACTGGAGAGGAGATACGCCATTGGAGGACACTATATGAGGGTGTCATTCTACTAGAGCAAAGAGCACCTTCATATCGGGCACGATCGAGGACAGAGAGCAGGGCACGCTCTCAGAGGTCATTGAGCAGCATGGGGGTGAGTGGACCTATGAGACCACCACAGCCAGGACCAGGGGGGACGTCATCCGCGAGACATGGTAGGGATGAGGAGGACAGAGGGAGCACCCAGTGACAGAGGCACGTGCTCCTTAGGACAGACAGTGGACATTATGTAGTTTGACATTTTGTAGTCAGCCTGCGGGCCATACTTAGGATAGACAGTCCAATTTTTGTACTCCGATATTATTGTGATATATGATATGATATGCATAGATATAATGGGATGCAATATGTTATGACTGATGTTATTTTTCCATGTATGGATGACTTATGCACTGTTTATGTACCATTATGGAACATGTATGGATGTATTTTTTTTTATGTGTTTTTGATGCATTTATAATATGAAATGGATAAAATGTTTGATATGATGCTTAATGTAATGCAAATGTACTAACCAATGAATGCAGGATGCAGCATGTATGTTTGGGGAAATCGGAGCACTAGACCGAACTGACTATCCGAACTGACGAAAGAAATGTTAGTAAGAAGAAAATGAGATAGAGGACAATTAGAGATGAAGAAAAACTTGCTTTCAGTAATGCACTTTGTAGGTGAGAACCTTTATTTTTATGTAGCAAAACAGATGCGTAGCATCATGGCATTGAAGGCCAGAGCTGAAATGCAAACCCTTTTGCAAAAGACAGACACATCACAGACAAACAACAATCACAAAAAAAAAGAAAGGGACCATGAACCATCCCAATCACTCTAAATCACTCAGTGACATCATCGAGCAACATAGGAGCATGATCGAAGATAAATCAATAGAAAGATAAGATGCACCAATTCCAACAAATCAAACAAACATCTTGATCTTCATTGTCAAAAGTTGAAAGCGTTGATAGGACAATCATGCTGTCTGGTTTCAGGACATGTGGTACCCCGTCTAAGATAGGACACAGTCTGGTTTCGAGTATACCACACCCTGTATAAGACCCATGATAGTGTGCCAAGGACAAATAAATTTGCGGTTGATTGACATGACAAGTGCGATCAGTTTGAGTAAAAAGTTCATCTGTTTAAGCGTGATTTCATTAAAGCACAGTGTTTAATTGCGTGTTGTTGGATGTATGCTCAGTGATTTGTCTTATACACAAAAAGAGATCCTTTATTGACAAAATGCTTGTTTTTTTTGGATTTTAATGTTTTGAAATGTTTTTTGTTCATTTTCCTAGGACTTTATTTGATTTTGTTTTGGATTATTTCAGGACGTTATTCAATTTTTTTGACTTTTTTTGCCCCCAGTGTCTTGCAAGGCAAGGAATATGATAGGTGAATAAATAGGCTTGTTGAAATGATGGTGGATAGAGGGAAGACAAAGGCCTTTTATTATGGAGATAATGCGGATGCAATTTGCAAGGGCTATTGCATGATGGGACAAGAGACTGGATATGACAATGTAAAGCAGTGACATGGCATGAGGGACATGTCAAGAGGTTTTTGAAAAATATGTTTAAATTTTGCGTCCTTATGTCAAATCAAGATCAAGGAATGAAAAAGAGTGTATGGATAGTGATAAGATATGGATAGGATAAGCAAAACCAAGAATGGATAAGGGACATGGACTAAAGGTCAGGGTAGGCTAAGGGATAGTGACAGAAAGTTGCAATAAGCTAGGGAATATGGATGAAAGGTTGTAATAAGAAAATGGATAAATGACCAAAAGCTATGATAGACAGAAAGCTGCAAACAAGATGCATGATGCTCATGAAGATTGTCAGCCTTGTCAAGATCAAAGGTGGAAAGGGAAATGGACATGAGGGACAATAGGATATGAAGGGTAATGATAGGGGTTCAATAGGATAATGAAGGGCAATAGGATATGAAGGAGGAAACCTACCCCCAAGTGTGGTGTGCAAGAAGTTCATAGATTACGCATGATGCCTGTTTACCAGGTTTTCATCATGGTACTTGCCCAAGGTGCCTATTTGCCAGGTTTTCACTAGTGGACGAATTATTTTTGCTTAACTTTTTTCTTGTCTTTTTTTTTTTTTCTCACTTTTTTATTCAATTTTTCACTTTTTCAATTTTTTTTATTTTTTTGACTTTTTCAATAGAAGATGGACACATGATAGGGGATGGAAGAAGGACTCAAGTGTCTTTTTGTTTGGATATTAGCCTTGAAAAAAATGGACCATGACCTTTAAAAGTATGCTCAAAGACGTCGGTCGGATAAGGACATGGAAAATGACATGAAACTAAGGAAAGGATTTATGCAAAAGATGGGATCAAAGGGAACGAAGGATGGAAAATATGCATTGGATAATGTATAGGGTATTGAAAGAATTGGGCTTGAGTAGATGGAAATGAAGGCAAGATCAACATTGGCACACACCTTGAGGCATGATGGACTGATGGAGGAAAAATGGATTTCAGATTGTGAGATTTGGATGGAGGAATAGCTTGGGATTTTGGGACATAAGGACCCAAAATGGAAGAAGGAAGTGATAGAGGAACAAATTTGAGAGGTTTGGATGGAGGAATAGCAACTTGGATGCCAAGTTGGATTTTTCTTTAGGCTTTTGTGCTTCAAGGAGCCCCTTAGGGATCCACATGGTTTTTGATTTTTCACGCTTTTGCGATTCCTTGGAGTGCATTGCTTGCACAAGGGATTTAGGAACCCATATATATTTTGACTTTGCTTTATTTTGCTCAGTGGGCCTTTGTGGCTTGTTGGATATTTCTTTTTCTTTATAGATCAAATTTTTCTTTGTTTTGACATGTCGATTATATTGGACATGTTGATCCTTGAATACATGTGGATTTCTAGACTTATGAATTTTAGACTTGGCATCCAAATTGCTTGGAGGGGGAAAGGAATGCATGGATGGATAGGAATGAAATGGAGTTCTTTTGGATTGATGAAATTTACTCAAGGATGTGTGCCTTTGTTGACCTTGCATAGAAGATGAAGGGATATAAGGACCTAAGATGGATGGAAGGTATGATGGGGAAGGGATATGTTTTGATTTTGATGGAGGGATACCAACATCTTGAGAGTGAGTTGTGTAGACATGACCCTGAAGATCTTCTTTGATATGGAGAGATTCTTGCTTATGGAGATCTACTCCTTTGCCTTTATGGATATCTTGACTTGTAGGATACTCTTTTCTTTGGGAAGAAGATGCGAGTCCATTATGAGGTGGATATGATATGAGAGAAATAATGAGATCTTGAAGTGGATTGGATTGCACCAAAGTGGAAGAACCCATTATGCATGTCGAGGGTTCATGAACATCTTGCACTGACACATTAGGATCATGAAGGGGATTAGGATCATGAGGGGGACATGGTTCAATGACAGGCTCTTCAAGAGATCGAATGGGAGAAATAATGGGATCATCAAAAGAAATGTGATCTTGGAGTGGATATGCTAGATTAGGACATGGAGATGGAGGAACAAGTGAATCTTGTGGAGGATCTGAAGGAATAATTTGATCTTGACAAGGAGGAAGATCATTGGAATCCTCTTTAAAGTTGCTTTGCTCTTGACTTTCAATGGGATCATCAGAAAGGATGGAAGGGATATCTTGAATGTCAATGGGATTTGAAAGGACATTTTGTTCATGAAATGGAAGGGGATCGTTTGGGATTGGATGAACTGGGATATCTTGATCTTGCTCGAGGAATGGAGTGTCAATAGGACTTTGCATAGGATGGACAAGAATAGGGGAATCATCGTGAGTGTCTGGGAAGATGGGAACCTGGTCAACAATCGGATGGGATGATAAGGTTTCAAGATCTTGATCTTGATCTGTTTCAAGACATGTTTCTTCATGCTCTAAACTATCCTCTTGACATGGGGTTGGACTTTGGATATGCATGGAGGATTCTGACAAGGAATCAATGATTTGGCATGAAGGGGATGCACTTTGAACATTTGTGATGGATTTTGGCAAGGAATCAATGCTTGAACATGAGGAAGAGGGACTTCGAAGGGGATCCTCTAAAACAGGTAATGGCAATAAAGTGCATGGTTGCATTGGGTCTAGTATTTCTGAAACATGACAAGGATGTGCATCATGATTTGGATTATCGTGGCAATCAATTATGGATAGCCCTTGGATAATTGCATCCTTGGGTTTATTATTTGATGAGGACAATATAGAAGGTTCTTGGGAAACTTCTAAAGGTGTAGGGATAGATGCCACTGGAGAGTCAATTTGTTTGCGAGGGGATGAAGCATTGCTAGACATAATTGTATTATCTTGATCTTCCTCAAAGAATTCACTTGGTAGGTTCCTTAAGAGCCTTGCAATAAAGCCACCTTTCTTTCGAGTTTTTGACATAGTTGTATCTGGAATTTGAACTTGTTTGGCAAGGAGTTGGTTTTGATATCATGTCATGTTTTGATATTGGACTTAGTTCAATTGTTTTGACATGTCTGAAACTTGGGTTGGTGTGTGCTGCAACCTTTGTTTTTGAATTTGTGATTGTGGTTGTTGACATTGATATGTTGATTGAACTTGTTGATATTCCACCATTGGTTGAACTATTTGTTGACATTGTATAGTTGGTTGGACATATTGTTGAAATTGGACCATTGGTTGTATTGGTTGAAAATCTGATTGATAGTAAACACCTTCTTGTTCTTGTTGTGGAGGCACATAATGTTGTTGTTGATGTTGTCTCTTTTCTTGTAATTGTTTCATCATCTCTATTTGGGAGAGGAGAGCTGGTATGTCTGATCGTTCAAGAAGAGATCTTACATCAATTGGCTCAATCTTTGGATTTCGACCTGGCAATTTTTGAAACATTTTGGATATTTGTGATCTATTCTTCTCAATGTTTTTCACTCTTTGTTCCAATATCTCCTCTTCTTGAGCTAGTTTCTCCTCTAGTTTTTGTATTTGGAGATTTGTTTCATCATAAAAAGTTTGATCAATGTTGCTTTGTTGTTATGTTGGATAGAATTGTGATTGCATTGTCGGTTGATATGTCAAACTTTGTTGCATCATTGGTGCTTGGAACCTTGTTTCAATAGACATGTCACTATGCAAATGCAATATTTTTGGAATTTTTCAAGGATAATGTATGATATGCAACTAAATAGATGAAAATGGAATCTATGGCAAGAGTGCCATCTATGTTTTTGGTTGTTTTTCAAGATTTTGACAAACTTTTTGGAATGCAGATCTAAAAGAGACCCTTAGGAAATTGAAATGATGTCTAGACCTCAAAGGACAAAAGGACCAAGTGACAAAAGGACAAATGACAAAGTCTCCCCTATATTCTTGGATACTAAGCTAGGTTTGACCAAATGACAATAATGACAAAAGAGAAAAGGTTTGATAAGGTCTAGACTTCTTAACAACAACTTAGGGTTTATCAAAGATTTGGATTACTCAAGTATGACAAAACCTAGTTTTGACACTATATGCAAAGGGACAATTACTATGCAAGTAACCCTAATATGATATGATAATGACCTAAGCTTAATGAAGAAACCTAGGGTATGCAAATGAAAATGTATGACAATGGTATGAATTTAATGCAAGAGGACACATGCAAATGAATGACCCTTATTGATATGCAAAGGAGTATGACTTAGGTGAAACCTAACCTTGGTACTTGACAATGAATTTTGCAAAATGCAACCTAGGATGAACCTAAATGTAAGTGACATGAATGTTGAGACAAGATTTTGAACAATGTTTGCTAACCATGTTTGAAGATGAGTTTTGAATCTTGTTGAAATTTTGTTGGATGAATGTCTCTTGTGTTTAATCTTAGGTTGGATCAATTTGTTTTGTTCTTGAAATGAGATACAATTCAACTTTTGACAAGAAAAGAATACAAGATATTGCAACTTAGACTCAAGACAATCATGCTCATTCCCACATTTCTTATGGTAGGCAAGGACATTAGGTACTTGAGAGGTAGACTCATTATGGGATTCAAGGAGAATACATAGATGCTTGACCCCACGGGCTCCCCTCCATGACACTCACATCTCAGGGCAGCCAAGCATCAGTCCCCATGGAAATATCCCCATGGCGAACTTAGTATCTCTTCCAAGTATCCGAACTTGTCCTTCTCAAGCAACTAGAAGGTTTTTGGCCTCTAAAACAAGGTGTGTAGTAAGGATTTCTGTTAAGCGTTACTCCTTGATGTCACGCAAGCGTGATTGAGACATTAAGCCCATCAAGATACCAAACAAATGTAATCACGCAAGCATGATTTAGACTGTGAGGTCCTACTTAGATGTTGATATGAGAAAGAGTCCAAGGGTCATCACTTCCCAAGTAACTGCAATTCCCACGTAACCCTTCCTTCAAAGCTTTCGCTCATTGGGTATTTTATTATAGTGAGTTAGAATGCCAAGGTATTCTAGCCGTACTCACTTTGGGTCGTTCCCTTCTCACGATTATCACTTGCTTGCAAAAGCAAATGGTCGAGAAGGCAGGCCCTCTAAAGGTGACACACAATCACAACAATGAGCATGGTATCGAAGATCTGGATTTCTGATCACCCTAAGAAGGATGAGAGCATACTCTCCTACTCCAATGTCACACTCAACAATCAAAGCAAAAACATGTTCATTCCAACCTATTTAGAAATCACTAGGTGCCTAAAAATTAATTGCAAACACCAAGTTTAAATGTTTCTCCAAGGCAACCTGCAAAACCCAAGTTAGAAGTTTGAGGTGTTTATTCTTTGACTATCGATTCTGCATAAAAACATGTTAGTAGTTTCATTTATTGCCTTTGTCATGCGTATGCCAAGGTGCTGCACAGAGAATCAGTACCAAAAACCAAAAAGCAGAAAACCAAATGCAAAACAAACAATTTTCAAGTAAAACACTACATTTTTACCTCTATTTCTGGACTTTACACAGGCGCAGAAGTCATGACATAGGCACAAAAGTCATGACACAGGCGCAGGTTGCTTGACACAGGCACAGGTTACCTTACACAAGCGTAGTTTTTTTTTTTTTTTTTTTCTTACACAAGCGCAGAATGCATTGACACAGGCGCAAAACTCATAAAGATGCAATTGTGTGCCTTACACAGGCGCAGAATGTCTCACATAGGCCCAGAAGTCCCCAGAAAACCCTGGATTACCCTGTTTCTTGGGTTTTTGACCTGCAAATCATCTCAAAAGCACTCAAAAGCATGGTTAGGGGGTTAGTTCACATCGGGTTCACCAATTAATGTACGCATAGGAAATCAGAAATCATCAAAGCAATATAAACTTTAATCATTAGCTCAATCACAAAAGCTCATTGCAATGATCTATCCTAATTACATCCAATAAAGACATGAAAAGCAAAACATTCAAAGCTAAAAACTAAGCAAACCAAATGTAGATCTAAATGTCTCCTTCATGTGGCTCCATTGTTCTTCTTTCCTCTTCAAATAGTTTGATTGTGGATCTCACCTACAAGTGCACATACATGATTGAAAGCAAGTAGGTAAGAAAATTGCTCAAAAGTACTCGAAGCGTGATTGATTAGAAATTCGATAATCTGATTAGGGAGTTTGATTGAAGAAAATCATCCAATTTATAGATGAATTGGAGAAATGATAAGATTAGCATGAAAATGATTCAAATGGAAATTCAAATCAAGAATAGAAAAATTATGACATGTGTATGACAAATTGCTATGCAGGATTTATGACAATTTATGACAATTTATGACAAATTTCTATGTCAAGAATTGATTGATTGTCAATTATGACAAATTATGACAAATTTCTATGTCATTCCCATGAAATTAGGAGAAAAATAGGAGGAAATTGAATTAGGAATTAGAAAATTGGAAAATTAGAAAAAGAGGAATTAAGAAATTAGGAAATTAAGAAATTAGAAATTAGGCAAAATTAATTAATAATTTTTCATTTATTAATTAAATTAGCCAATTAAATGAACATTTAATTGTGACAAGAAGACTTAGGATAAATAAATAAATTATTAATCCTAGAGGAAGAAATGACACACAAGGTTAAATGATTAAATCATGAAACCCTAGAAGATGAATTAGCAATGCGAGAATGACAATTAGGTCTTGATGAAAGATAATTGACTCGATCATGATTCGGATTAACAAAGGAATGTGATAAATGATTTGATTGATAAATGCACCAATTGACGAGGAACAATGACTAATTGATCCAAATTGACATAATTGAGACAAACAACGATCGATGACAAATCGATCACAAAATGACAAGATTGACAAGAGGACAAGAATCGATAACAAAATAGATTGCAAGATGACAAGATTGAAAATGAGAACGATCAATGACAAATTGATCACAAAATGACAAGATCGAACATGACAACGACCGATGACAAATTGATCATTAAACGACAAGATTTGAAAATGATAAGGATTGATGATAAATCAATTGCCAAATGACAAGATTGATAAGAGGACAAAACCCTAATTAGGATTGACGATGTCCAAAATGATGACAAATGAGCATGCACATTGATGCGATAGGATGAGATTGATTAAAATCATGACTGGAGAGTGTTGTCGACAAGACCAAATTCGAGAGTAAGATGAATGAAGAATGTAGAAGAATGACTCGATGCTCGCAAATAATAAAGACCAAGTGCGTGACATAGGAGAAATGTTAATGTGACGCAAAAACCTAAAATGAGGCAATGCGCAAATGTTAAAGTATGACTCCACAAGCGTTGACCATTTTTAGGTGTCTACATCTGTATACTTACAGTTTCTGCTGGTGTAAAAGTTGGAGCTGAACTATCCAAAATACCTTTTCCTTTAGATCTGTTCGGGATGGAAGTTGTTGCTTTTACAAATTATTCTTGGGAGGTGATAAAATCAGGATTCTTTTGGAAGAATTTGGTCCAACCATCTCTTGTCTCATTTACTACCTCATTTACCCTACCCATCATTAGGCTTATTTGTCAGGGTTTTCTACTAAAAACTGTTACTTTTGCAACATTAATGCATCATTTCATTTCCTCATTGTTTATTGATCCACACATACTCAAAAGTTCTACTTCCTTAATTTCTCTATCCCTCTTGACTGCATCAAGTCTTCTAGCATCTAATTTATTGTACAGTGGTAGAGGAATTTTCTTCAAAATTTCTACTGAGGCTTTCTTATATATATATCTATATGTAACAAAATTGCCTCTTCAATTTCATTCTACTCATTTTCCTCTAAATATTCATAATAAATGGATAGATTTTTCAAAATTACATCCTTGGTTATTTCATCAATCAATTCAACACAGGTCATTGTAGCCTTACCAGATTCAGTATCATCATAATTCTTCTTCTTCTTGCTAGGGTTGTCGGAGTGATGTGACTAGTTTCCTCTTCTGAATAGGTCTCCTTGCCAGAGGTGGGAGTGTAGTAGGTTTTGTCACTTTCTCACAAGCTTCCTCCTAGGCTCCACCTTCTTCTCCTCTACTAGAGGCTGGTCAAATTTCTTTCTTTGTACCCTTCTGAATGCTGGAGGTTCATTATTCTCTAGATCAGAGTTAGAAGTGACAAAAGAAATGAAAGTTTCAGGCTTCTTTGCCTCAGGAGCACTAACCATTGCCGGTTCCTTTGTCGGTTTTGATCCAGAACCTAGTTGACTGTCTATCTTATGGATTACATTGTGTATATATGCAGACATCTTATCTATTTTATTCTCCCTTCTTTTATTTTCTACGCCAATCTTCACTTCAAGAGCCTTTTCCTTAGCAGTACCAAAGTGTTATGTCTTATCATCCGATGGAGCTTCAAGCAACATTTTGCATAAAGTTCAAAAATGCTATCATCCACTTCATATCCAAGCTTAGTGATCTATATGATCCTAGGTTCTACTGCCTCCATAAGAGTTTCACCAGTCTTCACCATAAAAAAAATATCAGTGGAGTACTTTTGCACAATGTGCTTTGATATTCTTTCCCTCTATCTCATGTTTTCCTAAAATATTTTGAAATAGCCCCAAAGCTTTTCATCCCTATTGGTACCAAGACTGATTATTTCTTCCTTGATTTGCATACCTATCGGTATGTCATGAGCCCAATGCTACTTCCCTAGCCTGGGTAGCTCATTCATGAAGTAAAGCATTAAACAAATAATGAGATTTCCAAACCTAAAAGTTCCTTTCTTAACACTCTTAATCTTTCCAAGATTTATCATTAACTCACTTCTCAACCATTCACATAAATCATACTTCTCATTATTCTTTAACATCTGATAAGCAACATGGATGTAGGAACTAGCAATAGAGTTCAGTTGACTATATTGCATTACCTTATAGCCAATTATCATGCTGACAAATTTCACATCAGTGTCCTTGATTGTGCTGACCCTCATAGATCTTCCATCATGGGTTACATCGGTGAGCTTCTCAACTGTAGTGGTGGAAATCTTCTTGCCAGGTTCTTGTATGACTTTGGGTAAGCTGGTGACTACTTGAATTTCTTCCTTTGTGATCATGTAGGGCCTCTCCAGCTAGATGAACTCACTATGAACCCTACTCAGAACAAATCTGATCTCCTCATCTTTGAAGTCTAGTATGTACAAAATATTGGTTAACCCTAGATCCTTGATGATATTATATTCCCACTTGATTGCTCCAGAGTCTCCCAGTATCATAGATTGATGCATGCCCTTAATCTCTTATGTACCTAGATCCTCCAAGGTGCAGTGAATATATGCCCTTACATCTTCAACATACATCACATTGTCAGGAACCCTAGAGAATGCGCCCGTAGAGTCTTCCTTCTTAGCTATCTAGGGAACTTCCTTGAAAATGGGTCTCAGCCTATCCTTAAATTCAACAATGGTGTAATTTTCAATGAAAGTAGGAGCAGATGATCTGGATGCCATTTTGAAGAAATACCTAAAAAATGATCGCCGATGTGAAGATTTGATTGCTTCTCCGATGATTGCTAGAAATCCTCTCAGAATGCCTTTTCTCGATCTTAATTGCCTGAAATTCATATTTGCTTCACTCTAGATTACTTGAATGCTGGGTGAGTGAAAAATAATTCACTCTCTCCTTTTATCAGCAAGTAAACCCTAATCCTTCACTGTCATAAATGCTTCATGATGTACCCTATCGGATGTCAGTTTCATTGTCTTATGTCGGGTAAACCTTCATCAATGATGAACATGAATTTCCAGATCTCTTCCAGATCTCCTCCTAGGAATATGCAAGATTTGCAATAGATTTTCCAACCCCTAAGGCATATTCCTTAGTTACCAGTGGAATTTTTTGTTGGTGTAGGAATGCTCTATTCTACAAGTAGAGTTCCCGGTGTAGATCCATCTCCAATTGGTTCTTCAGATTTTCTAACCCATCTCTTGGTATGATCTTGTTGTATTTCATCTACCTTCTGCTTTTCTTTCTCATTTGCTTTATCATTGCTGACCGGTGTAGATTCTCTTCTGCAATACTTAGCAATATGACCTATTTTGTTGCATACATAGCATGTAACATTGTTCTTTTGAATTGCAGATAACATATCTAGTGTCATTCCTCAACCTACAATGATTAGCCAAATATCCAAACTTTCCACATGCATGACATTTAATATTGATTTTGCAGTCTTCTGACTTATGACCATATTTCTTGCAATTTGTGCATTGACTGGGAACATAATTGTAATTTTGATTTGCACTATTTTTACATTGTCTAGCCATATGCTCAAATTTATTATACACAAAACATCTACCATTGAATTTATAAGCATTAGATTTCCTTACCGGTTTCCCCTATTCTGATGAGTTTTACATGTACCAATTGTCTGTTCTTCATTTGCAATATCGGAGCTTTCACCTTATACAAATACAAGTCCTCTAGAATCTTCATTTTGCCTTTGTCTTCTCAATAAATCATCCAACTGTGCAGTGCTAATCCTGCATTTTTCTTTATACTCACTTGCAGTAGTTAGATCATCTCTCAGAGTAGTTATTTATCTTTGAAGCTCTTGTTCATTATTCTGGGTGTGTGCCAAATCAGTTCTCAACAAATTATTTTCATGAGTCACTCTACCATATTCTTCAAATTTGTTCTTCAGAGATATAGCAATATTTTCTTCCTTCTTTCTATCCTTGATATCTTTTGATAACCTCATAGTTAGGTCTTGCATTTCATTCTTCATGAGCATGTTTGCTTGACTCAGTTTCTAACATTGTTCCTTAAGTGCATTTTTCTCTTCATCATCCGGGTTTTGCAAAAGTTCCTTTCTCTTAGCTTGAGCTGATGATAACCTTTCTTGCAAAATAAGAATGAATTCATTAGCAGAATTCAATTCATCTTGCAATTTGAAATTCTTCATCCTTTCAGCATCATAGTCCTCAAGAGCCATGTTCAATGATTCCAGTTTTAGGATCTTCCTCAAGCTGTTAAACTTCTTCCGAGGTACTAGGCTCTGAAACCAATTGTTGGGATCCAAGAACACTAAGAGGGTTGGGGGGGTGAATCAGTGTTTTGCCAGTAAGATATGATTTTATCCTTTTATAACATACACATATAAACCAATAAATGAAGAAACATATAACTTAAAGCAAATAAACCATCCACATAAATGAACACCACAAAACACAAAATTTATACATGGAAAACCTCAAAGAGGAAAAACCATGGTGGGATTTGTGACCCACAATATCAGTTCACTAGCCATTTGAAAGGTTATTACATGAAATGGGGGCTTGCACATGCAGGAAGGCACACTGCCTAGAGCACACTTCTCAATACAAAAGAGTCTCACTGAATACAATGTTTTGCTGAAATAAAACAGTACTAGTGAACTCACAAAATGCATCTGCTATGCCAAAAAGAGTTATGGTTAAAGCTATGTTCTGTACCAGTTCATATACCTTGAACACTTCTACCGATATCTCTTCTCCTCCAAGAATACTTTCCAAACTATCTATAGATCATTTCATAATATAACCTTCACATACAAATGATCTACATACATATTCTTCGCATCATATAATTCTACTATATTATCATATGTCAGTATCTCCAAAATGACCTAGCAGACTGACCTATATACCCTTCACAAATAATATGCCTTATTTGGCTTATAATGTATTACAAAAGATATATAATGTCAGCCTTATACAATAATTACAAAATGATTTTACAAATTAAACTTCATTCGGGTCCAAGCCTGATGTTGGCTTTGCCGGATATTGGATGTTGGTGTTGGTGTCTGTGTAACCCTCGATACTCCAATGTTAGTGTCTATCGATGAATTTCTCCTAGTGTCGATGTATATCAGTGTAAGCTTCCTTATGAATCTTGTTGACAAGTAACCATGTTTCCATTTTGAATCTTGTTTCCATAAATGACAACATATGAATCCAATGAGTGCCAATTGCCAACAACCGGTGCCTTATGGTTTTGATCTTCATTAGCAGTACCAAAACTTTGTCCTTGCTCAAATCCAAGTCCACTGGAATCTCCAATCTTCCTTTGTCTCTTCAATAACTCATCTAGTTGTGTTGAACTAATCTTGAATTTTTATTTATACTCACTTACAGTAGTTAAATATTCTCTCAGAATTATTATTTGTCTCTCAAGCTCTTGTTCATCACTCTTAGATTGTACTAAATTAGTTCTCAACATACCATTCTCATGAACCAACCTACCACATTCTTCAAATTTGTTCTTCTGAGATACAACAAGGTTTTCTTCATTTTTATTTCGGTCCTCAATCTCCTTAGACATCCTCATAGTTAAAGCTTGCATTTCATTTTTCATAACCATGTTATCCTAACTCAATTTCTGACATTGTTCCTTAAGTGCATCTTTCTCTTCATCATACTGAGTTTGCAAAAGTTCCTTCCTCCTAGCCTGAATAGATGATAACCTCTCTTGTAGGACAAGAATGAATTTGTTAGCATAATTCAATTCATATTGTAGCTTTAAGTTCTTCAACCTCTCAGAATCATAATCTTCAACTGCCATCTCAAGTTGCTTCTCCAAAGCCATGTCCATGGATTCCAGATTCTGGATTCCGGATCTTCCTCAAGTTGCTAAAATTCCTCCGAGGTACAAGGCTCTGATACCAATTGTTGGAATCTAATAACACTAAGAGGGGGGGTGAATCAATGCTATACCAAAATGATCAATTTTATCCTTATTAAAACATGCATACACCAACCGATATACTGGTACATACAAAATTGAAAGAAGTAAAGCAGCCAATAAGACAATCACATAAATGAGAATCATAACACACATAATTATACCTAGAAAACCTCAAAGAGGAAAAACCACGATGGGATTTGTGACCCACAATATCAATCCACTAGCCATATGAAGAGATATTATAAAATATAAGGGGCCTACACTTGCAGGAAGGCTTATAGCCTAGAGCACACTGCTCAATCACAACTAGAGCCTCACTGACTACATATAAATCTAGACTATAATCCAAAGAAGTGTTGAACTACTATGATATCATCTTCTATGCCAAAATACAGTTTCGGTTTAAGCTCTGTATGTTCTGGTCTGAAACCCTAAACCCTTTACCGGAATAAACCTTATATAAGTATCCTCACATACATAATCTCTCTGATATATTTCGTATTGTATCATATTCACAAATCCATCACCATGTCCATTACCATGTCTATTATCTATTTTTATAAATGATTTAATCCAACTGACCTATATACCCTATACAACTTATCATGCCTTATGTCGTCTTACAAAGATAATTACAATATCAAATTACATGTCGGCTAGATAACATAAATGCATAAATATTAAAACAATTGTCAATACTAGATCCAAGAGATGTCAGCCTCCAATACTGATAACCATATTCTAAACCATGTCGGCCTGCATTACCGATAACCAAAGAAATCCTTTTGTCCTATCGGTGCCGGTGTAGGTGTCGGTGTAGTGTAGGTGAAGTGCCTGTCGATACACAACTGAACCAAAACATGAAGCGGAAACACAATACCATGTTGTCATCAATGGCAACATAGTGAAACCAACCAATTGAGTGTCAATTTCCAACAATGCCTTGGTCATGTCCTTTGTTAGCAGGATTTGGCAGAACAGTGTCTTGCAGGCCTTAGAACTCACCTTGTCAGTTGCAGCTCTAGGCTTGCAAAATCAGGATAGTGGTGTGGCACCTTGGTCCCAAACATTTTTGCTTAGATTTCAGACACAGGTGGACCTTTGATTTTTCCTCCTAATCTGTACTTTTTAGTAGTGTATCAGTTGTCCTTTGATCTACATTTCCAGATTAGGGTTTGCTTGCTTACTTACATCATAGGTTAGATTGCATTTTGAATCATTCCTCTCTCATAATTTACAAAAAGGGAATAGAAAACCAAAGAGGTGATCCTCAACTCTCTCTTACACACAAGAAGTAGCCCGAAGTGTGTCACCTTCATAGGCTCTTTCGTATTTCACAAGTGTGTATGAGAGTGGGATTAGGGTCTCTATACTTAGTCTCACCTTTTCCCCTATACAAGAACATTCCTTGGCTACTCTACTAAGAGAAAAGATTTCAAGTGTTTTAACAAAAGGAAAAAGAAGATTGTGGAAAGCATCAATGTAAAAGTTGATGAATACTTTAATGAATTTGATGATACCAACAAATTTGATCAAATGATGAACAAAAACTTGTGATTATTGTATTGGAAGTGTAGAAAGATGTTGAGTAGAACAGTGTAGATGAAGATGCTCAACCGGTAGAAGATGAAGAAGATGAAGAACAAGAAGAGGTTATTGCACCAAAACAGGTTATACCTAGGTACGTAAGGTTAAATAATTTTGAAGACCAAATTATAGGTGACAAGAATGCTAGAGTGTAGACTAGAAGAAAAATTAGAGAAAGTGCATGTTTGATTTCCATAGTTGAACCGAAGATAGTGAAAGAAGATCTTAAGGATGATGATTGGATAAAGGAAATGAATGAAGAGCTTGATTAGATTGAGAAAAACAACACTTGGTGACTTCTTCCTAGACCTGATGATAAAAATGTGATTGATACAAAGTGGGTATTTAGAAATAAGCTGAATGAACATGGTGAAGTTGTTAGAAGCAAGGCAAGACTAATTTACAAAGGGTATGCACAAGAAGAAGGTGAAGATTATGGAGAGACCTTTGCACCGGTTGCTAGGATTGAAGGAGTTAGAATGCTACTTGCATTTGCATCTTTTAAAAGTTTTTAAAATACCAAATGGATATAAAGTCAGCATATATGAATGGTATTCTTGAAGAAGAGGTGTATATTGAACAACTGGATGGGTTTGCATTGTCAGAAGATAAGGATATGGTATGCAAACTTCATAAAGATTTATATGGATTAAAGCAAGCACCAAGGTTGGTTTGAAATAATTTATGCACATCTAATAAAGATAGGATTTCAGAGAACTAGTGAGGAGAACAATATCTATTTGAAGACTGAAGGAGACAAGATGTTGATTGCAAAAGTATTTGTTGATGATATCATATTTGGAGGAAATGATGATATGAGTATGACTTTTGTAGATGAGATGAGGGAAGAGTTTGAGATGTATCTAATAGGTGAGATTAAATTTTTCTTTGGAAGTATTCACTGATGCAAATTGGGTAGGAAATGTGAATGACCGAAAGAGAACAACCAGAGGTGCATTCTTTCTAAGTGGTAGAATGGTATCTTGGACCAGTAAGAAACAAACTTGTATATCTCAGTCTACAACAAAAGCAGAATATGTGGCTGCATCCATGAATTGTACACAAGAATATGGATGAGACCTATCTTGGAAGGATTCAAGTGGGCTATGACAGAACTGGTGATCATACATTGTGATAACACTAATGATATAAACATTTCTAAGAACCTGGTACTACATGCTAGGATTAAACATATTGAATTGAAGTATCACTTTCTGAGAGAAAGAGTGTAGGAAAAGAAAGTGAGATTGGAGCATGTGTCAAGTAAGGAGCAATTGATAGATATATTTACTAAGCCATTACCTAAGGCTACCTTTGAATATCTTAGAGGTAAGTTAGGGGTTATACCCCTACCCAAGGTCAACTAAGAAGATGTGGAAGCATCAATCCAGTGGACTCATTGAATATCTTTCACTATGGATGGATGAGAAGAGGGCTACTCCTCAGGGGGAGCAGTAGAGATGAAGCAGAAGAGATGAAGACAAAAATATGCCTTTGCACCTTTGGCAATGTTGTCAAAGGGGGAGAAGAGCAATGACAGGGAGGAATAATGCAGAGGAGAAGATAAAGTGTAGCATAGATCAGTACAACATGGCATGATAAGTTCCTGGTATTTGTCATCAGTTAGTTGTTTTGGTTCTTTTAGTGTTGCCATCAATGCCAAAGGGGGAGAATGTTGGCATATTGGCATAACTGATGGAGATGATGATGTACCGGTAAAGGATGTTGGTGATGCTATATTGATGGAGTATTGGTGATGATATATTAATGGACTATTGGTGATAATATATTGATGGACTGTTGGTGATGATATAATTGTGATATGATGCTTTATAGTCAGTTATTTGTGTTGTCATTGATGGCAAGCATGTTTTTTTATGTTTGGTATATCATCTAAGTTATCTAAGCCTAACTAGTAATGGAATGTTTGCTAGGTTGATAGTGAATTGGTAAGCAAGAAAAGTGAAGGAGATGATTGTGGTAGAGATCCATGTTGAGTTAAGCATTGCAGTTTGGAAAGTGTGCTTATGACATTATAATGAGTCTATGACTAGAACCGCATCATGTTTGGAGAACTGGAAGTCATGTTTTTAATTGACTGTTGTATATTCAGTGCAGGGTTTGAGAACCTGTGACAAGATCTTTAACTAATGATGATTTATGGTTTGGCAGTAAATCTTTTCATGTTCATTACCTAGTTATGATGTGTCAGAAACTATGTGTGATGATAAGATTGCATTTAAGCATGTACAAGGAGAAAATTTCTTGGGAAACAATGAAGTGCTTAACAGAATGTGTTAAGGGTTTGATAGCTTATCAGATTGATGTGTGGTGATGTGTTATGATCATTCAACAACCGTAATTGTCTTGAAAATTGTTGTAATGATTTGTAGTGATTTGATATGATCTATGATGTAAATTCAATGTATTTTGAATGTTTTTAGGGTTTTGTAACCGGCCTAATTGTAAAGTGTATTTAGGTCAAGTTTGAGAAGGTTTAGTGTGTCGATGATCAGAGAAGGAGAGTGTGTCAAAATAGATTCAGATGTCTGCATGTGTGAAGTAGATTGGAGCTGAAATGGATCTATACTAGAAAGTATAGAGTGCATTGATAAGATCATTTACTTGTTGTTTCCTAATAGTTGTAACAGTATTAAAATCCCTTAACTGGGTAGGTCCTAACAAGCCTGATCTTGTAAATCCCTTCAGCAGGTGGCTCATTAATTTGGATTTAAATCCTTTAGCAAGGTTACTCCTAATATGGTAGTGCTCCTAATAGAGCTGAGGTTAAAATCCCTTCACTGGGTGACTCCTAACAGGGTCTTCTCTTAACCAGGCATTATTGTAAAGATCCTAACAAGCTAGGCCTTTAACAAGGTGCATTCTGAAAGAGTGCAAATTTTGTGGGTACCTATTCCCATCGTGGTTTTTCCCATTTGGGTTTCCATGTGAAAAATCTATGTGTTCATGATGTGGATGGATTGTTGAGTTATTCATTTGATATAATTACATTGCTTACATGTTGATGAACACAAGAATGAGTAGTTTGGTAAATATTCTGTAAGTGAATGATTGAGTAGGTACTAGTACTGGTTATGAACTATTTTTGAGAAGTGTTTTCAAATTGGTGAAAGATTGAAGTTTGATGTTATTAATGATTCAAACCCCCTCTCAGCAATAATTGGATCCTCACAATAACATTAACTTCCTCAAGGCTGGGGCATATCTCCAATTTTCAATGTTTTAGATTTTTTTCCTTGCAAAGGTGATAATGTTGCAGGTTTGGCATCAGAAGGAGATGAAGAGTGGGCTAAGGATTTTTCCCCTATCCAACCATTGAAGTTGGAAAACATATTGGACACCAAAATGACCAAGAAAACTAGAAAGAAGACCTATAAGGAGTACCTTGTCAAGTGGAGTGGCCTACCTAATGAAGATGCCACATGGATGACAAAAGATGGCATTAAAAAGCATGGACACTCTATTGCAGACCTCATTCCTCAAGAGACTAGAGTTTCTATGCCCCCCATGAGTATGGTACAGGTCCACCTTGAAGACATTGAAAGCCATTTGAGCAATAAAGGCTCTTGGAAATGTTTCTAGGTTCCTTGAATGTTTTTGAGTTGTAATAAGGTCTTCAAGACCATTCATTTTGTTTTGATTAGCCATGTAAGGCCTTGGTGCCACTTTGTAGTTGTGAGCTTCTTAGGACCTATTTGGTCAATCATTACCAAATGACATTCATAATGCATCAATGAGGAAAGCATTGTATTTTGGCTCCTATGTGTCCTATCGGTAACGTTTGTGAAGTCTTATAATAGGTTACTGTTAGGAAACTCACAGATACTGAGAGGGGGGGGTGAATCAATATCTGACCGATAATTAGAATTTCTCAACTTAAAACATGCAGAACATATTGTAACAGTGTACCAGTATGCAAGAAATAATGCAATAAATAGAAATGAAAGAAACTACATGAAAATCACACCATAACACAATGATTTAACGAGGAAAACCAGTGTGGGAAAAACCTCAGTGGGATTTGTGACCCACAATATTCACTTACTGGCCAATAAGAGAATATTACTTACAATAGGGGCCTGCACACTGAGGAAGGCCAACTGCCTAGAGCTCACTGCTCAAATGGGAAGTCTCACTGACTTACAATGTGGATCACACAAATCCAATAACTGGTATTGTTTTACAATAGCATCTTCAATGCCAAATTCAGTACCGGTTCTTGCTTTGTTCTTTACATATACCCCTTAACCTATATTTCGCATAATAGGTCTACTTAATCTTTTCTCCTTACTTTTTCGCTTACATCACTTACTTACAAAATGTCTACAATGATCTCTTTTATATATAAGAGTCATTTTACAATGATATCAAGTCGGCTTACAAAGTTTTTCAAATAATAAACAAAATATGCTATATCAAAAATCTTGTTGGCCTTTATGTTGATATGCTTCCTTTCTCTATGTCGGTGCTAGTGTTTTGAGTGTCGGTGTAGAGTGTGTTTTGTTGATGCCGGTGTAATGCCTTTCCAGTGTAATAGGATTGTAAGGTTTCCATCAATGACAAAACCTTCAATCACATACAATGTCTCATTGGAGTGTGCATATGCCAACAATCTCCCCCTTTGGCATTGATGGCGACACTCATGAGAAATTTCAAAAGTTTATCCAAAAATGTGAAGTTCAAAAATGTTACCAAAAATGTGTGCTCCCCCTGAGTATATGATTCCTATGATATTTGAATTTTCTCATACCACTACTCCCCCTTTGGCATCAATGACAAAGGTTGTCAAGATGTCAGTAGAGTTTGTAGTTTCAACCTTGTAACTGGCTAGTTACAATTTGAAATAGATCCGCTAAAATCAAGTTTATACTCTCCATAAACTATTTACTATCTCTTATTGATGTCTCTATCCTTTTAGCTATACTGATAAGATGTTGCAAATGCTCTGCCAGTGTTTTCTGTCCCTGTATTAGTGCCTCAGATATTTCCTTCCGCAATTATGCTAGATAGTCCAATCTTGAACTTAGTTTTAATCTAAGATGCTTTGCCTTATTCACTATTCTCTCCTTTTCTCTTTCTAATTTAAGTAATTCTTCCTCAAAATTTTTTATCTTTTTCTCAAAAACTGATAATGTATCAGGTGAGTTAACAAAATTATCAGCAAGTTTATTGATTTCATCATGTACCTTGCTTATTTTCTTATCTATGTCTATAGTCAAAAAGTTTGTCTTACAGGTGTCTTTGTACAGATTTTTGTACTCTTTCAATGAGTTACATAGTTCCGGTAGAAGTGTTTCAAAATCTCTAGTACACTTCTTTATCTGCTCATCAAAGAATCTTTGTTTTTCAATTTCCAATTTATCCTTCAATGCCTCTTCCTTTATTTTCTCAATGTTTTCTGTGATATATTTACACAAGGTATGAAGTTGTCCTAAAGAATATTTATTGTCTATATTACAGTTAGGAGCAATTACCTTCAAAATTGGTATGGTGTCATCTATTGCCTTATAAGCTTGTGAGCTGCAATCTGTTATCCTTTTAATTGAATCTAAGAGTACTTCAGTCACATTAGTTGATTTGTAGCCTGATGATGAGGAACCTACATTCAAGGTACTGTCGGTGGAAGTAACCAAGCTTGTTGTGACCTCTGGTAGGTCTGTTTGTGTTTGCATTTCTTTAAGCAATGGTTTGTGTGCTTCTCCAGTTGCTAATGGCATTGTTTCCTTATGAACTTGTTCCTGTTGCGGTTCTTGTTCCAGAGCCTTTTGCTCTGTTTGTTTCTCTGATTGTTGCATTGACTCAGTCTGAGTTTGAGTTTCTACTTGTTTCTCTTTGTCATCTGCCAGTTTCTCCTGTGTGTTTTTAGTTTGTTCATCTACCAGAGGCTTACTAGCCATGTCAGTCTTATCAGCTGTATCTTTGTCTACCACAATGTTGATCTTTTGAGTATCAACATCTATTGTGTATAAGACTTCAAGATTAGGATTGACATCCTCTACATCCATACTTTCAACTGTCAATTGATCTTTTGTAGCTGTTGTTGTTACTGGTGGAGTAATCAAAGGAGGTGGGGGTAAGTTGTCTTTAACCTTGATACTAGGTGGTCCACCAACTTTACCTTTACCCTTGTCTCTTTCCTTCTAATAAACCTTTATAGGTTTGTGGCTCATGTATTCTTCTTGTTTTTATTTTTCCACTAGGAAAATGTCCCATGCATTTTCTATCTCCTCAGTCACCTCATTAACTCTTCCAACCATCAAAGCAATGTGCCAGTGTGCAGTAGAAAATACTGACCGGTTGGCTTCAGCAATTAAGTCATCAATTTCTTTGGGTGAATTCACCAGGTATACAACAAGTAGCTTTTCTATCTTTATTTTCTTGTCAAGTTCTATTACTGCTTGTCTCCTTGCTTCCAGTCTCTTAAATAGTTCATCTGGTACTTCATCTACTACTTCCATCAAAAATTTCTTATACATATCCATATGTAATATAACATTGTTTTCTACTTGTTCTTTTTCATCAGTTGTCAGAGTGTCATACAGTTTCTCTATATTCTTCAATTTCCCTTCCTCTGTAATTTCATTCAACAGTATGTCAAGAGGAGCCAAGTCCTTATTTGTCCTCTTCTTCTTCTTGGATGTTAGTTTCTTCTTCTTTGGTGTAGCCTTTCTTACCAAAGATCTCATTGCTTGTTGTTTTTGTCTTGTCCTCCTAGGTGAGGGTGTGGTTGCCGGTGAGGGATCTCTTTTCCTTACAACTCTCTTGAAAGTTGCAGGCATGTCATTCTCTGAAGATGTGCCTACCAGTGATAGGTGAGTTTCAGGTTGTGGAGCTGCTAACTCATCCTCTGTTATACCAGTTTGTTTCATTACTTTATCCTTGATTTCCTTTGCTTGCCTAGAACCTCTTCTCACAACTGCCTCAACCTTTTTCACTCTTTTATGGGATTGTATTTGGCTTTCAATAGTTTTTACACTACCAAATACTTCTTCCTTGGGTTCTTTAGGGGCTTCTAGAAGTGCTTTAGCATATGTTTCAATTATATGATCATCTATTTCGTAGCCCATCTCTGTTACCCAGATTGTCCTAGGGATGACTGCTTCCATCCAGATCTCATCCTTTTTTATTACAAAACATATTTCATCCTTATATTTGTCAACAATATTTTGTGATAATCAGATTCTTTTCTTCATTTTGGCCTTAAGTGCTTGAAAGAAATCATGGATATTGTTTTCCTTATCTTCTCCCATATTATTGAATAGTTCAGTTAGTTATTTACCTACCGGTATATCATATCCAAGTTCTTTGTAGCCTATACCGGGAACCTGTTTGGTTATATGTAGCATCAGACATACTAGCAGATATCCAAACCTGAAAGTTCCTTTCTTGTCCTTCTTAATCTTGCCTAAGTTGTCAATTAATTTGTCCTTCAACCACTCACATACATCAATCTTTGCATTATCCGTGACCATGTCATAAGCACTCTTAATGCACGGACTTCATATTGAATTTAGTCTATTTGCATGAGTTGCCTTATATCCTAATATCATGCTGATAAATCTTACATTAGTATCTTTTACATCATTTACTCTTAAGGACCTTTTATCAAATGTGGCACCAGTTAGGTTCATAACTACGTCATTGGAAACCTTCTTGGTTTTGTCTGGCCTTTTACCGGTGGTCGGTAACCCTGTGACAACTTTCACAGCTTCCTTGGTGGTTTTGTGAATTGCATCTAACCAGAAAAATTCACCATGTACCCTACTTAGGTGTAAAGATGAAAATCGAGCTAACTTCAAATAATAGCCGAAATACTCTTTATTCTTAAATAAACTCATAAATCAGTTAATAAATCTATTTCATTTCATTTTTCCATCCATAGCTTCATTTGATCATTCCATTTAGATCATAATAAACATGAAATTTCTATAAAAGATAAATATTCTTTATTCAATAAATCGATAAAAGTAGTATTTTGATCATACAATACTTACACATTTCAAGTTGTCGTAAGTTCAATAACAAAATAATACAAAGTAAAGGGTGAGATGCGTCCGTTGATCTGCAACCCAAGCTGTTGCCAATGCAATCTTTAGCATGAAGATGAGAACAAGATTCAGGCACTTTTTCTGCCCAACCTTGAAGCTTACTCTTCCCCAAAATTCTTGGTCAATCAAGAATACCTGACCCTACATGAATTGGTTAGCAAAAGAATGTGAAAGCCAAGATGGAATCTGGTGCATGCCTAGATGATACATGCATTTTCAATTTTCTACTTCTATTAAGAAACAAGCATTCATTATCATTCAAGGATGTGGTAGAGAGGATAAAATAAAAGAATTCTATCTATTTCTATGGATAATTCCAATAATTACTTGGCCGAGTATAATGCCATGCACCGCAAAAATAGATAGTTGGAAAAACCAACTATTCTCTCTATAATCCACATTCGGCACCCGTCCTGGAAGGTAACTTTCCACAAACACAAGCCTATCTAGCTTTGTTCTAAAATAAATTCATACAGAAGACAATCTTTCGCCTTTCAATTCTAGCTTCCTATTTCTTGCAAGATAAAAGTACTATGCTAAGAAGACAATCTTTCGCTTGAATAGAAATTGATAGAATAAATCTTTTATTACAACCAATCCTATCTGATAGGAAACAATCTTTCCCTTCTATCTTTCAAGCAATTTAAAGACAAGATTAGAATATTAAGAAGGTGTAACACATGTATGTATCTTACATATAATTGAATAAAATGAGTACACATTCTTTTATTCAATTATCAAAACATTTAAATAGCATAATCATTAACATGCATCCCATTTCTTATGGTTTAGAATTCTAAGTTTATCTCGTCTAAACTCTCTCTATCTTTCCAAGTGTCGTGGTTTATTTACCTCTTTTCTCAAAACATCATATTTAGTTTAATACTAATATGTGACTTTTCATGATTTAAAACTTAACACACCGACTTCACTAATTTACCATAACGACAATCGAATATGATACAAGTTCACAAAATGCCTATCTATAAGGCTTTTTAAATGAGACACTCGATAACCATCTTTACTTTTCATGCAAAATTCCAAAGTGTAAGTCTTTCCTTGTGATATCAAAATAACTTCATTATTTAATAAGTCGTTATCCTATTATTTCATCTTCTTTGTGGTTCAATCTCAAAGTTTCTCTCTCTCCTCTTACTTTATTCTTAGAGGATTGAGTGATCAAATTTATGAGAGTTTCACTAAGTTTATCAACAAACTTAAGAAAATATTTCACTATTGTATCTATATTTACATGAACATAATTTTTGAATAATTAACAATGATTCCTTTCACGATTCTATTTCTTCCATTAGAATATTACATAAGTGTAAAACTAGATCACCCTTTAGAGAATATCTAAAGCAACCTATGATACAATTCCTATCACTCTTTAGCATTTTCCATGCATGTTCATGGTTATTTTATCATATGTACCTTATAATACATTTCTCTATAAGACTATTCAACAGCGAGTTCAAACAATTTTGTTCTAATCATGGCTTGACTCAATCAAACTTCATTCTAATAAACATTATATAACTTCATGACTCGCTCACTATCCTTGCATAATGACCAAAGAATTAAGGTAGATCCTACCTCCTTATGCTCTTTTTACTGGCTTGAGTTTATGAACTTGCTTCCCTCTTCACATTTGCCTACTCTCTTTCAAGATGGTTCACAAACTCTTTGTCTCTTTCCATCTATCGATTCTTCTACTAACTCCATCCTCCATATCCTTCTTTTCTATCTCTTCTATCTCTAAACTTTACTCTAAAATTCGACTCTAAATCTGAAATGATTACGACTTGATCGTAAAACACATCTAAATATCCACTACTTTTCTCTTATTCATTCCATTCTCTAATTCTTAGTTGCATCTCCCCTCCTTTCCCTCGAGCCTTCACTATTATTTATACTACTCTCCTTCTACATTGGTTTCTATAACCTTGGCTTTAACTTAGCCATGACATCGACACCTCTGATAACCATTAAAAGTTCTCTTAGTTCTTATGACTTAGAACTCTACTGGTTTGCATATATGTCAACTAGATTGGCTTCTATAGTTGACAGATCTGATTACCTATGCCCGCATCTAATCCTTTCCTTATCTTAGCTGGAGTTATGTTTAACAACAAAGCGTGATAAAATTGTAGACCTTCCTACCTCTCGGGTTATATGCCTTTGTCGACATGTCTCCTGGTCTATTGACCATCAACCTGTTGTTGTCTGCAATGGTGGAATGCCAGGTCGATCACTTTCTATCGAGGGTCGTGGGAGAGTTAAGTCGACAACTGACTTCTCTGCTAATTCACCGAGGATCGGGGAGTTAAGTGCCAAGTCGACTATAATTTCATAACATGCAAAGTTAAGTAAACTACTTCTTTCTACACACGTCGTTCATGGTAGATATCAGTGGCTTTATGAATGGTAGACCACCTTACCTATTGACCATTCCTTATTTGGCGGTTTATGTCTTGCAATGTGGTTTTATGTGTCTTGCAGCGTGATTATGCTTTTATCAAAAGGGAGGAGGGGTGGTAGTTGGTGGTGTTTCCCTTAAACTACACCTACCTTATTTTAAATATCTTACCTTTAAACTCGCATAATACCACATTCAGCCTACAACGTGGAGTATGTAATATCAAAAAGGGAGGAGGGTGGTCGGTGGTAATACCGACCCCTCCCTTTTATTAAGGGGGGTGGTCGATAGTACTATCGACCACCCTCTTTATCACTTAATTCTCTTTAAAAAAACTTAAAGTTCACCCCCCACTTTATTTTAATTTTAATTTTAATTTTAATTTTTATTATATTTTTAATATATAGTTAATAACCTTTCATTAATATATATATATTTAAACATTAATCTTTGTCTAACAAATTAAATATATATTTTGGTTTTTCATTAAAACAATATTCATAATTTTAAAAAATATGTTTTTATATATCATAATTACATATGTATATACTTGTATATGGTCGATTCATATAAGTATATGGTTGATTCATATACATATATAATATGTATATATATTTATTTTAATCTCAAATGATTACGTAGATATAAACAAAATTCATGAAATAATCATATTTCATGATAATTGGATATTTATAACTATATAGATATACATGTATATGATTAAATCGTTTTCTCATATACATATATATTTTATACTATTGACCAATTTACAAAAGTAAATTCATAAGTACGCTTTTTCATACATTATACATATCTGAACAAGAACATAAAAACCTAGGATCAATATTTGTATTTCAATCCTTTACACATTTCATCTCTTTTAACAATAAAGCATAATATTTTACAGCCACTCATGTAACTTATATATAATTCAATCACTACTCAAATCATGCAATCAATGCATATGTATAAATATTTAAATTATTCTACTACTCATTCCAAATTCATCATTTCAATTTGAACAAACACTCAATAAGGTCATTTAAATCATCCATCTTTCAAGATGCAAATATAAATCCTAATGTGGTGTGTGAGAGATTCCATCTATACTAACGAAATACAAGAGCTACGACAACTCTACCTTAACCATGTTCTCGCCTTCATCATTTTTCACCTGTTCCTGCATTCAATTTGCAGTCAATCGCTCATTAGCAATGACGATCCAAATTTACAATAAAAATTATTACTAATCATTCAATTGTATATAAATCATTTCAATATATTCGATATCCTATCTTATTTTATTATGAGTTCTATTTTCATTTCATTTCAATTTCATTTGAAAAATAAACATTATTTTCCTAATTAAATAATTATGGAAAAAATAGGGTTCGTGACATCCTTCCCCTCTTAAAAGAGACATCGACTCGATGTCTTATTATTCTATCAATAAGCACAAACTTTCTCAACATCATAAACATTAACCACACATTATGGTCTCAATCAAATATAGCAATAATAGTATCATCTATACTATCAAAATTTACAACATGCAAATCAAAATCAGAGTATTCAAGTATGTCATGCATCAAGCAAATACTACTCTAAGAAAACAAAAGATGAATATGATAGTCAATCATTGCATCATCCTCCCAAATAGCACTATCATCAGAATATTGGTCCCACTTGATCCAATACTGAGTGAAATCTCTGCTAAGTAGTCTTGACGCTACTCCGATCAAGAATTTGGATGTGCTCCACTAGCACTATTCCTGGATCCTATATCCATAAGCATCTGGATTCATACTTCCAACACATCGAAGGGTCCCACATATCTTGGTACCAACTTTGATGATTTCCTCAATAAAATAAAGCTCTTATGAGGCTTCTCTCTCAGAAGAATTTCTTCTTCAGTAATAATTATCTGAGAGTCTTGTTTCTATTATCATAGCTTTTTCTTGTCTGTCGACTATCTCTTCCAATATATTCTTGATCAATTTCATTTGCTCATTCATTTCTTTTAAGCATATTAGAACCAATGATGATCCTATCTTTATTCTATCCCAACTGACAAATGTTTGTCATTTATGTCATAAGCATCATAATGGGTATCATTCCTTAAAAACATATGAAAAGATTTTGTTGTATGCCAACTCAGTCCAAAGGCAAATATTTCTTCCATTCGTATTTCTAATTCATGAGATACATCAAAATGAATTTTCCACAACCTGATTAACTCTTTCTATTTTTCCATTCGGCCATCTACGTAAAGATGTCATGCCAATTTAATTTGGTTCCCAAGATATATTCAATATTGTCCAATTCCAAAATGTCATCCAAACATTCCTATTTGATATTTCTATTTTTGAAACTCTATGCAATTGATAAGTTGAATGAGTAAATGTATTCACAAGATTCAATGATTCGTCTTTAAATATATCCAAGTACGAAATATGCAAACTCTGTCAATCTGTTGAAAATAACCAACTATGATGTCATGCTTGTTCTTTCTCAAAAGCAATCCTTGAATAAATTTCATATTGATTTTCAACCACCTATACTTAGGTCTGATATAAAAGTCCTATTATACGATCTTTCTCAACTTTCGATTGCTAAACATTGTGTTACATACCCAGCTATCTTTTCCAAAGTTCTTAGGTTTGTCACATCTTTATCAACAATCTCTAGATTAACTAGATATTTCCAAATGTTTTAAATATGGTGAAATATTTACTTCCTCAAGTTTCTGCCTCTAAGTGAGTACATCCTTCATTGACGTTCTTAATTACCCTCTAGTTCTTTTCTCAAATCTATCAAATCTATGATCCAAAGCATCTACTTTCAAAACCTCAATAATGTTTTTCTTCCAAATGACTATGCATCTATTGCTATCTAAAGTTTGACTTTATAGTAGACATGGTAGATAAAATTTCCTTGATCTATGAGAACCCATCATTTGACTTCCTTTCTATTTCCAGCTATTCCAACCAACTCAATCTGGTTCATACCTTAAACTTTTATCAGTCCATAAGATTTCCAAATTACTATGTATGCTCTTAATCAACAAATAACAAGGCAACCATGACGACAGGAAATTTCCTAACATCATAACATATCTTATACAACTACTAGCACAACCTTATACTCATTAATCTCAAATGTGTTTTTAATGCCAAAGACTATATATTTTTGGATTTTTAAGATTCCAAAACCTATTTTAGCAAAAGACATCTTTCATGGTCACATGATCTCGAAGGTAAAAACTAAGTAAGATCTCATATAATTGATGAACTAATTTGAATTTGTCTATCTACTAAATATGTATATAAAATTTATTTTCCTTTGCAAGGTCTATTCTCTTATTCCACACATTGAATTTACTCAAACTAAAAATTACACAACACATAGTATTATTGCGCTAACTGACACAACACCTAGGCTTGATACACTCTCTGCTCTTACTCTCTTGGACATACCATCAAGGGTTCACTATGATCATGATAAGGACAAAATGCAATATGCAACCAAAAGACAACTAATCCAAAAACCAATGATCAAATAACTCATCAATAAACCCAATAAAGCATCAAATTGAATACATATCAAATGTACTATGTATCTAGGACTAATCACATATGAAGGGGTGTTACAACACCTTGGGGTATCTTTTCTAGAGTGTGCAACATAGTACCTACAATTTCATGTTTGAAGATAAAGACACAAAACTAGAATACATAGTCCTATGCAGATTTCATCATATCATCCATAATTCCTATCCATAAAGTACCTACCTCATACACTATAGACATAGAATAATATCTTTCACAAGAGATAAGTTAGAATAATTATCAGTCGCAATAAATCAAGCATCTCAAGCATCTAGGTTCTAATAACAACCATCACTTTTATATCAATAAAATCCCAACTTACAACTCTACTATATAAGTACCCAACTCTTACTCAATAAAATATCATTTGACAAATGTGTTCATTAAGTATGTCATTCTAGGATATATTATTTCTCAATCTATCTGGACACCATGTTGATTTCCCAAAAAAGCAACTTTACTTATCAATTGTTCATAAATTATATCTCCCAAACTTATATCTCTTCCCATGGAGTCAATGGGGTGCATCCTTTTGACTTATCTGAACTAAATATATAGTTGACTCAATAGGGAGATTCTCATATAGATATTCTTTGTCTATCTCCTCAATAGGATAGTCCAACTATTCTTGTCTCCCAAGGGAATGGTAGATGAGATTTTCATTACCCTACTCAGCTTGCTTAGCTATTTCTTCTTTCTTGGCTTAGGAGTTTATTCCCTTCTTCTTTCATCCTAGAAGTAAACAACTGCCTTCCTCGACCTTATAATTCTCATCTTGATTATTTTGAATACATTTCATAGTATGAGGGAAATATTTCTTCCGTAATCAACCATCTTGCTTCTTCTAGGTTGTTGTCATCAATTCACCTTAGAAGGCTCTATGCTCCTTTATTTGCAAATTTCATGCATTAAATATCCAATAGTGAGTTTGTCAAGCACATGACTTCATTCATGAAGCGGACTCATAGGCCCTAGAGTTATAAATTGTGCTTTGATACCAAAATGTAAAGACATAAATCAAGCTAACTTCAAATAATAGCCGAAATACTCTTTATTCTTAAATAAACTCATAAATCAGTTAATAAATCTATTTCATTTCATTTTTCCATCCATAGCTTCATTTGATCATTCCATTTAGATCATAATAAACACAAAATTTCTATAAAAGATAAATATTCTTTATTCAGTAAATCGATAAAAGTAGTATTTCGATCATACAATACTTACGCATTTCAAGTTGTCGTAAGTTCAATAACAAAATAATACAAAGTAAAGGGTGAGATGCATCCGTTGATCTACAACCCAAGCTATCACCAATGCAATCTTGTAATGCCCCTACCCTAGTCGGCCTTGTAAAACCCGTTTGACCTTAGTTGACTTCCTATGTGGCATTCTTCAATGGTTGATTTACCATGATGTAATGTTGTAGATTAGATAATATAAATAATTGTGAATACCTATTATTGTGCTTTTGCATTGATTCTTGTGTAAATGTAATTATTCCCCGATTCTTGTTATAAATCTCAAGCTAACGCCTTCATTGGATATGTATAAATATGTATGCTTGCGTAACTCATGGTTGCAAGAGATTGCAGGTACTATATCGCCTAGTGCGAGGTTCAGCTCCACCAGGATTCGCAGGGTTGAGTATACCTCCTTCATCCTTAGAATTCGGATTAGGTGGTTATAAAACTCTTGTCTTGCCTAAGCCATGATCAGGTGAGCATTGTGTGTGGTCTATAGGGTTCCTTTGTCGTTTAGGTTGCGTGTCTTGTGATTGGTGGACTCTCTTGGTTTGCGTGTCTTGCGTGTGGTAAATGAAGTATTTTATCCTAAGTATTTAATTAAATTTAATGTGTTGATTTACACATTAGAAATTGAGAAATTTAAAATAAATAGGTTTCTTTTAGGTGATTAATAATTAATTAAAAAGATCGCTTTATTTATGTTGTAGCGAATTTAATTTAATGGTTAATTTTAACAAAAATGAATTTAATCTAGTTTATGTGTTTTGAAAAAAGAAATATTTAAAGTTATTTGAAATATAATTAATTTAATCTCTTTTGCATTTTGGAAAAAAAAAGAGGGTAATTTTAATTATTTAAAGAAAATCATTTTTAATTTATAAAGTTTGATATAGTGTGAAAGATTGATTTTTGGAAATTAATTTAATTAAAATATTTTACCCTTGTCAATAGTTCGAAATATAAATGTTGGATTAATTAATATTGAGAAATTAAAATTAAAATTAAATAGGAGAGAAGCATTTTAATTTGAAAATCAAGTTAAATTAATTTAATAGTTGAAAAGAATTATTATTTCTTTTTAATTTTAAAAGTGCTTGAATTTTGAAATTAGAAATTAGGTCATAGGTGTGATTCATGTAACCGAGGTTTTGAAAATATTTTTCGGGAGAGTTTTTTGTTGTAAAATTTTTGGAAAAAAAAAATATTGGGATGGAGAATGGGGATTTTTGCAAGGATGGATTTCTACTGCTGCAGGATTGGGGGCTCTTCTTCGAATCTTACAAGGAATGCTAAAGGGGTAGGATACCGGTTTTCTCCTTTTATTTCTAGGCTAAATCAAAAAAGTGGTATTTTGGTTTTTTCTTCACGGAAATGCTGGTTTTTTTTTAAAATACCCATGAGTGCTCTTAAGATAAGTTTTTAGTTTGAGAATATTGATTGTTTGGGGGTCAAGATTGTTTTTAGAAAAATAGATAAGAGGGATTAAATCCTTTTGGGTATTTGAAAAATCATGATCTTGTTGAGAAAATCTTCCCCATTTTATTTCTTTCAGCATTCTGGCCAAAAAAAAAACAAGTAATAATAAAATGTCTCTGACTGTGTATGAAAAGATTATTTTAGTTTTCTTTTAGTTATTTTGGGTATTAAATAGTTCTGGTGCTTTATTTATTTTGAATATTTTTATAGTTTATTTTATTTCTTTTATATATATTGAATATTATTAATATATATTTTATTAATGAGGTTAATAATTTTATATTAATTAATATTTAGATTTGAAAATCTGTAACTTATCCTCGAGAAATCATGATCTTGTTGAGAAAATCTTCCCCATTTTATTTCTTTGAGCATTCTGGCAAAAAATAATAATAATAATAATAAAATGTCTATGACTGTGTATGAAAAGATTATTGTAGTTTTCTTTAGTTATTTTGGGCATTAAACAGTTTTGGTGCTTTATTTATTTTGAATATTTTAATAGTTTATTTTATTTCTTTTATATATATTGAATATTATTAATATATATATTATTAATGAGGTTAATAATTTTATATTAATTAATACTTAGATTTGAAAATATGTAAATTATCTGATTTGTTATTTATATATATTAATGAGAATTATATATATATATATATATATATATATATATATATATATATATATATATATATATAATCATATCTAATTGAAAGTCATATATTTATTAAGTTGGTTTAATGTTTATATTTTATTATCCAGGGGCTAATAATTATATATTGATTAATATTTAAGTGGAAATAAATCTAGGTAGAAATAACTTTCTTTTATTGGAGATTTTTAAAATAAATCTAGATAGAAAGATTTTCTTATATTAGAGATTTTTGGAAATAAATCTAGATAGAAGGATTTTCTTATATTAGAGATTTTTGGAAATAAATCTAGATAGAATAACTTTCTTTATTGGAGATTTTGAAATAAATCATATTTATTACTGGGTGATGTTTAAATTTATATTTTCCAAGGATATAATATTTTTGGATTAAAATGATATGGGTCTTATGGGTAGTTTAGAAAGGGAATTCTAAAGTATAGGAGTACTTGGAAAAAGGGGATATTTATCATTGGGCATTATGAAAACTCAAATGATATGCTATTGAATTATCAGAAAATTATTAATGCATCGATTTGAAAATTGATAAATTAATGATATCCTCATTAGTAAAATAAGTGGTGTAGTTACGCCCTTCTTCGTTTTTGAGATATAGACAAAATAGAAATATGGCAAGTTTAAATTTATGTAATTATTGGCCGAAGTGGTCGCTGTATAGTGGTTGTGTTTGCCTTTAAGGCAGAGATGTAAAAGACATGAAACTTATATAATCCTAACTTAATTAATTGCCAGAGGGGTCTTGCAATTGAGCAGACCCGGAGATGTAGCCCTTTAGGGGTGAACTCCGAGATCATATCTGTGTTATGTGATGCTTTTGTTCCTCATGTTTCATACTTAGAGCTAACATGTATGGTTGTATTTTGTAAGTGTATAATGGGGTTTTAATGAAGTCATTTCTCGATTGCATAAATATAGTCATCTTATTAAAATGTAGTAATTAGGGTCATAAAAGATTGTAAATATGATTATGGAATTTATTTTGTTAAGGAAAAGAAGTAAGCATGGAAAGAAACTCACTAGGTTACAATTATTGAATTAACTTGTCATAAAGCTTGTAATTTGAACGTAATAAATGTATAACAAATATTGGATTAACTGTCATAATTTCTAAATTGAAATCTAATGGATGAACCTCATTTGGGTATTTACCTTTTTATCTTAGTAAATGAACATCGTCATGTTAGCTATATTTCACTATGTTGGATGAATTCATTTAGTTAATTACGTTTTATTCTAAACAAATAATCCTCACCAAACTAGTTGTATAATTGGATGAACTCAATAGGTTATCTGCATTATAACCTTAATACATGAACTTCATCATAATAGCTATAATTGAACTAAAATGGGAGAACTCATTTAGTTGTTTATATCTTAATCTTAGCAAATGTTTTTCTTCATATTAACTTTTTTTTAACTAAAATGAGTGAACTCAATAAGTTACCTATATCTTAACCCTATTGGTTGATCTTCATTTGGCTATTCACATTTTATCCTCTATAAATGAACTACGATTTAATAGTTGGTTATGGTTAAACCCTAATGAATGAGCTTCATTTTGTTTGTTTACATCTTAATCCGTAATGTATGAATTTCATCTTATTAGCCATATTTTAACTATAGAGGATGATCTCATTTGGTTCGTTATTTTTAAACCTAAATAAATGAACCTCGATATATTAGTTGCACTGTATCTAAAATGGATGGCTCGCCAAGTTAACCATATTTAAACCTTAAAGGGAGAATTTCTTAAGTTGCCTACGTTTAAAATTCATTGAGTAAATATCCTCATGTTAGTCTCATCTCCAATCATATTAGATGAACGCTTCCTAAATTCTAAAATGTCAATTGAATGAACACAATATATCCATGTCTTAAGTATTAACTTGTAATTAAGATATCCAGCTTAATTGGATCAAATGTCTCGAATTGAGTTAGGTGTAAGGATACGTAATCACGTTGGGAAACTCCTTAGGTTCGTTTAGTCTTCCGCTGTATTATCTAAGCGTTAGATAACTCCAAAGTATCTTAATGTTGTGACTTAATATTAGCACTCTTATTATTATAAAACTATAACTCTTAAAAAAAAAAATAGTTACACTCCGTTTGAGTGTTTTAGCTTTCACCCTTAGGGGTTTCTTGGCGGGGCATTACACTTGGTATCAGAGCCCATGTTGCAACACTGGGATCTCTGGTTATGCTTGAGCCCTTAGTTGGTGTGTGCTGTGTCGACCTTATGTTGTATGCTTGTCCTCCTTGATGTGTGAGTGTGATTGAACAAACCCTACTTGTGTGTAACGCATGTGTTCACACCTTGTTGTCACCTTCTTGATGTGGGTGTTTTGGAATGATTATATGTGCTGTATTTACTTATTGCGGTCTTGGTTTACGATTCCTCTTATTCTGAAAGAGAGTCGTATGTACCTTCATTCTTGAATTGTTTTACTCTTTTGACTAATCCATCTGGGTTGGTTGGTATTGTCTTGAATCTAAAAGTACAAAATGTGCTTGTTATGGCTATGATCTATCTTAGTGTTGTCCACTTGAAGGACTAGTATGCCAAATATTAAATGCTTATTATTTAGTAAATTGAACGATTATCACCCTTTCTCCTCTCTCTCTCTAGAAATTTAAAATGCTTGTTATATGTGTAAGTATCCCTTAAATATGAGTTTTCTCTTTGCAAGAGAAAGGTTGTGACTCCTTGAGCCCTTGTGTGAGCCTTATAATGCTATGTGTTTTTAGATTGTGAAAGGGATTTGGTTGGAAAGTTAATATTGGATATTGAGAGAAAATTGTATGTTTACATTAAGGATTCTCCATGTGCTTGGTAGGAGTAATATAATTAAATTTTCATCTTAAGTAAGGTGCATTAATATGCGCATAGCTGATTTTGTGAAAATTGTTTTATTGTGAAAGAAGTACCAAAAGAGAACATGTTATAGTAGCTTCAAGAGTGTATTAATGTGTTTTTTTTTTTTCGAAAGATTGTTTTATGTGCTTCTTCAAACCAGTTTGATTTAGGACCTACTTTAGCAATGCTCCATTTAACTTGCTTTCTGATATAGATAATTGTCTTTTTGTGTTTAGAAAGATCAAATGAAAGACTTGTTAATTTGTATGCATTAATGTGTAATATTTAGTAGATAGCTCCTCATTTACCTTCTTGTCCTATTTTGAATTTTCAATGTTAGGTTTGAGGTATTATTGTATTGTATTATGAATAGTGAGTGTTCTCAAGAGGACTTGTATTACCGAAAAATTGTTTGTCTAGATTTCTTGTTTCGGAAAACTAGAACATTATATTGCAACAATAATAATTAGAAATGTCATGTTAGGTTGCTTTGGCACCCTCCTAAAAGATAGCGAAATGAAAACCATGCAACTAAAATGATAGACTTATATCTGAGCATATAGTGTGATCTTGTTGATCTTGTGTATTTGTAGGAAATAGTTGATTTTCCAACTCTCTTCCTCCTCTTGCCTAAATTATAGGATTTGTTGTTTTTGAAATACTATTAAGAATGCAGTGGTTTAAGAAGAATTTTTATAACGCATATGAAATTGTATGTTTGCTTTTGGCTTCTAATTGAAAGAGGAAAGTTTTTCGCTTTAGAAAAGAAAATTGCATAGTTAGTAATGTGAATGAAAATGCTTAGTGGAATTTGAGAAAGATATCAGAATCATGTTATTTCCTTGTGTAAATTTGAATTGTTAAGAATTTCAGAACGTGTATCTAGAGTAAACTTTATTTAGTGATTCATGTGAAAAGCATAATTAAAACTTCCCTTAAGTAGATGATAGCGTATTGAAAAGTATTCCCCGTAAATGTGACTAAACCAGTAATGGTGCTATTCCTTGTGTGTTGTAAGAAACCCGTACTTGCTATGTGTGCCCATGGGATGGTGAAGTAATCAACCACGGGGGATATGTTTGTTTATGAGTATGGGAAACCATACTATTTATGTGATGTTGCATATTTGTTCCCTTACTGAGTGCCAACCCACGGGTTGTTGATAAGTCAATATGTGAAGGGGTAGTATTAGAAGTCACCATTCCTTGAATAGTATGAACAGCGTACAAGTAATGTCGACACGAAGCGACTTTAGCTTCCCTATCTCGAGGAAAAATATAGTTATATAATGAAACTGTATTATAGGTGTACTCAATACTTTCCCTTATGATGAATCGATTTATGAGGTTCATGTGTGCCAGCCTAATTCCTATCCTTTATTTTGAGCATATAGATGATAGTTCTTGAGCATAATTATGGATTTTATTGGAGCATCTTTTGCCTTGTCTTCATGAGAGGCGTGTTATTTTTCACATGAGCTGCCAATTGACTAGTGTTGGTAGACTTGTGGGTAGATCTTAGCCATGTATACCTCTGGCTTACGGTGGGTATCCTGAGAGGAACATCGCTATGCGGGGTGTGATCGGCGCATGCCTTATCCAAAAGATACACTACCATGCGGGATACGTCCATTGCGTGCCCTGTCCGTTTGGAGTATTGCCATGTCATGCTGAGACACGATGCGGGATGTAGTAGACATTGCCATGCGGCCTACCGATAGGTATAGGGTAGAGCCATGCCACGTGATGACGTGATGCAGGGTGATGTCAAGGTGCACACTGCCATGCCATGCAGATGTGTGACTTGGCCACACCACATGATGAGCTATTGTGATAGCTAGATGATTGTTCCTTCCTTCCTCATTAGTGGCTAGCTGCTAGTCACGTAGTGATGTAATGTGCACTTATGATTTTATTTTATTACTTATTTATTTATTTATTTCCCTGACCTTGAAGGTTTAGCCACGATCTCTCAATCTTGTTCTTACTTTATTTGATGTTGCAATTCCAGAATTATTTTCTTGCCTTACTATTGGAATTGATGATTATTATCTTTATTCTTCTATACTTTGGTGGCTAAACTGGTTTATCATGATTGTGTGTAAATTCTAGAATATTTTAAGAAGTGTATGATTTTAGGTGCATTTTGTTAATGGATAATGACATTCGTAGAGGATTTATAAATAATGTTTTAAATTGTTGACAAAATATTTATTTGTGCAAATTGATAATTGTAATTGAGTTTCAGGGCTAATACGTGTTGTATGATTTCCGCTTAGCCTTGCGACTTCCAGGAGTAAGTCGGAGCCTAGGGGGGAGAATGTAATGCCCCTACCCTAGTCGGCCTTGTAAAACCCATTTGACCTTAGTTGACTTCCTATGTGGCATTCTTCAATGGTTGATTTACCGCGATGTAATGTTGTAGATTAGATAATATAAATAATTGTGCATACCTATTATTGTGCTTTTGCATCGATTCTTGTGTAAATGTAATTATTCCCTAATTCTTGTTATAAATCTCAAGCTAACACCTTCATTGGATATGTATATATATATGTATGCTTGCGCGACTCATGGTTGCAGGAGATTGCAGGTACTATATCGCCTAGGGTGAGGTTCAGCTCCACCAGGATTCGCAGGGTTGAGTATACCTCCTTCATCCTTAGAATTTGGATTAGGTGGTCATAAAACTCTTGTCTTGCCTAAGCCATGATCAGGTGAGCATCGTGTGTGGTCTATAGGGTTCCTTTGTCATTTGGGTTGCGTGTCTTGTGATTGGTGGACTTTCTTGGTTTGTGTGCCTTGCGTGTGGTAAATGAAGTATTTTATCCTAAGTATTTAAATAAATTTAATGTGTTGATTTACGCATTAGAAATTGAAAAATTTAAAATAAATAGGTTTCTTTTAGGTGATTAATCATTAATTAAAAAGATCGCTTTATTTATGTTGTAGCGAATTTAATTTAATGGTTAATTTTAAAAATAATGAATTTAATCTAGTTTATGCGTTTTGAAAAAAGAAATATTTAAAGTTATTTGAAATATAATTAATTTAATCTCTTTTGCATTTTGGAAAAAAAAAGGGTAATTTTAATTATTTAAAGAAAATCATTTTTCATTTATAAAGTTTGATATAGTGTGAAAGATTGATTTTTGGAAATTAATTTAATTAAAATATTTTACCCTTGTCAATAGTTCGAAATATAAATGTTGGATTAATTAATATTGAGAAATTAAAATTAAAATTAAATAGGAGAGAAGCATTTTAATTTGAAAATCAAGTTAAATTAATTTAATAGTTGAAAAGAATTATTATTTCTTTTTAATTTTAAAAGTGCTTGAAATTTGAAATTAGAAATTAGGTCATAGGTGTGATTCATTTAACCGAGGTTTTGAAAATATTTTTGGGGAGAGTTTTTTGTTGTAATATTTTTGGAAAAAAAAATATTGGGATGGAGAATGGGGATTTTTGCAAGGATGGATTTCTACTACTGCAGGATTGGGGGCTCGTCTTCGAATCTTACCAGGAATGCTAAAGGGGTAGGATCCCGATTTTCTCCTTTTATTTCTAGGCTAAATAAAAAAAATGGTATTTTGGTTGTTCTTCACGGAAATGCTGGTTTTTTTTTAAAATACCCATGAGTGCTCTTAAGATAAGTTTTTAGTTTGAGAATATTGATTGTTTTGAGGTCAAGATTGTTTTTAGAAAAATAGATAAGAGGGATTAAATCCTTTTGGGTATTTGAAAAATCATGATCTTGTTGAGAAAATCTTCCCCATTTTATTTCTTTGAGCATTCTGGCCAAAAAAAAAAACAAGTAATAATAAAATATCTGTAACTGTGAAAAGATTATTTTAGTTTTCTTTTAGTTATTTTGGGTATTAAATAGTTCTGGTGCTTTATTTATTTTGAATATTTTTGTAGTTTATTTTATTTCTTTTATATATATTGAATATTATTAATATATATTTTATTAATGAGGTTAATAATTTTATATTAATTAATATTTAGATTTGAAAATCTGTAACTTATCCTCGAGAAATCATGATCTTGTTGAGAAAATCTTCCCCATTTTATTTCTTTGAGCATTTTGGCAAAAAAAAAAACAAATAATAATAAAATGTCTGTGACTGTGTATGAAAAGATTATTGTAGTTTTCTTTTAGTTATTTTGGGTATTAAACAGTTTTGGTGCTTTATTTATTTTGAATATTTTAATAGTTTATTTTATTTCTTTTATATATATTGAATATTATTAATATATATATTATTAATGAGGTTAATAATTTTATATTAATTAATACTTAGATTTGAAAATATGTAACTTATCTGATTTGTTATTTATATATATTAATGAGAATTATATATATATATATATATATATATAATCATATCTAATTGAAAGTCATATATTTATTAAGTTGGTTTAATGTTTATATTTTATTATCCAGGGGCTAATAATTATATATTGATTAATATTTAAGTGGAAATAAATCTACGTAGAAATAACTTTCTTTTATTGGAGATTTTTAAAATAAATCTAGATAGAAAGATTTTCTTATATTAGATATTTTTGGAGATAAATCTAGATAGAAGGATTTTCTTATATTAGAGATTTTTGGAAATAAATCTAGATAGAATAACTTTCTTTATTGGAGATTTTGAAATAAATCATATTTATTACTCTTTGATGTTTAAATTTATATTTTCCAAGGATATAATATTTTTGGATTAAAATGATATGGGTCTTATGGGTAGTTTAGAAAGGGAATTCTAAAGTATAGGAGTACTTGGAAAAAGGGGATATTTATCATTGGGCATTATGAAAACTCAAATGATATGCTATTGAATTATCAGAAAATTACTAATGCATCGATTTGAAAATTGATAAATTAATGATATCCTCATTAGTAAAATAAGTGGTGTAGTTTCGTCCTTCTTCGTTTTTGAGATATAGACAAAATAGAAATATGGCAAGTTTAAATTTATATAATTATTGGCCGAAGTGGTCGCTGTATAGTGGTTGTGTTTGCCTTTAAGGCAGAGATGTAAAAGACATGAAACTTATATAATCCTAACTTAATTAATTGCGAGAGGGGTCTTGCAGTTGAGCAGACCCGGAGATGTAGCCCTTTAGGGGTGAACTCCAAGATCATATCTGTGTTATGTGATGCTTTTGTTCCTCATGTTTCATACTTAGAGCTAACATGTATGGTTGTATTTTGTAAGTGTATAATGGGGATTTAATGAAGTCATTTCTCGATTGCATAAATATAGTCATCTTATTAAAATGTAGTAATTAGGGTCATAAAAGATTGTAAATATGATTATGGAATTTATTTTGTTAAGTAAAAGAAGTAAGCATGGAAAGAAACTCACTACGTTACAATTATTGAATTAACTTGTCATAAAGCTTGTAATTTGAACTTAATAAATGTATAACAAATATTGGATTAACTGTCATAATTTCTAAATTGAAATCTAATGGATGAACCTCATTTGGGTATTTACCTTTTTATCTTAGTAAATGAACATCGTCATGTTAGCTATATTTCACTATGTTGGATGAATTCATTTAGTTAATTACGTTTTATTCTAAACAAATAATCCTCACCAAACTAGTTGTATAATTGGATGAACTCAATAGGTTATCTGCATTATAACCTTAATACATGAACTTCATCATAATAGCTATAATTGAACTAAAATGGGAGAACTCATTTAGTTGTTTATATCTTAATCTTAGCAAATGTTTTTCTTCATATTAACTTTTTTTTAACTAAAATGAGTGAACTCAATAAGTTACCTATATCTTAACCCTATTGGTTGATCTTCATTTGGCTATTCACATTTTATCCTCTATAAATGAACTACGATTTAATAGTTGGTTATGGTTAAACCCTAATGAATGAGCTTCATTTTGTTTGTTTACATCTTAATCCGTAATGTATGAATTTCATCTTATTAGCCATATTTTAACTATAGAGGATGATCTCATTTGGTTGGTTATTTTTAAACCTAAATAAATGAACCTCGATATATTAGTTGCACTGTATCTAAAATGGATGGCTCGCCAAGTTAACCATATTTAAACCTTCAAGGGAGAATTTCTTAAGTTGCCTACGTTTAAAATTCATTGAGTAAATATCCTCATGTTAGTCTCATCTCCAATCATACTAGATGAACGCTTCCTAAATTCTAAAATGTCAATTGAATGAACACAATATATCCATGTCTTAAGTATTAACTTGTAATTAAGATATCCAGCTTAATTGGATCAAATGTCGCGAATTGAGTTAGGTGTAAGGATACGTAATCACGTTGGCAAACTCCTTACGTTCGTTTAGTCTTCCACTGTGTTATCTAAGCGTTAGATAACTCCAAAGTATCTTAATGTTGTGACTTAATATTAACACTCTTATTATTATAAAACTATAACTCTTAAAAAAAAAAATAGTTACACTCTGTTTGAGTGTTTTAGCTTTCACCCTTAGGGGTTTCGTGGCGGGGCATTACACTTGGTATCAGAGCCCATGTTGCAACACTGGGATCTCTGGTTATGCTTGAGCCCTTAGTTGGTGTGTGGTGTGTCGACCTTATGTTGTATGCTTGTCCTCCTTGATGTGTGAGTGTGATTGAACAAACCCTACTTGTGTGTAACGCATGTGTTCACACCTTGTTGTCACCTTCTTGATGTGGGTGTTTTGGAATGATTATATGTGCTTTATTTACTTATTGCGGTCTTGGTTTACGATTCCTCTTATTCTGAAAGAGAGTCGTATGTACCTTCGTTCTTGAATTGTTTTACTCTTTTGACTAATCCATCTGGGTTGGTTGGTATTGTCTTGAATCTAAAAGTACAAAATGTGCTTGTTATGGCTATGATCTATCTTAGTGTTGTCCACTTGAAGGACTAGTATGCCAAATATTAAATGCTTATTATTTAGTAAATTGAACGATTATCACCCTTTCTCCTCTCTCTCTCTAGAAATTTAAAATGCTTGTTATATGTGTAAGTATCCCTTAAATATGAGTTTTCTCTTTGCAAGAGAAAGGTTGTGACTCCTTGAGCCCTTGTGTGAGCCTTATAATGGTATGTGTTTTTAGATTGTGAAAGGGATTTGGTTGGAAAGTTAATATTGGATATTGAGAGAAAATTGTATGTTTACATTAAGGATTCTCCATGTGCTTGGTAGGAGTAATATAATTAAATTTTCATCTTAAGTAAGGTGCATTAATATGCGCATAGCTGATTTTGTGAAAATTGTTTTATTGTGAAAGAAGTACCAAAAGAGAACATGTTATAGTAGCTTCAAGAGTGTATTAATGTGTTTTTTTTTTTTCGAAAGATTGTTTTATGTGCTTCTTCAAACCAGTTTGATTTAGGACCTACTTTAGCAATGCTCCATTTAACTTGCTTTCTGATATAGATAATTGTCTTTTTGTGTTTAGAAAGATCAAATGAAAGACTTGTTAATTTGTATGCATTAATGTGTAATATTTAGTAGATAGCTCCTCATTTACCTTCTTGTCCTATTTTGAATTTTCAATGTTAGGTTTGAGGTATTATTGTATTGTATTATGAATAGTGAGTGTTCTCAAGAGGACTTGTATTACCGAAAAATTGCTTGTCTAGATTTCTTGTTTCGGAAAACTAGAACATTATATTGCAACAATAATAATTAGAAATGTCATGTTAGGTTGCTTTGGCACCCTCCTAAAAGATAGGGAAATGAAAACCATGCAACTAAAATGATAGACTTATATCTGAGCATATAGTGTGATCTTGTTGATCTTGTGTATTTGTAGGAAATAGTTGATTTTCCAACTCTCTTCCTCCTCTTGCCTAAATTATAGGATTTGTTGTTTTTGAAATACTATTAAGAATGCAGTGATTTAAGAAGAATTTTTATAACGCATATGAAATTGTATGTTTGCTTTTGGCTTCTAATTGAAAGAGGAAAGTTTTTCGCTTTAGAAAAGAAAATTGCATAGTTAGTAATGTGAATGAAAATGCTTAGTGGAATTTGAGAAAGATATCAGAATCATGTTATTTCCTTGTGTAAATTTGAATTGTTAAGAATTTCAGAACGTGTATCTAGAGTAAACTTTATTTAGTGATTCATGTGAAAAGAATAATTAAAACTTCCCTTAAGTAGATGATAGCGTATTGAAAAGTATTCCTTGTAAATGTGACTAAACCAGTAATGGTGCTATTCCTTGTGTGTTGTAAGAAACCCGTACTTGCTATGTGTGCCCATGGGATGGTGAAGTAATCAACCACGGGGGATATGTTTGTTTATGATTATGGGAAACCATACTATTTATGTGATGTTGCATATTTGTTCCCTTACTGAGTGCCAACCCACGGGTTGTTGATAAGTCAGTATGTGAAGGGGTAGTATTAGAAGTCACCATTCCTTGAATAGTATGAACAGCGTACAAGTAATGTCGACACGAAGCGACTTTAGCTTCCCTATCTCGGGGAAAAATATAGTTATATAATGAAACTGTATTATAGGTGTACTCAATACTTTCCCTTATGATGAATCGATTTATGAGGTTCATGTGTGCCAGCCTAATTCCTATCCTTTATTTTGAGCATATAGATGACAGTTCTTGAGCATAATGATGGATTTTATTGGAGCATCTTTTGCCTTGTCTTCATGAGAGGCGTGTTATTTTTCACATGAGCTGCCAATTGACTAGTGTTGGTAGACTTGTGGGTAGATCTTAGCCATGTATACCTTTGGCTTACGGTGGGTATCCTGAGAGGAACATCGCTATGCGGGGTGTGATCAGCGCATGCCTTATCCGAAAGATACACTACCATGCGGGATACGTACATTGCGTGCCCTGTCCGCTTGGAGTATTGCCATGTCATGCTGAGACATGATGCGGGATGTAGTAGACATTGCCATGCGGCCTACCGATAGGTATAGGGTAGAGCCATGCCACGTGACGACGTGATGCAGGGTGATGTCAAGGTGCACACTGCCATGCCATGCAGATGTGTGACTTGGCCACACCACATGATGAGCTATTGTGATAGCTAGATGATTGTTCCTTCCTTCCTCATTGGTGGCTAGCTGCTAGTCACGTAGTGATGTAATGTGCACTTATGATTTTATTTTATTACTTATTTATTTATTTATTTCCCTGACCTTGAAGGTTTAGCCACGATCTCTCAATCTTGTTCTTACTTTATTTGATGTTGCAATTCTAGAATTATTTTCTTGCCTTACTATTGGAATTGATGATTATTGTCTTTATTCTTCTATACTTTGGTGGCTAAACTGGTTTATCATTATTGTTTTCGTAAGCTGGTCTTGTGTTGCAATGTAAATTCCTCTCCAAGAACATAGGAGACGGTCTTGGATGAGTGTATACGAGGAAGTAGACGTAGGGAACCTTGAGGATGGAGGTATGTGAGGCTGTGAGACAGCTAGGATCCACTACCTACCTATGAGTGGGGACTATCTCTTGGAGGCTAAACACCTTACACAACAAGGGATGTTCACAAGGGTCTTGTATGGAAGGTAGCACCACTATGGTGTACCCTAGCACCATCAAGCCCTTGAGTGAGATATTGGATATTGATGATCATGTTATTTGTTCTGAGAGCAGGCATAGAGATGTTGATCGTGCATGTTATCTTTGACTGAGCATCAGACATGCTCACATGTGGCCTTTTGTGTTGTGCAAATTCCAGTTATGTGGATGGTTATTATGTGTAATCATGGATTAAATGGTGTTAACTTGTCACTATGTTATGGGACATAGTCATTGGAAAAGTTCTTATATGCCTAGAAAGTGTAGACAATTGAGTTATATACGTTGCTCTTATTTCATGAAAGTTAACTTGGTTGTAGAAATTTATATTTGAAGCTAGTACTATGGGATAAAGTTTTGCTAAAAGAGGTATGGGTGAAAGAATTTAATCTTGATGACATGTTTTCTTGTCATGTTTGATAGATGAGTATGGTAACTGTTGTCTATATGTTGTAATGCATTAATTTGGTGTAATGAAAGGAAGAAAAACATTCTCGTTTCTCTACTATGATTGCGTGTAAATTCTAGAATATTTTAAGAAGTGTATGATTTTAGGTGCATTTTGTTAATGGATAATGACATTCGTAGAGGATTTATAAATAATGTTTTAAATTGTTGACAAAATATTTATTTGTGCAAATTGATAATTGTAATTGAGTTTCAGGGCTAATACGTGTTGTATGATTTCCGCTTAGCCTTGCGACTTCCAGGAGTAAGTCGGAGCCTAGGGGGGAGAATGTAATGCCCCTACCCTAGTCGGCCTTGTAAAACCCATTTGACCTTAGTTGACTTCCTATGTGGCATTCTTCAATGGTTGATTTACCGCAATGTAATGTTGTAGATTAGATAATATAAATAATTGTGCATACCTATTATTGTGCTTTTGCATCGATTCTTGTGTAAATGTAATTATTCCCTAATTCTTGTTATAAATCTCAAGCTAACACCTTCATTGGATATGTATATATATATGTATGCTTGCGTGACTCATGGTTGCAGGAGATTGCAGGTACTATATCGCCTAGGGTGAGGTTCAGCTCCACCAGGATTCGCAGGGTTGAGTATACCTCCTTCATCCTTAGAATTTGGATTAGGTGGTCATAAAACTCTTGTCTTGCCTAAGCCATGATCAGGTGAGCATCGTGTGTGGTCTATAGGGTTCCTTTGTCATTTGGGTTGCGTGTCTTGTGATTGGTGGACTTTCTTGGTTTGTGTGCCTTGCGTGTGGTAAATGAAGTATTTTATCCTAAGTATTTAATTAAATTTAATGTGTTGATTTACGCATTAGAAATTGAAAAATTTAAAATAAATAGGTTTCTTTTAGGTGATTAATCATTAATTAAAAAGATCGCTTTATTTATGTTGTAGCGAATTTAATTTAATGGTTAATTTTAAAAATAATGAATTTAATCTAGTTTATGCGTTTTGAAAAAAGAAATATTTAAAGTTATTTGAAATATAATTAATTTAATCTCTTTTGCATTTTGGAAAAAAAAAAGGGTAATTTTAATTATTTAAAGAAAATCATTTTTAATTTATAAAGTTTGATATAGTGTGAAAGATTGATTTTTGGAAATTAATTTAATTAAAATATTTTACCCTTGTCAATAGTTCGAAATATAAATGTTGGATTAATTAATATTGAGAAATTAAAATTAAAATTAAATAGGAGAGAAGCATTTTAATTTGAAAATCAAGTTAAATTACTTTAATAGTTGAAAAGAATTATTATTTCTTTTTAATTTTAAAAGTGCTTGAAATTTGAAATTAGAAATTAGGTCATAGGTGTGATTCATTTAACCGAGGTTTTGAAAATATTTTTGGGGAGAGTTTTTTGTTGTAATATTTTTGGAAAAAAAAATATTGGGATGGAGAATGGGGATTTTTGCAAGGATGGATTTCTACTACTGCAGGATTGGGGGCTCATCTTCGAATCTTACCAGGAATGCTAAAGGGGTAGGATCCCGATTTTCTCCTTTTATTTCTAGGCTAAATCAAAAAAATGGTATTTTGGTTGTTCTTCACGGAAATGCTGATTTTTTTTTTAAATACCCATGAGTGCTCTTAAGATAAGTTTTTAGTTTGAGAATATTGATTGTTTTGAGGTCAAGATTGTTTTTAGAAAAATAGATAAGAGGGATTAAATCCTTTTGGGTATTTGAAAAATCATGATCTTGTTGAGAAAATCTTCCCCATTTTATTTCTTTCAGCATTCTGGCCAAAAAAAAAAACAAGTAATAATAAAATATCTGTAACTGTGAAAAGATTATTTTAGTTTTCTTTTAGTTATTTTGGGTATTAAATAGTTCTGGTGCTTTATTTATTTTGAATATTTTTGTAGTTTATTTTATTTCTTTTATATATATTGAATATTATTAACATATATTTTATTAATGAGGTTAATAATTTTATATGAATTAATATTTAGATTTGAAAATCTGTAACTTATCCTCGAGAAATCATGATCTTGTTGAGAAAATCTTCCCCATTTTATTTCTTTGAGCATTCTGGCAAAAAAAAAAACAAATAATAATAAAATGTCTGTGACTGTGTATGAAAAGATTATTGTAGTTTTCTTTTAGTTATTTTGGGTATTAAACAGTTTTGGTGCTTTATTTATTTTGAATATTTTAATAGTTTATTTTATTTCTTTTATATATATTGAATATTATTAATATATATATTATTAATGAGGTTAATAATTTTATATTAATTAATACTTAGATTTGAAAATATGTAACTTATCTGATTTGTTATTTATATATATTAATGAGAAATATATATATATATATATAATCATATCTAATTGAAAGTCATATATTTATTAAGTTGGTTTAATGTTTATATTTTATTATCCAGGGGCTAATAATTATATATTGATTAATATTTAAGTGGAAATAAATCTAGGTAGAAATAACTTTCTTTTATTGGAGATTTTTAAAATAAATCTAGATAGAAAGATTTTCTTATATTAGAGATTTTTGGAAATAAATCTAGATAGAAGGATTTTCTTATATTAGAGATTTTTGGAAATAAATCTAGATAGAATAACTTTCTTTATTGGAGATTTTGAAATAAATCATATTTATTACTCGGTGATGTTTAAATTTATATTTTCCAAGGATATAATATTTTTGGATTAAAATGATATGGGTCTTATGGGTAGTTTAGAAAGGGAATTCTAAAGTATAGGAGTACTTGGAAAAAGGGGATATTTATCATTGGGCATTATGAAAACTCAAATGGTATGCTATTGAATTATCAGAAAATTACTAATGCATCGATTTGAAAATTGATAAATTAATGATATCCTCATTAGTAAAATAAGTGGTGTAGTTACGCCCTTCTTCGTTTTTGAGATATAGACAAAATAGAAATATGGCAAGTTTAAATTTATGTAATTATTGGCCGAAGTGGTCGCTGTATAGTGGTTGTGTTTGCCTTTAAGGCAGAGATGTAAAAGACATGAAACTTATATAATCCTAACTTAATTAATTGCCAGAGGGGTCTTGTAGTTGAGCAGACCCGGAGATGTAGCCCTTTAGGGGTGAACTCCGAGATCATATCTGTGTTATGTGATGCTTTTGTTCCTCATGTTTCATACTTAGAGCTAACATGTATGGTTGTATTTTGTAAGTGTATAATGGGGATTTAATGAAGTCATTTCTCGATTGCATAAATATAGTCATCTTATTAAAATGTAGTAATTAGGGTCATAAAAGTTTGTAAATATGATTATGGAATTTATTTTGTTAAGGAAAAGAAGTAAGCATGGAAAGAAACTCACTAGGTTACAATTATTGAATTAACTTGTCATAAAGCTTGTAATTTGAACTTAATAAATGTATAACAAATATTGGATTAACTGTCATAATTTCTAAATTGAAATCTAATGGATGAACCTCATTTGGGTATTTACCTTTTTATCTTAGTAAATGAACATCGTCATGTTAGCTATATTTCACTATATTGGATGAATTCATTTAGTTAATTACGTTTTATTCTAAACAAATAATCCTCACCAAACTAGTTGTATAATTGGATGAACTCAATAGGTTATCCGCATTATAATCTTAATACATGAACTTCATCATAATAGCTATAATTGAACTAAAATGGGAGAACTCATTTAGTTGTTTATATCTTAATCTTAGCAAATGTTTTTCTTCATATTAACTTTTTTTTAACTAAAATGAGTGAACTCAATAAGTTACCTATATCTTAACCCTATTGGTTGATCTTCATTTGGCTATTCACATTTTATCCTCTATAAATGAACTACGATTTAATAGTTGGTTATGGTTAAACCCTAATGAATGAGCTTCATTTTGTTTGTTTACATCTTAATCCGTAATGTATGAATTTCATCTTATTAGCCATATTTTAACTATAGAGGATGATCTCATTTGGTTGGTTATTTTTAAACCTAAATAAATGAACCTCGATATATTAGTTGCACTGTATCTAAAATGGATGGCTCGCCAAGTTAACCATATTTAAACCTTAAAGGGAGAATTTCTTAAGCTGCCTACGTTTAAAATTCATTGAGTAACTATCCTCATGTTAGTCTCATCTCCAATCATATTAGATGAATGCTTCCTAAATTCTAAAATGTCAATTGAATGAACACAATATATCCATGTCTTAAGTATTAACCTGTAATTAAGATATCCAGCTTAATTGGATCAAATGTCACAAATTGAGTTAGGTGTAAGGATACGTAATCACATTGGGAAACTCCTTAGGTTCATTTAGTCTTCCGCTGTGTTATCTAAGTGTTAGATAACTCCAAAGTATCTTAATGTTGTGACTTAATATTAACACTCTTATTATTATAAAACTATAACTCTTAAAAAAAAAAATAGTTACACTCCGTTTGAGTGTTTAAGCTTTCACCCTTAGGGGTTTCTTGGCGGGGCATTACAAATCTTTAGCATGAAGATGAGAACAAGATTCAGGCACTTTTTCTGCCCAACCTTGAAGCTTACGCTTCCCCAGAATTCTTGGTCAATCAAGAATACCCAACCCTGCATGAATTGCTTAACAAAAGAATTCAAAAGGCAAGATGGAATCTGGTGCGTGGCTAGATGATACATGCATTTTTAATTTTCTACTTCTATTAAGAAACAAGCATTCATTATCATTCAAGGATGTGGTAGAGAGGATAAAATAAAACAATTCCGTCTATTTCTATGGATAATTCAAATAATTAATCGACTGAGTATAATGCCATGCACAACAAAAATAGATAGTTGGAACATGCAACTATTCTCTCTATAATCCACATTCATCAACCATCCTGGAAGGTAACTTTCCACAAACACAATCCTATCTAGCTTTGTTCTAAAATAAATTCATATAGATGACAATCTTTCGCCTTTCAATTCTAGCTTCCTATTTCTTGCAAGATAAAAGTACTATGCTAAGAAGATAATCTTTCGTTTGAATAGAAATTGATAGAATAAATCTTCTATTACAACCAATCATATCTGACAAGAAACAATCTTTTATGGATAATCAAATATACATCTAAAAGAAAACAATCTTTCCCTTCTATCTTTCAAGCAATTTAAAGACAAGATTAAAATATTAAGAAGGTGTAACACATGTATGTATCTTACATATAATTGAATAAAATGAGTACACATTCTTTTATTCAATTATCAAAACATTTAAATAGCATAATCATTAACATGCATTCCATTTCTTATGGTTTAGAATTCTAAGTTTATCTCATCTAAACTCTCTCTATCTTTCAAAGTGTCGTGGTTTATTTACCTCTTTTCTCAAAAAATCATATTTAGTTTAATACTAATATGTGACTTTTCATGGTTTAAAACTTAACACACCGACTTCACTAATTTACCATAACGACAATCGAATATGATACAAGTTCATAAAATGCCTATCTATAAGGCTTTTTAAATGAGACACTCAATAACCATCTTTACTTTTCATGCAAAATTCCAAAGTGTAAGTCTTTCCTTGTGATATCAAAATAACTTCATTATTTAATAAGTCGTTATCCTATTATTTCATCTTCTTCGTTGTTCAATCTCAAAGTTTCTTTCTCTATCCTCTTACTTTATACTTAGAGGATTGAGTGATCTAATTTATGAGAGTTTCACTAAGTTTATCAACAAACTTAAGAAAATATTTCACTATTGTATCTATATTTACATGAACGTAATTTTTGAACAATTAACAATGACTCCTTTCACGATTCTATCTCTTCCATTAGAATATTACATGTCTAAAACTAGATCACCCTTTAGAGAATATCTAAAGCAACCTATGATACAATTCCTATCACTCTTTAGCATTTTCCATGCATGTTCATCATTATTTTATCATATGTACCTTATAATACATTTCTCTATACGACTATTCAAAAGCGAGTTCAAACAATTTTGTTCTAATCATGGCTTGACTCAATCAAGCTTCATTCTAATAAACATTATATAACTTCATGACTCACTCACTATCCTTGCATAATGACCAAAGAATTAAGGTAGATCCTACCTCCTTATTCTCTTGTTACTGGCTTGAGGTGATGAACTTGCTTCCCTCTTCACATTTGCCTACTCTCTTTCAAGATGGTTCACAAACTCTTTGTCGCTTTCCATCTATCGATTCTTCTACTAACTCCATCCTCCATATCCTTCTTTTCTATCTCTTCTATCTCTAAACTTTACTCTGAAATTTGACTCTAAATCTGAAATGATTACGACCTAATCATAAAACACATCTAAATATCCACTACTTTTCTCTTCTTCATTCCATTCTCTAATCCTTAGTTGCATCTCCCCTCCTTTCCCTCGAGCCTTCACTATCATTTATACTACTCTCCTTCTACATCAGTCACTATAACCTTGGCTCTAACTTAGCCATGACATCGACACCTCTGATAATCATTCAAAGTTCTCTTAGTTCTTATGACTTAGAACTCTACTGGTTTGCATATATGTCAACTAGATTGGCTTCTATAGTTGACAGATTTGATTACCTATGCCCACATGTAATCCTTTCCTTGTCTTAGCTAGAGTTATGCTTAACAACAATGCGTGATAAAATTACAGACCTTCCTACCTCTCGGGTTATATGCCTTTGTCGACATGTCTCCTAGTCTATTGACCATCAACCTATTGTTCTCTGCACTGGTGGAATGCCAGGTTGGTCACTTTCTACTGAGGGTCGTGGGAGAGTTAAGTCAACAACTGACTTCTCTGCTAATTCACCGAGGATCAGGGAGTTAAGTACCAAGTCAACTAGAATTTCATAACATGCAAAGTTAAGTAAACTACTTCTTTCTACACACGTCGTTCATGGTAGATATCAGTGGCTTTATGAATGGTAGACCACCTTACGAGTTGACCATTCCTTATTTGGTGGTTTATGTCTTACAACGTGGTTTTATGTGTCTTGCAGCGTGATTATGCTTTTATCAAAAGGGAGGAGGGGTGGTAGTCAGTGGTGTTTCCCTTAAGCTACGCCTACCTTAGTTTAAATATCTTACCTTTAAACTCGCATAATACCGCATTCGGCCTACAACGTGGAGTATGTAATATCAAAAAGGGAGGAGGGTGGTTGGTGGTAATACCGACCCCTCCCTTTTATTAAGTGGGGTGGTCGATATTACTATCAACCACCCTCTTTATCATTTAATTCTCTTTAAAAAAACTTAAACTTCACCCCCCACTTTATTTTAATATTAATTTTTATTTTTATTATATTTTGAATATATAGTTAATGACCTTTCATTAATATATATATATATTTAAACATTAATCTTTGTCTAACAAATTAAATATATATGTAAATATATATTTTGGTTTTTTATTAAAACAATATTCATAATTTTAAAAAATATGTTTTTATATATCATAATTACATATGTATATACTTGTATATGGTTGATTCATACAAGTATATGGTTGATTCATCTACATATATAATACGTATATATATTTATTTTAATCTCAAATGATTACGTAGATATAAACAAAATTCGTGAAGTAATCATATTTCACGATAATTGGATATTTATAACTATATAGATATACATGTATATGATTAAATCATTTTCTCATATACATATATATTTTATACTATTGACCAATTTACAAAAGTAAACTCATAAGTATGCTTTTTCATACATTATACATATCTAAACAAGAAGAACATAAAAACCTAGGGTCAATATTTGTTTTTGAATCCTTTACACATTTAATCTCTTTTAACAATAAAGCATAATATTTCATAGTCACTCATGTAACTTATATATAATTCAATCACTACTCAAATCATGCAATCAATGCATATGTACAAATATTTAAATCAGTCTACTACTCATTCCAAATTCATCATTTCAATTTGTACAAACACTCAATAAGGTCATTTAAATCATCCATCTTTCAAGATGCAAATATAAATCCTAATGTAGTGTGTGAGAGATTCCATCTATCCTAACGAAATACAAGAGCTAAGACAACTCTACCTGAACCATGTTCTCGCCTTCATCATTTTTCACCTATTCCTACATTCACTTTGCACTCAATCACTCATTAGAAATGGTGATCCCAATTTACATTAAAAATTATTACTGATCATTCAATTGTATACAAATCATTTCAGTATATTCGATATCCTATCTTATTTTATTATCAATTCTATTTTCATTTCATTTCAAATTCATTTGAAAAATAAACATTATTTTCCTAATTAAATAATAATGGAAAAAATAGGGTTCGTGACGTTAGGACTATCCTGATCACATCCTTGGGGAATTCAGGAATGCTAAGGATCTCTGTAAATCCTAGGGTTTCAATGATCTTATGTTCTTCTTTTACATTACCAGATTCATCACATATGACAGATTTAAACATGGCTTTAATCTCTTCATCTCCTAGTTCCTCAATGTTGCAGTGAATGTAAATTCTAGGGTCTTCAGCATAAACAACTCCTTTAGGAATTTGAGAAAAAGCACCTAAAGTATCATGTTTCTTTGCTACCTCGGGAACTAATTGAAATACGGGCCTAGGTCTTTTTACAACTTCAACAACGGTAGGGTTCACTATATATTCAAGTGCAGAGGTGGATGCCATGATAAAATACCTTTTACTGCCTTTAGGATGGATGATTGCTTGAAGTGTTCTTACCTCTTGCTCGAAATGCCTTAGCTCAGAAACTTCACGCTCTTCGTAGGTTTGAAATATCAGTGAAATGAAATGGAGCCAAAACCACAAATTTATAGTGTCTTTTTGCCATCTACCACATTAAATGCATGCCAGTTAAGTATTCACTTAACATTGTCTACCGGTAATAAAGTAATTTCCAACTTCTCATCTCTAACCGAGGGAATAATAGCACATGTGTCATTAGATCACCAAACCCTCAAGGAAACTTTCTTCATTTCGATGAAGAACTTCCTGCAGGTGGAGCATCACTCTATCTTACCGGTGAAGCATCACTCTATCCTATTGGTGAAGTATTGATTGGTTCTACTGGTGGAGGAGTATTCCCAATATTTAGATCAGCTTTTCTAATCCATTGTTTTGAGAATTCTTGCTTAACCTCTTTAACTTTTTCTTTACCTTTCAAGCTAGAACTTTTGTTGTCTACCGGTGATCCTTTACTTCTATAGAATTTTGCAATATGCCCAACTTGTTACATTCATAACAAGTTACATTATTCTTCTAAATAGCTTTCCCATAACCTATGCCTGTTTGTGTTCTGCATTGATTAGATAAATGTCCTAATCTTCCACAAACATAACATCTCACATTCATTCTGCAATTCTCAGAACTGTGACCAACTTTGTTTCATTTAGAACATTGACCGGTGGGTGTGTTGATATTCTGATAATTTCTAGATCTACATTCATTTGCTCTCTGACCATATTTATTACAGTTAAAGAATTTTCCATTGAATTTATAAGCATTAGGTTGCCGGTTTGCTATGATCCTGTGTGTTTGCAGTACTGGAGCTTTCACCAACTTCAAAGCCAATTCCAGAAGTGTCACCTTTAGGTTTTTGATTCTTTAGCAAGGTGCCAAGTTCCTCTGAGCTTTTCTTGAATTTCTCTTTATGTTGATTTGCAGTTTCTAGTTCTCTTTCTAAGACTTCTTTCTGTCTCATCAGTTCATTGGAGTCATTCTGAGTGTGCATCAGATCTATCTTTAATAGATCATTTTCATAGCTAAGTCTTGTGTTCTCATTTGCTGCATCACTTAGTCTTCTAGTCAATTTTTCTTCATTCTTCTTCCTATCTTCAATCTCTTTACAAAATATCATAGTCATATCCTACATCTCATTCTTTGTAGTTATGTTCTCCAATTTCAGCTTACTTAACATATCATTAAGTGATTCCTTCTCATCATTCTCATTTTGCATCTTTTCACAAAGTTCTCTTCTCTTATTTCTTGCAATAGTAAGATTCTCTTGAAGTGCCTGAATGATATCCTGAGCTGCTTTTAGATCATCTTCTAGTTTGATATTTTTCAATTTTTCTGTATCATAGTCTGAGAGAGCTGCTTCAAGTTGCTTCATCAGATTTTCCATCTTTACTGGTGTCAAGATCTTCCTCAAGTTGTTAGGCTTCTGAAAATAGAGGACCAAGCTCTGATACCAATTTTTAGGAAACTCACAGATACTGAGAGGGGGGGGTGAATTAGTATCTGGCCGGTAATTAGAATTTCTCAACTTAAAACATGCAGAACATATTGTAACAGTGTATTGGTATGCAAGAAATAATGCAATAAACAGAAATGAAAGAAACCACATGAAAATCACACCATAACACAATGATTTAATGAGGAAACCTAGTGTGGTAAAAACCTTGGTGGGATTTGTGACCCACAATATTCACTTACTGGCCAATAAGAGAATATTACTTACAATAGGGGCCTGCACATGCAGGAAGGCCAACTGCCTAGAGCTCACTGCTCAAATGGGAAGTCTCACTGAATTACAATATGGATTATACAAATCCAATAACTTGTAATATTTTACAATAGCATCTTCAATTCCAAATTCAGTACAAGTTATTGCTCTATTCTTTACATATACCCCTTAACCTATATTTCACATAATAGGTCTACTTAATCTTTTCTCCTTACTTTTCACTTACATCACTTACTTACAAAATGTCTACAATGATCTCTTTTATATATAAGAGTCATTTTACAATGATATCAAGTTGTCTTACAAAGTTTTTCAAATAATAAACAAAATATGATATATCAAAAATCATGTCGGCCTCTGTGTCGGTATGCTTCCTTTCTCTATGTCGGTGCTAGTGTTCTGAGTGCCGGTGTAGAGTGTGTTCTGTTGATGCCAGTGTAATGCCTTTTCGGTGCCATAGGATTGTAAGGTTGCCATCAATGAAAAAACCTTCAATCACATACAATGTCTCATTGGAGTGTGCATATGCCAACAGTTACATAGGTAGATGTCATAAGTTGTCAAGTTATGTGCCACATTGTCAAGTTTTGATGACAACTTTTGTTGTCAACTTGTAAATAACCTCCCTCCAACGGCTAGTTAATTCAAATTTTGGTTGGATTTGGTTGAGGAGGTTTGGGAGACCCTTATTAAGGCCTTGGAGGTTGAGGAGAAAGGTTTGATGGATATTATTTTGCAGAAAACTATGATCAGATTCAATAAAACATATAAATTTACATAAAATTCACTGCAACAGTGCTTTGTACGGTCTTGTACGGACTCCATGTCCATGCTAAACCTTTGATTTGTTTAGCTACTTGTGTTGGCATTCTTTTGGCTTTGATTTGGCAGGAAAAGACTGAGAAACAAGTGATAAATCTGTATTTTGGTGAAAGATAGTCTGAAAACCCTCCAAAACTAGGGTTTCTAAGAAGATGCTTTCATAACCCCACATTCCTCTAGCCAAATTGTCTCAAACTTAGGGGAATGGTAGGGGAGACAATTTATTTTAATATTTTCAAGGATTATAAGTGGTTCATTGAACTGGGGAGTTTTTGCAGCAAGCCCTAGGCTAGGCATCTTCATGTGACTAGCCAGTGTGGAGTGGTAATATTTGTGTACAGATAAAATCATGAGTGGTGGACCCTATGTAATGGTGGATCTGGTGTTTTGGGATGTGTACAGACCTTCCCCAGTCATTAATGTGTGGTTTCTTTGTAAAAGTGGCCTAAAAGCCCTATTAGGTCTACTATAGCAATAGTGTTTTGATGCAGTCAATGCTAGAGTTAGGGTCTGAGTCTTGGGAATTTTTTGTGTCACCAAAATGAATATCTAAAAATGTCAATAATCTAGGGTGCCATTTGATGGATTTCAAATTTATGCCCTTAGAAGTCCAAAACCAGGGCTACAAGGAATAGGCGTTTGGTAGAGGGCAAATCACCTTGAATGAACTTGTGGAAACCAAGGGGTGTTATCTTGGTTGTAGTTAATGTCTCTAGGGTTGGAAAAGCTATTTTATAGGGTCCATACCTTCTCTGCAATGGTGAATGCATTATAACCCAAATTGGTCATAGTTAACCCATAGAAGAATTGGTGTCAAGGGTGGTCTTGATGTGAGAAGTTGTATCTCAGTGAGTTGTTGTTGGGTCAGAGGGCTCCTTTGGAGCAAGGAGTAGTGTGAGTGTACCCATGAATGTTGTTGACTAGTTTGTCAAGGATCCATGGGTGTTGAGACCTTGATTTGAGGGTTTAGTTGTGTGAGTCGGTGTAAGAAGCCATCACTCAACACTACAGATCTCCACTCTCACATCTCTAGGGAATCTATACTAAACTGCATATTAGTCCTCATAGACAACTGTTATCTTTTCCCTCATACCACAAAATCTCCTATTCTGTCTTCTTCTTAATCTAAGTCTCCAAAACAACAATTCCACTTATCTATGGCGTGAATCTATGCTTTCATAGAGCGAATCTACTTGTTCTTCCCTCACCTTTGTCCCTTTGCAGCGTGAATCCACCTCTTCTTCCCTTCTCCCTCTAATCCTACCCAACAAATTCGTGAATTCCCCTATCTATCGCTTGTTTATGCCCTTTTTGGTCAACGGATCCGTGAATCTATTAAATCTTTTCTCTTTTTCCCATGGATGCAGTGCATTTGCCTTTCCTATTCCCCCCATGGGTGGGTTCGCTGAATCTGCCTAATTTTGGGTAGATCCACCCATCCAAGGTTAGATCCACTAGTCTAATAATTCCACCCTATATTATGGGATTGGCAGATTTTCTTATCCATTGATCCATGCATAAATCCACAAGACATGATCTAACAAATTTGCTAATTTATCTAAATCTAGTATGTAATGCATCAACATGAAGGTATAAGGGTCGGTTAGTAGTAGATACCTATGGGTCCAATCAATGCCATCATGCCACACTCCTCACCATGTCCATCTAGTGACTCAGTCCTCCTATCACAATCATCTTCTTTCACACTCAAATTTGCTCTAATTTTCTTAATTAAGGGTGCAAATGAGGACAATTTTTTGAATTGTTTCTTATATAGGGTCCCCTAAAACCCTTATTTGCTCCCTATTTCTTCCTCTGGGCTTTTTTTTTTGTCTCATTCATGTCCACCATCTCCATTTTTGGCTTAATGATCCCTATCCCTTTTGGTTTGATCCCTTTTGCACTTTCCATATTTCCTCTTTTTTCTCCCACTTTAGTCATCCTTTTCTTTTGAGACGTCGCGTGGACACCTTCTATTTTTTCTTGTCTGCCCTATCGAGGGGGCATCATCACCTATCCCACCTAATCTACCTAGCATTTCCTCCATCTAGGGTATGTCTTTTTGTTATTGGTATTTTATATTTTTTTCAAAGTGACATTATTATAATGCCATCTCGAAGAGGGGAAAATGGTAGACACCTAACTTTGATCATCATTATTTGATCAAATTAATTCCCATTATTCACTCTCCTCTTAAGTCTAGACACTAATTAAATAATTCATTTATTTAGTTATATCCCATTTCCTCTATGACCTTGGCTAATTTAATTAATTTGGCTAGCTAACATCTTGATCCCATTTGATTGAATTATTTTCATATTTATTTAATTAAATATCCTTCTTCCCTTTTTCCTTCAAAATAATTAATTTAATTCATAAATCTCCCATTAAATTAAATAAACCTTCTTCTTTAACTTAATCCCTCTTCCTATACTTGAAATTAAAATTATTTTTTAATTCCCTCCACTCATTCTCTTTCCACTCATCACATCCTTCTACATTTGCCACTTGTGTCCTAATCCTTGATCATTTTTATAATCATCCTCCCGAAACATGTGCATTTTCCTAATCCCAAATATTAGTTCCTAAAGTCGACCCATGTCCACCTCAACCTTAAATTCCAGGTACTCCCTCTTCCAATTTTGTCTCCTCCAAGGAATAAACCTTTATTCCTTTCCCCCAAGTACCTTGGAGTGTGAGTCCAGAAGAAATGTCTTTATAGAAAATCTTCCTTACACTCTCCCTTCAACCACCTTGTCCTCCCACCTTCTCACATGTTGGCACTTGTCAACCTCACAATGACTCTAAGAACCCTAAGCCATCCCATCCCTTGGATCTCTACTTTTGATCCTAGCCCTTCATTTGGCCAATTCCAATAGTTAATAAAAAACAATCTTCATTCTCTCAACATGCAACATTGAAATTACAACTCTTGAGCACTCTTACCATCTTCATGCAAGCTTGAGAAATCTTGGAGATATTATACCATCATGTTTCTGGTTGTTTGAGCACACATCTAATTGAAAATCAAAGGACACATCATTGCATCAAAAGGAAGATTTAATAACATTTGTGTTCTTGTTTAGTTTCCTTTGTTTTCATTGTTTAGCTTCTTTTTTTTTTCCTATCCTAATGTTGTGTTAATTTGTGTGTTTTGGGTATTTTATTATCATTTATGCTCTTTGAACTCACTTTTTATCATACACAGCTTCAAGGAATGGTGGAGGATGATAGGGAGTCACTGAATGATGATTGTCTTGTACCTCTCCTTAAGGGGTTTGATATTATTTAATTTCATTCTTACATCTCTGCAATATAGCTTTAGATCTGAGTTTTATAGTTGAGTTAAATGTGATTCATGCATTCTTAAGTTTTTTCATATATTGCCTTGGATTCTTTCAGTTAGGGTCTACTCTAAAGATACTTGAGTAGGACTCTTGTTTATGTTTATGTATTTATGTTTTCCATAATGCTAGATGCACTTAAGGTTCACAACACACACTATTATTTTTAGATTCAACTTGGCTATCCATGGAGTTGGATATTACCAATTGGGGGCTAAACTGAGGCAAGTCCCTATGTATTCACATCCTCACCTTTGTTAGAGTAAAGTAATTAATTAAATTCACTCTCCTCTTAAGATTTCACTTTATACATATATTAGTCATTTAACAATTAATATTTAATTATTAAATGCACTCACCTTAGGGTTAGGTTTTCCTTTCAGTGTTGATCTCCTTTATAAGGATTGATCTCTTGTATTATTTCTACTTCTTGATTCATTTTTTCTCTGATAATAAATCTTTTCACTTTGTCAGAGCCAAAACCCTTGTTTCATTCTCTCTCTTTCTCTGTGACAGGTTTCTTGCATGCAGGTTTCTTTGGGTTTTGTGGATTTGTATTTCTCAAATCCTACATGGTATTAGAGCCAGATCTACTACAGCTTGTTTAGTCTTTTGAAAGATTTTGAGATCTAGGTTTTGGTTGCATTAGATCTGTGTTTGTCTTCTGTTTTTTATTTTGGAATAGGGGGTACTTTTTTTTGGTGCACTTTGAGCCCAAACGGACCTCACTGTTGAGCTCGTAGCACCCAAAAACCCCTATTTTCATATAATATACATCTGATTCAGACATAGTTGCTCTAGAAGGCAAAATTTTTTTGCCCTAGGGCATGCAGTTCGAGGTGAGAAAAAAATTAAAAAAAACAACGAAGTTGGCGGTAACAACCAGCCGCGGCCAAGCAGCCACCACCGGCGAGAGCGCCGCTCACTGTGCCGCCCGCGCAACTCCCTCCCTTTGGCAGCACCAGCGGTGCCGCCCCCACACCACCAGCTCTTGCACCAGTCCCTGGTTGCCCAGCGGACCAGGGGCCACTTTTTTTTAAGCCCCTGAGGGCTAGAAGGGCCAAACTAGACCTTTTGGAGCTGCTTTACAAAATCGGGTATAAATTGGGAGTCCGATCTCCATTTTTCATAAACGAATAGGCATTGAAAAGCTGGCTCCAAGACCGTTCTAATGGTGTAGGAATTTTTTCAGATTTTTCCAATTTGATTGCATTTTTTCGCAGTCAAATTTCGATGAGCCTTTTTGCACTCCAAGGGGCATAACTTGCTCGTTTTTGCTCCATTTTTCGAAAGCGAATAGGCGTCGGAAAGGTGGTTCTATGCTCTTTCTAGATCTATAGTCTGTTTCATCAGTAAATTTTTTAGGTACTCAAAATTTTGTCTCAACCAGTTACTGCTTTCTATCATTTTTCGGCTTTCAGTTCGTACTGGGGATTAGTTTTTTGCATTGTGGGGGGGTATTTTTTTTCTTGATTTCTGTTATTTACATCAGAAAACTAGAATCTACAAACACCAAAACAAAACAAACAAACCCCTTCTGCATCTTTTGTCTAGTTCTGAAAGACCACTTAATAATAATTAAAAAAATTCAGAGCAGTTGAGGCACAGTTCACAGGATGGCCGACAGACCTATTGAACCTCTCACACCGCATAATTACCACACTTGGAAGGGTCACATGATGACTCTTCTCCAGTCTCGAGGGTTATGGTCCTGTTTGGATGAGGTTCAGCCTCAGTTGACACGTGCCTTTGAGATTATGCAGCACAGGAACAATATGGATCAGGCTATGGGATTGATGGCTTTACACATTTCCGACAGTTTCCTGTTTCATCTTGAGGGTTGTTTCACTCCTCAAGCCATTTGGACCAAGTTTGATGGACCTTTTGGTACTGTCAATGAGTTCAGAGCTTTGTAGCTTGAGGCAGAGTTAACTTCCTTGGTACCTGATTCGTTTCCCTCTATTGAGGACTTTCTGATGAAGTTCAAATAGCAAAGATCTATCTTGCAGGGTTGTGGTAGGACTAAGACTGATACAGAGTGCATTTTCCTGATCCTCTCCAAGCTTCAGGGTCCATTTTAGATCTTCTCTTCGACCTTCTATTCCACCATGGATGCCTTGGGTGCTCGACATGTCATGCCTTCTTTTGAGGTCTTTTGTGATCGTCTAACTCGTGAGCAAGCTAAGCTTAAGCAGTTGGATTCACTTTCAGGTTCACAAAACCAAACATTGGTAGCCCAGTCCTTCAAAGGAAAACAGAAGCAGAAACCAAAGCCTAAGAAAGATTCAGAGGCTAGTGAGAATCCCTCCAAGCCACCACCTAAGTCTGATTCAAAACCACAGTCCAATTCTAAACAGGGCAAATCTTCAAAGTCTGGTGAGTCTTCCTCCAAGACTAAGAAGAAATCTAGTGATCCTTACAGTTTTTGTGGCAAGGAAGGACATCCCATTTCCAAGTGTTAAAAACATTTAGAGGCTTTGGAGGAAGCCATGCAGCAGCATAATATCAGTGCACCTCAGCCTCCTTCACAGCCCACAGGGAAAGGTCAAGCTCTTTCTGCATGAGCATTGTCCTCAGCATCCACTTGGATTCTAGATTCCGGTGCCTCTCACCATATGACACACACAGAGGATTTGGTTACCGCTCTTGCCCCTACAGGCACTAGACATATTGCAGTTGGTGACTCAGCACAACTTTCCGTTCAGGGTTCCAGTACTGTTTCATTGGATGGTGGTTGTTTACAGGATGTGCTTTTGGTTCCTGACATTTCGACAAACCTTCTATCCGTTTATCAGATTTGCCACTCTGGCTCTGGTAAGACAGTTGAGTTCTCACCTCATGATGTGGTTATTTGAGATCTTCATGATCCTGACTTGGTTGTGGCTACTAGGAGTGTGGATTTTGCATCTCACTTATATAGATTTGATGGCTTTGAGAGTTCAGACACTATTGGTTCCTCTCTTATAGCACATGTAGATTCAGTGAGCAGGCTTTGGCATGAGCGTTTTGGCCATGTCAATTATAGATATCTACAGTAGATGAGTACACAGGCACTTGTGATTGGGCTTCCACAGATTTCTTGTACTGATGGTGTATGTCGTGGTTGTGTCCTTGGCAAACATCATCAAGATCCTTTTCCTAAGGGTCGAGCCTCTCGTGCTAGGGCATCCCTAGACTTGGTACACAGTGATCTTATGTCCTTTCCGACTCCTTCCTTTTCAGGGGCCCGTTATGTGCTCACTTTTATTAATGACTTCTCTAGACGTACATGGGTGTACTTTCTTAAGTACAAGTCTGATGTCTTTGACTCATTCAAAATTTTTAAGACATTTGTGGAGAAGCAATCTGGACTTTCTATCAGGAGGATATGCACAGATAATGGGGGGAAGTATGTTAATCAGGCTTTCAGAGATTTTTGCACTGAGCATGGTTTACAGCATCAGTTTACAGTTCCTTACACCCCTCAGCAGAATGGTGTTGCTGAGAGAAAGAACAGAACCTTACGGGAGATGGAAAATTGTATGATATAGTCTCACGCTATGAGTTCTACATTTTGGGCTGAGGCAGTCAATTGTGCCAATTATATTTAGAATCAGATGCCTCATAAGACATTGCGACATATGACTCCTGAGGAGGCTTGGACCCATGTCAAGCCTAATGTTTCTACATTCTGAGTTTTTGGTAGTGAGGCTTGGGATTTATTCCTGATGCTCAGCGAAAAGCCATGGAGAGGAAGAGTCGACCACTCATATTTGTTGGCTACTGTGAGGATGTTAAGGCATACAGGTTGTTTGATCCTGATTCCAGAGAGGTCTTGTTTCGGCGGGATGTCCAGTTTGATGAGCGCTATCCTCAGATGGATTCTCCATCACCAGCTTCTCCCTCATTGACTACTCCTTCCTCTTCATCTCTTGAGGATTACTTATCTCTTGAGGATGATGTAGATGATGATCCACCATCTCCACCACCACCAGTTGCTCTGTCTTTGCCGAGGTGGGCCCGTGTCACTGTTGATGCAGCTGGTTCTTTGGCAGGTGATCCTTCAGATACTCGTCGCACTCGTGCTCAGACATCTGGTTCTAGTCTTTTGAGTCATGCCATTTCAGATGATCCTCAAAAGTTTTCAGAGGTGACAAGACACCTTGAGTGGGATAGGGCCATGGATGAGGAGTATTCTTCTTTGATGAAGAATCATACTTGGGATCTTTGTCCTCTTCCTAAGGGAAGAAATTTGGTTCGGTGCAAGTGGGTGTATCGTACCAAGTATGCTGTAGATGGTTCTATTGATAAGTATAAGGCACGTCTTGTTGCGAAGGGGTTTTCTCAGCTAGAGGGTATTGACTACTCTGAGACCTTTTCTCCTGTAGCTAAGATGAATTCTATATGCCTGGTACTTTCACTTGCAGCTTCACAGGGATGGACAGTGTTTCAGATGGATGTGAAGAGTGCCTTCTTGCATGGAGACCTACATGAGGAGATCTATATGGAGCAGCCTCAGGGATTTGTGCAGGACACTTCTTTGGTTTGCAGACTTCGACGTTCATTGTATGGTCTCAAACAAGCCCCTTAGGCTTGGTATGATAAGATGGACTCTTTCTTGCTTTCCTCTCAATTCACACGCTATCATTCTGATCACATAGTGTATATTCAACATCAGGAGGGTGATCTTTTGATTCTTGTGCTATATGTAGATGATCTCATCCTTACAGGTAGCTCATCCTCCATGATTCAGCGTGTTCAGAGAGCTTTGATGGAGCAGTTTGAGATGACAGATCTTGGTCTCTTGCACTTCTTTCTGGGTCTATAGGTTATTCAGTCTTCGGATGGGATTTCCATATTTCAGGAGAAGTATGCTCTTGATATGCTTCAGTGATTTGGCATGCTTGATTGCAAGTCTGCCCCAACTCCATTTCAGTCAGGTGTTGTTTTGTCTTCCACTTGCTCTACTCCTTCAGTAGACCCCACTTTATACAAGCAGTTGGTTGGCAGTTTGTTGTACCTGACACATTCTTGCCCTGATCTTTCCTTTGCGGTTGGCCTTGTCTCTCGGTTCTCCCATGATCCTCATGAGAGACATTGGCAAGCAGCCAAACGTATTTTGAGGTACATTCGGGGCACCACTCATTATGGCATTCACTACACTTCAGGATCCCCTCACATCATTGGCTTCACTGACTCCGATTGGGCTGGTGATGTCAATGATCGGAAGTCTACTTCTGGCTTTGTTTTTTGCCTTGGTTCTGGTCCTATCACATGGTCTTGCAAGAAGCAGTCTGCTATTGCATTATCATCTACAGAGGCTGAGTACCGTGTAGCAGTGTTAGCCAGTCAGGAGGTTTTATGGCTTCGGCAGTTGATGACAGAGTTTGGGTTTCCTCCAGATTGTCCCACTATTCTTTGGTGTGACAATCAGAGTGCCATTCACATTTCTCGCAACCCAGTGGAGCATCAGTGGACAAAGCACATTGAAATCCACATGCACTTCATCAGGCAGTTGATTTAGGATGGTTCTCTCATCTTGGAGTACATTCCTATAGAGGAGCAGGTTGCAAACATCTTCACTAAACCTTTGGCATCTCCGCACTATCTTCAGTTGCGCTCCATGCTTGGGGTGAAGGAAGTTGTCCTTGGGGGGTCTCAGTGAGGCCTTCCTTCCTTCATGTTTTCTTTTCAGCATGATTCTTTATCTCTTTTTGGAGAGGAGTTTTTTCCCACTGGGTTTTCTCCTTTACTCCGCTTTATAGAGATTTTCTTGTATTCGGGTACCTGATCAGGCCTTGTTGCCGGGACCCTCTATTGCATTGTAGTTCCTTTGCTTTCTTTTGCATTGTTTGTAGCTGCATTGTAGCTCATCTTAAGGGGGGGTGTTAGAGTAAAGTAATTAATTAACTTTACTCTCCTCTTAAGATTTCACTTTATGCATATATTAGTCACTTAACAATTAATATTTAATTATTAAATGCACTCACCTTAGGGTTAGGTTTTTCTTTCGGTGTTGATCTCCTTTATAAGGATTGATCTCTTGTATTATTTCTACTTCTTGATTCATTTTTTCTCTGATAATAAATCTTTTCACTTTGTCAGAGCCAAAACCCTTGTTTCGTTCTCTCTCTTTCTCTGTGACAGGTTTCTTGCATGCAGGTTTCTTTGGGTTCTGTGGATTTGTATTTCTCAAATCCTACAACCTCCTCTCTCTTTTGTACATTCAGATACAAGTCTTTTTTAGATTCTAAATACCCAAGAGTTTTTAGGATCTATAAATATAAACTCTCAGCATATTCCATTAGAAAACATTGGGACATTGGTAACTAGCATCTTAGTCCTTCAGGACTAGGGCATTTAGTGCCATAGTCCTCCCTATTCAAGATAAAATTTGTTAGGAAGATTGTAAAGAGTCTCAAGGTTTCAAATCTGATTTCCATGCTTAATTAATCACCAATCAAGCTAGGACACCCAACCACAGTGTTCACCCAATTTCAACTCTAATTTTTGTCTCAAGTGCATTTTCGAGTCTCTGTTACATATCTATATTTTTCTATAGCTTTCAGTTTCTATATCAGATAGTTTTATCAGTTTATGTGTTCATTTATATATTCTTAGGACTTAGTTAGTCTACAATGAAAAACAATCAAGTGAAAAGGGAATTAAACCCGAGGGTTTATTGACTTTCTAAGTAAGAGTTAGTCAATAATATACCCCCTTGTTATTTGTATTTTGATGTTTAATGAAAGAGGGTTTGGTCCTAGTTGACTCAATAGCTAGTTTAGTCCATCTCTTTTTCATTGTAAATAGATATATTATTTTAATAAATCATAATAAATGGTCCTCAAAACTCTGTGGTGTTCTTCTTATTTTCCTGCAACAAGATCTTTTTCTTAGTTATATCTTAATGATAGAATTCTTATGGGAATGATGCTTTCAAGAGAATTGAAATAACTATTGTTTTCCCTTGTGTTCTTTGTGAATTTTCTTATGAAGATTTTGACCATCCTCTATTGAACTTCCCTTTCAATCAATAATGCTGGAAGTAGTTGCAAAATAAGATTTGTTGGTATGAACCCCTACAAAATTATCTATTTAGAAACATTCAAAATTGGCTCATTCCAATTCAACATATGCATATATTTGGGATTTCTACACAATCATGATATTTCTTTCTAGACAAATTTCCAACATATGCATGTATTTCTTTCTAGCCAAATTAAGGAATATCATGATTGTGTAGCATCGTAAATTGTACACCTTTAATTAGGGTGTCCAATTTCACTCTCCTAGCACTCATTTTAGTATTTTACATTCCTTTATGCATTATAGGACCATTATTGGTTGAAATTAATATTTAATTAAATATTAGGAGTCCTATTTCACTTTAGTATATCAACACTTTATTATTTGGGTCCTTATTTTAAGTGTCTCGTTTATCTTATTTCATTTCATGCATATATGGGTCCTATGTTATTTCAAAGTTTAATTCTCCCTTTCTCACACCTAAACATTATAATTTTTCATATAAATCCATTTGTTGTATTAGGATCCTATTATCTCACGCCCTTAAAAATTCAATCCTATTTTGTTGGGACAATGGTGCTTGGGGCACCATTGTCTGATGCTTTATGACTAAAATTTTGGGATGAGAATATGTTAGTCTTACCATTTCTAAAACTATCCTTATGCAAAAATATGATAATTCTAAGTTGGCCAAAAGGTGATTTTACTTTGGGATCCATATATAAGTTATCTCTCCTAATTCATTTCATCATCTATCATTATCATCTCATTATTATCATTTCAATTCAAGAGCAACACTTCAAGAGCAAATATGAGTCTGAAGAGAAACAAACCACATCAAGACATCTTCAATTATATTTTCAAATATGATTTTGTGATGTATATTATGTGGTTTATCATGTTATTGCATCAACACATGGAGGACTTATCTTAAGATCATCATATCACAAATTGAACATATATACATTTCAATCAAAGATGTCCATTTAATAATTTCAATCCATTCCATTTCAATTTCAATATCAATTATAGGGTTAATTCCAAACTTGAGGTATGGACTAGGAAAACACCTATCAACCTAACATCTCCTCTTGTACGCAAATCCAAGTTTAGCTACAGGTCCCCGATAGAGACAAAATATGGAAAAGCACTCAAAATATAGAGACATACCATACCTCAAAATCTCATCCAAAAACACTAGGACAAGGGTGTTCTAGGTACCATTGTCCTGGACAAGGGTGCCTAGAGCACCATTTTCTTTTGAGATCAAATTCAAGTTGAAATTTGATAGTTTGATAGTGCAATGTCTCAGAGGCCCAGATTCAGATCAATGTGCAAAAATTCATCAAATGGTAAGGGCATTTTGGGTGACGTAGTCCACCCAATGTTAATTCAATTTTTAGGCATAGGTTCCCCTTTGCACCCCTTTTCCAAATCTTGGTTTGTTAGGTAGTTATTAGTTATGCATTTACTTATTTATGCTATCCATTGTTAGTTTTGCACCTTCTAACCCTAATTCTTACATTCAATTCACATCCTTTCAATTTCTCATTTTCACCTTAATCAAAAGGAGTAGAATCAAGTTTGCATTAATTCCTCTTCCTAATAGAATTTATGTTTAATCTATTGAGTTCATTCTCCTTTTAATGTAATCATTATGAAATAGGTCTTGTTTGTAGTTTGCATGCATAAACTAGTGAACCCTATTTCCATACATTACAAATTATTAGGAAGAGATATAAAGTGTTGAATTCATGATTGAAAGTATAAAGAAATCAATTTCAAATACCACTATGAACCATCTAATATAGAACACCTTCTCAAATATAAATTTTCTTACTAGGATAGATTTATTCAAAAAAACTAGAAATTCATAGACCCATCCTTCATCTAATGACACTTTTTCAAAGGTACATGGTAAAGAAAAATGAAAAAACTAGTTAATTTGAGCTTCAATGGGGCTTCTAGAGGAAATATAGGTAATTCTAGTGCTAGTGTTGTATTCAAGGATCATAATAGGAAGACTAGTATAGTTGCATGCAAAAAAGTTCCTAAAATGACAAACAACTTGGAAAAAATAAGTGTCCTGAAGTTAGGGTTGGATATAGCTCTATAAAATAACATTCAAATTTATAAATTGAGGGATATTATATAGTAATAATCAATATTCTTAATAAAAAATAATTTGAGAAATAAGTATTAAACTACCATGCCTAGATCGGATCAAGCAAATACTACATAATTTTTCCTGTTATGAAGTATCTCACTTCTATGGAGAAGCCAATCATCTTATGAATAAACAAAAATATCAACTATTTGAATTAAATGGCCATTATATAAAAGATTTATCTTCCAAAATAATGTTTTCATCAATGATGTAATTGAGAAATTACATAATAAAGTTAAATCTATCTATGAATATTTTGTGGCATGATGGGGAATATTTTTTTTTCATTATAAATAATCCTAATCATATTTAGTTTTGTTGGGAAGTTGTGGTGTGATGTGAGTGAGATTGAACAAATTTACTAGGGTGATAAAATAATTGATTGCAAGGACATCTTAAGACTACTTAAGTATAACTATATTTTACGAAAAATCCATTGCCAAAATTCTCTTCATATCTCCACTCTCCATATGTGAAGCTTTGTTGGCATTTACTAGAATCATCATGTATCTTAGCTTCAACTATTGACATATCCAACACACAATATTTTTAAAGCTAACAATTTATTTTTATTGTGTCGGATTCCTTTAGTATTTTTAAAGCTAACAATTTATTTTTATTTGTCAGATTCCTTTAGCACTCTCAATGTGTGTTATTTTTCCCTCATTTCTAAGTTTACTTGTTAAATTAGATTTAACCAATGCATATTCATGTGTCATCTTTATTCCCTACCTCTACTCACTACTATCTCATGTTTTGGGTTTGACTTCTCTAGATATAAACAATCTAGTGTAATAGTAATTGTTATCATTTTCTTCACTTCCTCTCATTGCTCTATAGGTGCTTTCTTTCTTGGTGCTCTCTAATTTATGGTGCATTCTTGTTGTTTGTTCTTTGTGTGTTCTTTTGACTTCTAATAAAGGTTTCATCTGCATCAATCTTCATAAGTGGTTAACTATAGAATTTTCATTAGTATCCCAAAATGAACACCCTTTGAACTAGATCTATATGATAGTGAAAAGCATAGAAAAATGTTAAGTTTAATTGTGATCTTTTGGAAGAGTCATGTGTTGTTGTTGGGGATGATCTACTTATGGATTGTGGATTGTAATATGTCTTTCAATGAGGTGGATTTTTGTTTTCTTTCAAACATCATGGATGTACTACATTATCACTCTCTTCTATCTTTGGTGTGTAAAAATTATATTCGTGAAAATATTGTCAATGATGAGAAATTACAACAAGGTTTATCTCATCATGTTTGTTTTGATGATCAAGCCCTAGTGACTTTGAAAGTTCAATAGAAATATAATGCATCTATAATGCTATGATAGTGAGTCTCACAAATGACTATCCTTCAACATACAAAATTAACATCAACTCACATGGAGATTAAATAAATTAGCATTTTCTTTAAGGTATCAAAGTGTTATTTAAATCTTCGAGTGTTATTCTCAAGCATCCCCCCTATTACAATTCAAAATCCATTGGTGCTCAAAGCCATCAATCTTGTTTGTGATGAAAAATTAGATTTGAGGACAACACTCCCTATCCAACAAATTCTTGTATGATCATGGCACTTCTTTTTAATGATTACATGTCTTCATATGAAACCTCTTGCGTATAGTTTCTAATGGTTAATGCTATTTTTTTTTCACTATTTATATTTAACATGTATGCTCTATATTTTAATGAACTATGTTGCATATGGGCAAGTCCAATATCTATGCAATTTTATTTTATAGTCAATATAAATTCTTTAGGGAGTTTACTCATTTATTTTAAATATAAATCATGAAAAATATTTTATTATTTTTTAATGTTTAGGAAAAATAATCGATTTATAGTTTTTCTTTATTTTTTAAGGAGTTATAGAATAAAATATTTTAAAAAATTGCTTCTGAAATTTTAAATAATATTAAATATTTTATTATTTAAAAAAGAATTCTTTGAAAGTTATTTAAATAAATTTAGAATAATTATCTTACTTTTAAATTTTTATTTATTTTAAAAGTTTCAAATTTAATAGTAAAAGTTTTTTTGTTTTTTTTTTAATATAGATTGAAAGGAGGTTATTAATTTTTTTGAAAAAATAATTTTTTACAAGTAATTTAATTAAAAAATTATGGGAATTTATAAATGATAGATATGTTGTACTTCTGGATTCAACTGTGTGAGCTTTTTTTGGCATCAACATTTTGGATCACCCTACATGATCCATCATCGAGATGAGAGAGCTATGGAAGGTCAATTGGGAAAAATTTGGTCTATTTTTTGGATAATTTTGTGGATCATGGAGTGTGATCTGAAACATTGATGCCAAACAAATCTCACACAGTTGAATCCAGAAGCACAACATATATGTGAGGCCCCACCCTGACTCAGTCTGACATTTCAGTGGCTTTTATGATGAGACTATTATGGATGCTTTATTTTTATTAATTATGGATTTAGAACTTATATGATTCCATGATTTGGATAACATTGCTATATGTTGATGCTTTATTTATATGCTTTATGATATAGAACACTACATGATTTTTGAATAGGATGAATTTGTGGTGAAAAATGTCATTATTGAATTTGCAAGACTTTACTATGATGATAGAAATATGATGTATTAAATTATTCAGATGTAAATTGTATGCAAGTGATGATGTGTATTATTATTCTTGTGATTTATATTATATGAGGTTACTTGAAGCTACTAATGTATAAATTGAGATGCGCAGGAAGTTATCCATGTGACCATGGAAATATTACGGAGAACCAAACCTAGACCTATGTATGTTCATGAAGCTAGGGGTTGTCTATTTGGAGAGACAACACCCCGTTTGTGTTGTATTTTATTCATAACAGTAAATGATGCATGTATGTTAAGTGTTATTTAATTGATTTATGTAAAATCCACAAGAGACGATTTCATGTACAAATTTGTAAAAGTATTTTCTTTGTGTCACTTGACACGTGTGGATTTATGTTTGAATTTTTTAAATTTGTCTCTTGGTGGGAATTGTTTAACTATAGCTTTTTCAATTAATGTAATGAGATTCCGTAAATGCCTTGGGCAAAGAATCTTTGGGATGGTCAACATAGGTTTGACCCGAAAATAAACTTCAGAGGGGTTAAAAAAGGGTTAAATGGACACCTAGAGGTAGTTTAATAGGGTCTCCTAAAGCCCATAAGGTATACCTAAGGGTTAGGGGTAATCTAAGGCAAGTTTCTACTCCCATGTGACCTTTTAGACACCCTAAAAAAGTGACTTTTCTAAGTTGTGCAAAAATTGAAATTAGAAGACTTGAACCTAGTTGTAAACCTTCCTTTTCGAATAAGAGTTACCTTCCTTTTTAGTTTTTAGAAACTTGTGAGAACTCTCACAATGGGCTTCTTAAGCAAGAATTAGAAAATTTGTGGGTAATCACCCACTCTCCATTTTTGGAGACAAAAGAATTTTGTAAAGAAAAAGATAGAATTTAGTTTGAGAATCTTGGCTAAGGGTAGAAAGAGAAGAACCGTGGAATTGGGCTACTCATCCTCAACAAAACTAGCATACCTTTGGGCAGATTAAGGTTGGTTGTATTTTTCTTATAATGGATTTCTTATTGCATGTGTTTGAAAGTAATGTTTGTGTAAAAGACTAGTTTCCGTGCATGTTCTCTTGGAAATTTATGTGGTATTTTGTGTTTATACATTGTATGTGTGTTTGGGAGTAATCAAGACCTTCTACTCTTGGGAGAGAGGAGGATCTTGTGGGTGGTAGAAGTGACAGCCCTCGAGTGAGAGACTCTCGTTATGAGAGCGATCAAAAGGGATTTTATGTGACCCTTGTTGCATGGCTTGTTTATGCATTGGGGTTCATAAGGAGGGAAATAAGGCATGAATGCCTTGGGGGGTATAAGGAATAAGGGGTTGCTATACTTGATGTATTTGGTTTACCATGAGGTGGCTACATGTTTTTCCATACTTGCAGTTCTCCTCAGGGTACTTGGTCCACTACCACCCTTAAAAAGGACATCACCAATGTGTGGTGTAGTGTAGCCCAGGTTGGGAGTGTGTTTGAGTTTGTGTGTATTCTGTCTTTTGTGTTTGCATGTTTGTTACATGTCTAGGGCTTGGTTCTCTGAGCTCGGGGGTGGCTACCAATTAGCCTAGGCTGGGAGGTGAGCACTCCATGGTCATAGTTTTGATTTAAAATGCAGGATTGTCAGAAGAAAAGAGTAGGACAAGTGGAAGGTTGCAGGAGTTATTTGTTGCAGGAAATTAGTTGTAAATGTAATTATTATTTGAAAAAGTCCTCATTTATTGGAAATGAGAGACCCATTGTATAGTGACAAAAGTGTTTTTGAAATATATATATTTTTTAAAATTGTATTGTTTTAGTATGCTATTCATTGCAGAAACGAAATGAGTATTCCTAAATTTAGTGTTTTCCCAAAGTTCAAAATATTATATCTAATGTGTTTATAATAAATTTGCAAAGCAAGAAAGTTATTTTATTCTTATGCATTCAAAATAAAATAAAAAGGAAATAAATAGATTAGAGTTGCATGCATATTGTAGGCTGCAAATAAATCATTTAATTCTGTTTTCTGTAAATGCAGTATAGTACATTATAGTTTTGGAATTTGTCTTTTCGTTTATCTCAGAAATTAGTAACTAAGATAGATAGTTTATCTAGTCTATGTAAAAATAACTTTTTATAGTTGCTGCAGATTTTTGCAAAGTCTGTCAATTTATTATTTTAGAAAAAAAAAAATCACAATCTATTATAGTTTTTATTTAAATAAAATCGAGATTTATTTAGTTGCTGGTAAAACTGTAAAATCTAGTCATTTATATAGCTAAAGATTGAAATAAAACACCTACAGTTGACAGTTTAAATGAATTAATAAAATTACTATACTCTTGTTGTAAATGAATCAGATTTTTATTTATCCATCTATTTTATCTTTGCATCTAGGGCATTTACGAAAAGAAATAAATCAACAAGAAAACAAATTAATATTTCAGTATTCTGCTCGAATACTTACCTAGATTCAAAATACTAGGATTTATTCATTACATTATTTCTGTCATATATATATATATATATATATATATATATATATATATATATATATATATATATATATATATATATATATATATATATATATATATATATATATATATAAATATAGACATGCAAATTTCATGTATATATACCTACATGCATATAAAAATGCATATATATATATATATATATAAACATATAAAAATAAATAAATATATATATACATTTGCTTCTAAATATCTTGAAATAACTAACATCAAGTGATCTTCCATACCAATATTCATAAGGAATCTTGTCCTTACCTCTCTTTACTAGAACTCGGTTCATAATGTAGATAGTTGTGCTAATAGCTTTCCTCCAAAAAGTTTTCACTACACCTCCTTATATCAACATCGTCCTAGAAGCTTCAACAACTGACCAATTGTTTTCCTCTGCGATACCATTCTGTTGTGGTGTCCTTGGTGCAGAAAGTTGTCGTTTGATACCATTTTCTTCACAATACCTAGAGAATTCCTCAGAAGTAAATTCACCACCTTGATCTATCCTCAGACACTTTATCTTCTTACCGCTCTCCTTCTCAGCTAAGGCCCTGAATTCCTTGAACTTACCAAAAGCTTTAGTCTTATCCTTCAAAAATGTGACTCACATCATCCTTGAGCAAGCATCAGTAAAGATCATAAAATATATGTCACCTTGAATACTTTTTGTTCTTATTGGTCCACAAAGATCTGTATGAACCAAATCTAACAAATATTTCGCTGAAAAATATTTTCTCTTGAAAGTTGAGGATGTCATCTTTCCCAACTAACATTCTTTACATAGAGCATTAACTAGTTTGTCCAACTGAGGCAAACCTCTCACTGTCTTGTACTTACTCACTTTAACAATGTTATCAAAGTTTATATGACAAAATCTCCTATACCAAAGCCAACTATCATCTATCTTTGCAATTAAATAGTTGTTGACTTTAAGATTAAGGTGAAACAAGTTACCTTTAGTTTGCTTACCGGTTGCAATCAGTTCAACTATCATAGATTTTGCACCTACCATTTTTAAACTCTAATGGGTATCCTCTATCATTGAGTTGTGCCACACTCAAAAGATTGTTCTTTAAACCTTCAACCCAGTAGACATCATCTGTACTTCTCTTTCCATTAGGAGAAATAGTTCCCTTACCTTTAACCATGCAGGGTGAGTCATTACAAAATCTTACAACTCCACCATCAAATTCCTTCAAAGAAAGAAATTTTCTCTAATCACCGGTCATGTGATGTGAAAAAACATTATCAATGATCCAATCATCAGAGTTATCCATCCTGGATACTAATTCCTTCTGGTCTGATATCTCTTCTTTAATAGCTACAAACGCAATGTCTTCATTAGAATCACCATCAGATTCCTCATCAATGATACCACCATCAACAACAATAAGACAATCACTTTTACCTTTACCCTTATACTCGTTTATGCTTATTATCACCATTAGGATAGTTAGCAACAATGTGTCCAATCTTGCTGCATGCAAAATATTTCAAAGGTAATTTATCTCTATATTTACCTATACCTCTAGGCAACCGCTTGGCCAAAAATGCTTCAAGCTCAACTAAACTGTCTTCGTCATCAACTTCTCTATTGGATATGGATTCATAATTGTGACTAGCATCTCTACTTTTTCTCATAGATAGGTTAGAAACATAAGCTCTAAATGCAGACTCAGATTTGTGTACACTCTCATCATAACCATTTAATTCAAAAGTAGTAAGCTTGCCAATGATGGAGTCAAGAGTTACCTTAGTTTTTTCAATGGACTTTAGCTCCTGAATAGCAGCAACTCGGATAGCATAGACCAGTAGCAAGGTTCTCAGTACCTTACTAATCACTGTGGCATCTTCCACTTTACCTCCTGCACTCTTAATTTCACCAACTATCTCTTTTATCCTTTGACCATACTGCTGGATATTCTTACCTTCAGTCATCTGCATGCCATCAAACTTTCCTCTTAGACTCTCTTCTTTAGCAATCTTAACATGCTCATCACTGCTATAAATCTCTTCAAGTTTTTTCCATACCTCATATGCAGTCTCTAGACCATGAACATCTACACACTCTGCATCAGACAAGGAACCGATAATGGCCTCTAATGCTTGATAATTTTCTTGTTGCACTTTTTTCTGATCATCAAGCAACATCCCAGTAGGTGAAACATATTGAGTATTGACATGTTCCCAATACTGGCTTCCTAGACTCTTGATATAAATTTTCATTCTATCACTCTATATCCTATAGTTCTCTCTATTAAACTTCGAACCTTCCTTCTTCATCATGATCTGCAAGATCTTTACCTCAAGCTGCTAGGCTTAGACCTTAGAGGACTTGAAAAGCTCTGATACCAATTGATGGTATGATGAAAGAATAAGTATCTGGTCAACTACTAAGAGGGGGGGAGTGAATCAGTAGATAGAAAAACTAATACAAACTTCACCAATCTCAAAAATCAATCTAATAACACCGTCAACATAAAAAATCATAAGATAAATCGGTTAAATGTTACAACAATTTAACAGTAAACAATTTCAAACTCATAAACATCCAAATACTTTTTCATATGTCAACAGACTTCATTTCTCAATGCTTCTGGTTATCATGACTTATCAAAGTAGTTAAGTAGTTAAGTAAATGAACCATAAGAACATAACCACAAAAACATTTACCACTTGACACAAATATTTTTGACGTGGAAACCTAAATGGGAAAAACCACAGTGAGATGAGACTCACAAGATAACTATCTAAACTCTTCTGAAGTTCGCCCTGTTAGGAGCCTAGCCTGTTAAAGCTTTACAAAAGTCCTATTAAGAACTGATCCTATTAGGAACCACCCAGTTAAGGGATTGACTACAATGCCTTGTTAGAAGCAATAACCTATAAGGAGTAACCTCGGTAGAGGATTTGAAAATCCAAGCTAATGGATCACCTTGTTAGAGGATTTGAATAGCACCAAGCTTGTTAGAGCTTACCCAGTTAGGGGATTTCAATTCTGCTGTAATTGTTAGAAAACAACAGGAGTTTGCCGATCTGTCTGAATAACACTACACTTACTTGATCAGATCCTTTAAATGCTCCTATCTGCCTTTTCTCAAACTGCAGATACATCATCTAGTTCGGTAGCTACACACTCAACTGATATTTTCCCAACTCTTGCCAACACTAAACTAAATAACTTCATCGACCTTATAAACAAATCATTTAGGTCGATAACACAACAAAAACCTAATCCTCACATAGAGATTACAAACAAATCGATTCAAGTATGACTGTTGGATTACATAGAAATCTCTACACATCAATCAAGAAAACCTTGATCGCTCCTTGATCACCACTTCATCGATCTTAGTAACTCATCACGTGCTTTGCAGTATATGCAATATACTTGCTCATTCCGTAGACAAAAAACTGTTACAACAACTCACCAAAATCACTTGAAATTGTCTTCATACAATAATCATACATGTCATAATCATTTATGCTCATCATCAGATCATAAACCAATATAACCAATTCACCAAACTTAATCGGTTAGGGTTTATCAAAAACAACAGGTAGGGTTTACTGGTTAAACTCTCCAATATATAGCAACACCGGTTCACTCCACAAATTCTTCCTACCGGTTACACAACATCATAACAATAATATCAACAATATCATTACCGGTTAATTGACATCAATGACAACGTAACATATCATTAATGCAATCTTCATGCAAATGTCAACAATTGTTAATTATTTATGTGAAAAAATCACTTCCCATATAAACATATGACATATTAACCATAATATACCAATTATTAGGATAGATGTACTTGAGTATACAAATAAATGAATAGATGTACTTGAATATTGATAGATATTTATCTCCCTTGGATGGATCCTTGCTGTGTATGAACATAAAAATACTTGAATCAAGTTGTATTGTTCTTTTGTTTGGGTTCCTAGCCTAACTTTGCTTTGTTTTTTAAGTCTTGTCTTGGTTCATTCCCATTTTTTCTGATTGAGCCATGCTCTCAGTAATTTGGTTGAACAATTTTGTCCTAGTGATCCTTCTTCTATATATGTAATCTTCAAAATTATTATTATATCTATTTCTATGCAACTTGTTCGCTTTGCCTAAAAGAAAAATTAAAAAAATACTTGATATAAAAAAAAACTAATTTTGAGGTACAACTTGATGGTTTTTACACTCTCTACCTAATTCATAACTCTAATCAAAAACATTTATTAAATTATATCTTAATAACTCATAATTTTAAATTATATCATTATAATTCGAAAAAAAATATGACATAATCAAAATATGAATGATTTATGAAAATAAACTACTTCCCATATAAAGACATGAGATATCGACATATCAACCACGCACCAATTTTTTAATCCAAATGTCATAACTCATACCTTAAAGTGTCAAAAGACGATAAAACCCAACAAAGTATCTAGAAAGAAATAATTCCATGCACGAATTACATACATCCCCAGCAACTTATTGGCTGGAAAAAAGTTACAATTCCCGGTGCTTCTTGATTTGCTCTTCAACCTTTGTAATAACAAGTCTTGTCAACCCTCACATTCATTCTACTTTTTTATTGAGATGGAAATAATAGAAAAAGCAGTGCAGTACAGAAACGCCATGCCATTACCTTCCTTTCAGTTGACCATGATTGTGATGTTGAAACCCCACGTACTGTCACTGCATCAAAGGAATCCAATGTTGAGTGTTACTGTATAACAATGGAGAAAAAAATAAGTGAGATCATATTTTATCAAAATGAAATCAATAACTTGATATGGACTTCACATGTACACCCATCATTCCTTTGTCTTTTCCATTTTGTCTTTCATAACCTACTTAATTATATTTCATGGATTGGCAAGAATATATAAGTAGAACCAAAACTCTCATTATGTACAGAGAATCTATGGAGAAGACTAGAGTCATCAGCGATACCCACTTTCATTTGTGCTCTGCTATGATGAAAACGACACCATTGGAGGAAGAGAGATTATTAACTACCCCACTTGTGTTTTCTTGTGCTATTTAACTCTGAATTAGCAGTTAGAATTGAATTTAAAGAAGAGAGTGCTGTGTTGCTGTACATCAATGTTGACGTATTGTGATATGATATGTATTTGTTTGTCTTCTTTTTCAATCAAAAGGATGCATTGTATTTCAACAGCCATCTGTTTGATTTGGGTGGTTAGATGTCCCTGAGATGTCTTATCACTATTCTCTGTTGTGCCTCGGATTCCATTTTGTACTTTCCCTGTTCACTTCACTTTCTACAAATGAAAGTCTTTGAATGGAGAGAAGAAGCAGCAAGAAAGAGACCATTGGACTTAGCTGTATGTGCACATATGTACTGTTCACTGAAATGGATATTTTGGGGAGTAATAAATAAATCTGTACTCTCCAATCTGCCAAGAATGAAGAAGTGAACAAAGTTGTGAATCAAATGGGTTCTAATTAGTGTTTTCTGAAAGATAATTTGTATAAAGTCAAGCTAAGTCATTGTCTAGTAAATTAAGTATCAAATTATAAATATTTTAGATAAAGTTGTAAATCAAATGGTACGTTTCTAGTCTCTATAATCAAATGACATGTTTTTAGTATCTATAAAAGATACGCTATTTAAGTTCCCAGAGATACGCTATTTAAGTTCCCAGAAGACATTGTCCATCAAGTTAAAGACATATACCGGAACATCTTGTAAAGACAATGTCCATCAAAGTAAAAAAGGTACTGACAAATCTGCGATTGAAATGGATATTATAGGGAGTAATAAACAAATATGTACTCTCCAATCTGCCATATAGTATGCAGACAAAGTCGTGAATCAAATGGTTTGTAATTAGCATTTTTGAAAGATAAGCTATATAAAGTCAAATGAAGTCACTGTCTGGAGTAAATTAAATTTTGACCGATGTTGTAAATCAAATGGTATTTTGTTAAGGTAGTTTTGTGAAGAAATTGTCTATCAAATTTAAAATATTTTAGATAAAATTGTAAATCAAATAGTGCATTTCTAGTATCTCTAATCAAATGGTATGGTTTTAGTATCTATAAAAGATAAACTTATTAATTTCTAGTGAAGGTATTGTCCATCAAGCTAAAGACATACCTACCATTCCCAAAGTTCTTGTGAAGGTAATGATAAAGTTCTTGTGAAGGTACAGACATAGTTTATCTATAAAAGATAAAAAAATTAAGTTCTTGTGCAAGTATTGATAAACTATTTAACTATTTATGAAAGATAAGTTATATAAAGTCAAGTGAAGTCATTGTCTAGTACTTATAAATATTTTCAACTGAATTGTAAATCAAATGGTACATTTTTCGTATCTATGATCAAATCTTCTATTTTCAATATAAGTGAAAGATAAACTATTTGAGTTCTTGTGAAGACATTGTCCATCAAAGTAGAAACATACCTACCAGTCTGCAACATCTTGTGAAGACATACCTGCCATTCGAAAACATCTTCTAAAGACAATGTCCAGTAATGTAAAAACATACCTACCAGTCCACTCGAAGTATAATGAAGATTTTGCCCATCAAATTAACAATATTCTAAACACAAATGTCAATGGAATAACATTTTTTTAAGAATGTAAATTTTAAATTCTTGAAAAGACATTGCCCATCAAATTAAAGACATACCCACCATTCACAAACATTCATAAAAATAAAAAAATTATCAGTCCAAATACATTATCCATCAAGTTAGTATAAAGTCAAGTGAAGTCATTGTCTAGTAAATTAACTTATAAGTTATCAATATACTAGATAAAATTGTAAATCAAATGGTAAGTTTCTAGTATCTATAATCAAATGGTACATTTTAAGTTCATGTGAAGGCATTGTCCATCAAGTTAAAGACATATTCTGAAACATCTTGTGAAGACAATGCCCATCAAAGTAAAAACATAATGATAAATATGCTGGACTGAAATGGATATTTTAGGGAAAGTATTTAGGGAGTAATATTTACAAATCCCTGCCCTCCAATCTACCACTGAAATGGTATAATGAAGATATTGTCCATCCAATTAAGAATGTTCTAAACAAAACCGCCAATGGAATAACATTTTTGATTTTTTTTATAAACTATTTAAATTCTCAGAAAGACACTGTCCATTAAATTCAAATGACAAAAAATATCAGTCTAAAGGTATTATCCATCAAATTAAATGCATACCCTCCATTCTCCAATGAAAACCATTAGTATCTATATGAAAGATAAATTATTTAAGTACCCTCCATTCTCCAATGAAAACCATTAGTATCTATATGAAAGATAAATTATTTAAGTACCCTCCATTCTCCAATGAAAACCATTAGTATCTATATGAAAGATAAATTATTTAAGTTCTTGTGAAGGCATTGTCCATCAAGTTAAAGATATACCTACCATTCCAATATACTTTGTGAAAACAATACCCATCAAAGTAAAAGCATATCTAACAGTCCACAAGATATAATGAAGATATTGGTAATCAAATTAACAATATTTTAAATAAAAATATGAATATAATAATATTTTTTTTAATTATTATAAATTATTGAAAACACATTATCCATTAAAGACATACCCACCATTCACAAACATTCATCAAAATAAAAAATTTACCAGTCCAAAGACATTATCTATCAAATTACAGACATACCAACCATTCAGCAGTGATATGTCTAATCTCATGAATTGACATGGTTGTCACAAGTTATTGTTCATGTCTATCTGGATTGCAGAAATGGGTATAAGTCTTTGTTTACCTCCCTCCAGAGCATGTGAAAAGGAAAGAGCATTTGTGTACGTTCATTATAGATTTGTTCTCTGTATCATCACAGAGAAGACAAATTACTGCAGGGTCCAAATGGTGGGCGTACAGATACAGAGTATCTTACTGAATATAAGAGGAGAGGGTTTGCCTTCTAATAATTGTCGATACACACTGTGAGTACAACAGTGAGGAGAATATCAACCTTTCAATTATTATGGTAGCTTTATACAATCTGCATTCCCATTTGTACAGGATTGTGAGTGCGCTACGGACCACAAAAGTATATGAGCTCTGAACTTTTGCCAGCGACTTGAAACCATGATTTTTAACAGTGGATTTAGCAGAAGTTTCAAGATCAAAGGCTGAAAACACAGCATGGTGATAACATCATGATGAAGAACAAAATTCACAGAAAACAAGGGCCACATAGGATTATAGTAAAACTTGTCATTATTGTTGGTTAATACAAATATTGGTGATTAATGTAGTAATAAGTAATAATTTTTTGATTCTTATAGATTAGTAAAAAAATGTGTGTAAGGTTTATTTTTGTAATTTTGTTTTATAATATTTTAAGCATACATCACAAATATATTGTCAAAGTGTTTAGCTTAAAAAGACATTGAATGTACTAATCAATTTCTATTCATGAATCTATTAGTCAAACATCTTTACACATTGTCTTAATTAGAATTCCTACTAACCTAGACTAGGTTGCATGGTTCATGCATTAAGTCACATCATAATCTTTAATATTCAAATTTCAAATCTTCTTCTTCAGATTTGATCTTTCTAAAAATTTGTCTTTATCTTGTTATCATGCATGTCCAAAATATTGAATTCATATAAAATCTTGAAATGATGATGGATGTAAAATTAGTGAGTACTAAAAGTTTGTTGGAGGATTTTAACTAGTCTAGGGTACAAATGTCATTAGGAAAAACTATGGGTGGTAACATCCATAGTAGCGACTGCTATAAATACGTCTACTTTATAGTTTTCTAAAATCAATGGATTTGTTTTTGAGCTTCATGGTTTTGAAATTTTAGCTCTTATTGGTGTTGGTTTGGTCAAGATTAATCCTTCTCTTTTCCATTTTGTCAAAAGAAAAAATGAATATGGCACCCAAAAATACTTTCAACCATTATTTTCCTAAGAAAAAAGCTCTACTTTTTTCAAGAAAGTCTTGATAGGTAAGTTTATGGGTCTTTGGTCAAGACCCAAAACCATGGACAATTCAATTAAAATCCATTAGTCGCTCATGTTGAAGGGTAGAATAAACATTTGGTTTTATGGAAGAGGTTCTTATGTTTAATTATTTGAACTACAAGAGGACACAAATGTAGCCTCTAGAAGTGGCTCTTCATTTATGGGAGGAAAAGGACTTATTTTAATTAATGATCCATGAATTTTAATCTAGTTGAACACATGTCTAATATAGTTCTTGTTTGGGTGAAACCTTGCCATCTCCCTTAATTTTTTTTTTTTGAGATAAAAAATATTTGGGTATCATTTGTGGCACTTTGTGCTACTTCAATGTTAATAACTATTGAAAAGGAATTGTTTCTTGTGCTCAAAATTGTGTTGAAGTTGATTTAGAAAATTGGATTCATAAAACCATTGAGTTAAGGTCTATACAAATGGCCATATATGCATGAATTTGATTATAATCAAATGACTTTAAAATGTTAAAAATGCCATGATTATGATCGCTTTGCTAAGGAAGAAAAATAAAAGAATATGCCTTAAGCATATCTTAGAGTTGAAAAGACCTTCATCACAACAAAGAAAATAGTCATGCTCAACAAAGGAATAGTTAAAAAGTCAAGGTATTTAAAATAGGGTCAAATTATTTTTGTTTCAAATATTATGAGGAAATATTCAAGGCCTTTTAGAAGGAGAATTAAACCATTAAGATAAAGTTGAATTGGGTGTTGTATATAGAGTTGTATGATAGAAAATCCCTTTGGAGGATAGTTTGATAGAGAAAAGGAATGAAGTTCAACAAATAGAAATAATTGTAACAAAAATTGGATCTTCTAAAGAGTGAGGATATGACTTCATTTGTGTGTATCAGTTCAATTAGTGTTGGAGGTATTTTTTGTGAATATCAACTCATCTTATGACTTGAGGCTTGATGATCCTTTTCTTAAGGGGAAGGCTAGAAGTGAAGATGGGTGAATCACTCATTCTACAAAGAAATATTATTTTTTGAGTTTTTGTTTAGCTTTATGATTTACTATGGTTATCTTGATTTCATTTATATTGAGCTAATGACTTGATAGTGGTTTCCCTTATAAGGGCTTTTTTGATATACTCTTTCACTACCAACTTTTCTAGTCTAGCTTTCAAAATTGACCTGGTGTGCATCTAAGTGATTGAAGTTGATTCAAAGGTTAGTGAAGGCTGAACTGGTGTGCATTTGAGTAATCAACCGGTAGCCAAGGCAACGCGTGTGAATTGAGGTATTTCTTTGTAAATCCCATTTCGAATCTAGTTTATCTGAAATGGTTTCATCATCTAAGCAAGTAGAGAGGTTAATGATCACATCGAAACCTATGGAGGTTGTGGAATCGAAATGAATTGTGTCTTATAATGCTTTATCTCAAGATCCTGATGGAGTCATTGTAAAAGGTGATTTGTCTAGCTACATTGATTGTAAAATTGAAGATTTAGGATCATTGTCAATTTATTCTCAGTTGAAAACCCTTTGTGATAAGAGCGAAAAGATTCAACCTGAGTATATTAGGATTTATGAGAGGTTTTCATAATGCAACTTATTTTCTTGAGGATTTTGAAGAGGAACATATTCGAATTATTCTGAGTCATGTTCATGGTGAGAATATGTATTTGGAAAGGACACACACTATAACCAAAGAAGCTATCCAAGTTGTGACTGGTTTTGGTCAACCGGTGAAGTGCCTAAGTAGAGGCGAATTTCTAAAGAGACAGTAACCACTTTAACCTTGTCTACCTCTGATGGGCGTGTTTTTATGTTAATAACATTAAGGACCCAACAGTTAAACTAGCTACTATGGTTATAGGCTACCGGATATTCTATTCTAGTAGAATGAATAGTCTACCATATGCAACAGTGCATACTACCTATAAAATGATTGTTGAGAATGCAAATTATGACTTTTGCGAGGCCATCAAGAGTCAATTAATGTTGAATCTACAGTCAATCAAGAAGGACAATAGTCAGAAGTTCAAGTTTGGTAAGTTACTGATTGGTTTATTCTTTTACTTTCAAAATTTACTACCGAGAATTGGTGATCTTAAATGGTCAAAAGACCTACCAGTAACCGCTCAAATCAAGAACAACATTAAGGCTATTAAGAACACTTTCTCTATTGCAATGAAAAAATATTTCAATGAATTTCAGAAGAAAACGAGTATGAGGGTAAGGCTACCTAAGGATGTGGTGAAAAACTTTGCTAAGGACATCATTTTCACAGTCACCACTAATTTTTGTCTCATGGAAGCTATTGAACTGAGAGAAGATGAAATGGAAGACATGAGCTATGAAGTCAATTATGACTTATTGATTGGTTATGCCAATAACCTATTGGCATCTCCAGTGGACAAGAAGAAGAAAAGACTAGATATTGTTGAGGAGCAAACTACAAAAGCTGAAACCAGTAGTGCTCCAACCAGTAGTGGTAAAGGAAAGAAGAAGAAGGTTGAGAAAGTTCTTCCGGTGTCAAAAAGTACTAGAGTGACATGAAGTGTCCAAACTAAAAAGGAACCGACACCTAAGCTATACGCAAAGAAGCAAACTGCAACAAAGAAAAGGGGTCAGCAATTGATTCTTCAAGCAGAATCTGATGATACTGATACTAAGGAAGAACCAAAAAAGGTAAAGGCAACTGGCAAGAAGTCCAAACCAGTTGAAGCCACCTCTTAGTAGACTATTCCCATTAATGCTTTGTCTTAAAAGCCTATGACTAATTTTGAGAGAACGATAAAGACATTGGGAAGGAACATATTTGATAATGTTAAGGAATATTTTGATTCATTTGATAAAGATCAGAAGGAACAAATTGTTCAATAGGTAATCATCTATTTGTTTCATTATAATCGATTAAATCATGATCTTGAGAAGGATATTTCTGATTCTTTATATACTATTCTTTTGAATAAATGGGAAGAAGTTGTGAAGAAAGAAAAAGAAATTATTGATGATGTGTTTGTGCAATATTTTCCCGATTTGTCAAAGGATGAGTTAATTGTATTGCTTGATAAACACAAAGCTCAATTTTCTTTTAAGTCAAGAAGATTGAAGCTACTTAGTGGGAAGGTGCAACTTGTTGAAGTTGATACTCATCAGATAGCGAAGGAAATTCAGAATATGTGTAAACTAATAGAGTCCCAATAAGATAATGAGCAAGATATTGTTGATTTACTGGAAATAGATGAGGAAGAAATAGTGCAAGCTGATATTGTCTATCCTGTCAAAAAGAAGGATGACACTACTTCCCAACCAGTAATTGTTGTTGATGATATTCAGGATACAATAGATCTATGTAGAAACATCATTGCACCAGATATGCAGCCACCTGAAATTACTAACTCACAGGTTAATAAAGTAGAGATAGCGGCAACTCAACCAAATGTGGATATTCCACCCTCACCAGTAAATGATCAACAAGTGAAACCCCAACTCCCACTGGTTTCACAGACTACTCAAAAGGAACCTGCTGAAAAAGTTGATGAACAAACCTCTAAACAAGAGAAGGAGAAAGAACAAAAGGAAGAGAAAATTGAGAAGGAGAAATCTATTGAATCCGAAAAGGCATTAGTTAAACAACAGAATAATGATGATGATGATGATGACTCATTTGGCATCAAAGGGCCAATAAATGTTGATAACATGAGTGCATCAGAATTGCTGGAGTTTGCAAATGTGATGCAATCCAGAGCTCAGAAGAAGAGGCTTAAGGAATAGAGAATGGAAGAAAAAACCATTTAAAATGTTGTAGATATTCTGGCAAGCCTTCTATCAGAAACTGCTAAAGGGAACTTGCCAACTCCCATTGGCAAGCTTGGCCAATTGGTTGATGATGCCTCTGACCAACTTAAGTCCCTTGACGAAGCAGCGCGGACCTATGCAGAGAAGAGCTATAGGAAGAAGCGAGGAGAACAGATCATGAAGGATATTGATATAGGGAGAATTGCCCTATCCTTGAATAAAGATCTGTTAAGAAAAGCTATTGAAATAGGAGGGAAAATTCTTGCATTTACATCTAATGTTTCATTCTTTTATACTAATATAAATCAAAGGCGAATAGTAAACAAGCAAGAACTGGAAAGGATGTGTCATGCTTACATACCTTTACAGGATTCAATGTTAGCTTTTGGAAAATCTGTGGATGATTTGCAAAACAAGTTACATGTCTATGATTGTGAACTGGCAAAAAGACTCCGATCCCTGAAGGACTTGAAGAATTTACTCAGACCAAAAATGGACATGTTACAAAGAGCATATAAGAATGCAGAAGCAATTTTGGCTACTCCAGAGACATGTAGACTTGATTCAATGGAATAATTATGTACACAGGTCATGACTACAATCGAGCTCACTCAAACCTTACTGGAGACATGGGAAAATGATTTTTCTCACTTGAAGCATACTTTTAGTGACATTTTTCTGAGAATTGCAATGAACAATCCTTGATTCAGATTTCATGTTTTTGTATATGTAAACTTTTGCTGCAATTTTTTTCTATATATGTATATATTTTACTTTTTTGATTTGGCATTGTTGTCAAAGGGGGAGTAGAAATATGTATGTGTGTTTTGAAAATTTTGTATGTATTGTTAAGGGGGAGTGGGAGTAGAAATATATGTGTACAATTTTTGTAAGAACACTTAGTTGCATAGCTGTAAAATTTTCTAAGTGTTGCCATCAATGCCAAAGGGGGACATTATTGGCTTGATGATGATTGTAATGAATGACTTCATATGTTGTCATTGATGGAACATGTACACACACACACATATGTCTGTCTACCGGTGTTACTTCAAAGTTATTTGTATTATATTGCTATCGGTATTATAAGTTTTGCTTATGATTGTGTCAAACTCGTACATAGTGACAACCGGTATATACAGGAATGACCCGACACCAACTTGAAGATCCAACGAAGATTATCAAAGAAGCAATTGAGGACAATCAGTTTATATGTTGACAGAGGTTAACTCTAACCGGTATCGATGTTCCAATCGGTATTCATTGATTGTGTGATGAGTTATCATCGGTCGTGATGAGTTATCCTAACCGACAAGTTTTGGCGGTAATTTGTGATGAGTTTTGTTTGATTGTCCAGATACACTGCACCTAGGGAATTGTGATATAATTCCTAAGGCCGACATGAAATCTAAATGTCTATATAATGAGTTATGATGAACTATTTTAGATGAATGATGAGAGATGATATGAGATGAATTGATGCGAAGACAAAAGTGTTAAGTTGTAGAATATGTTTGTAATGCAGTTTTGAGTGCGCAAAAGAGGATCTATTCAAGCAAGTTGTGCTACTTCTAGATCACACCACTTGTTGTTTTCTAATCACTACAACAGTCAAATCCCTTAATTGAGTAAGCTCTAACAAGCTTCATTGTACAAATCCTCTAACTAGGTGAACCATTAGTTTGGATTCAGGAATCCTCTACCGATGTTACTCCTAACAAGGTACTACCTTTAACAGGGTATAGCTCCTAACAGATCTTTGAGATCTTTAACAAGATTCGCTCCTAGCAGAGCACTTTTGTAGACCTTAACTAGTCAGTTACCTATTACTGCAAATAGTTAACTTGTGAGTCTCATCTCACTGTGGTTTTTCCCATTTAGGTTTTCCACGTATAAACACTTGTGTTATGGTGGATGTTTTACTTTGTGTGGATTCTTTAATATCATTTTGGATTGCATGCATAGTGTTTAACAAACTTGTTAAGTATATCTATCAGTCAGTGTTTAAAGTATTATTTTTAGTGTCACTAATTCACCACCCCCTCTCAGTGCTTTATAAGTCTATCAACATCATCCCATGGACAATTCGACAATCTGCACATGCTAGCACACACTCCAAAAGAAGTTACAAAACATAACATGTAGATATAATCAACTAGTTGGCCGTATAATTACTTCCAGTGCAAAATATTCCATGCAGATCTCCACAAACCAAAGTGAGACCCAAATAATCACCTCAAAACATCTTCTAACACATATCTAGACCAAAAGAACATGATCCACTAAACTGCAATGCAATTATTAACATATCCGAAGGGCACCAAAAACATTACAGACCGCCCTAAATATAGGATGACACAACCAACGCCAAAAGAGTATCCTGACCAAACCCTATCTAGATAACCAAGGTCTAATAAAGCATATTTGGACCAATATCCATGTGGATAACCAAGTTTGACATCAATGCCAACCATACAAGCTCATGCTTCTAACACACATGCTCACATTTTCTTCTCCAAAGTGCACTTACATTTTTAAAATTATGCTATAGGGATACTAATGATGATTCACCTTCCATATTTTCAAAATCTTTAATATTAGCTCCTATTGCCACACAATGATTCATCAATAGAGCATGGTCCTTGTTTAGCAATAAAGATAGCTTCATCTAATGTACTGGCCTATATATAGGAGATAGTGTGTCTTATTTTATCATCATATTGTGAAGTGTATTCTCATTGGAGACATTTGGATGTTTTCCCCCTCAAAGTGGCTTATTACTTTATGCTATTATACATCATTCTTAGCATATTTCATATCACCTTTTTCATTTGTGCAAGTTATTTCATTACAACATCTCATGGACTAGGAAACTCATACCGGCTACAAATTTTCTTATAAATATTTTATTATTTTATAATTAACTTATTCATTCAAAATTATATTAAAATAAAAGGTTAAATACTTCAATTTATTAATTAAAAATTAGTTTATTTTATTAAAAACTTAAGAGTTTTTTACTTTTGAAATCGATTTCAAAATATAGTGTTTTTGTGCTCGCCAATTTAAGAAAGTCATTTTGTGATTGCACAATTGACACAATATAATCCAAAAATAACAATGATCAACCCTCATTATATTAGGGAAAGTGTACCAATAGTCGTTATAGCTAACTTCACACACCCACAAGTCGTAAAAGGTACATCAGGTTTCTACGAACTTTTTTTGGTTGTCTCCACATGTGACTTAATTGCTTATAACTATTGTCTCTACACGTTGTTCGATCTGTTATGAATGCAAGGGTCAAAAAGTACACATTTCAAAGTGTTGCATGATACCTACTTAAAGATGCCCCAATAACTACATGCACTTAAAATTGTTAATACTTATGCACAAATGTCCCAATAGTTGTGCACAAATGTCCTAGTAGTCGTGCACAAATGCCCAATTATGGTCCAAAAATATTAAAAAAAGGGAACACTGATACATGTGAAATTTATTAATGAACTTTTAGTTATTATTCTTTAGATTTCTTTAAAATTAGTAATTGAAAGATTAGATCCACAACAAATGAACAATTACCGAACTGCAATAGTTACTTGTGCTCTTCCCCTTAAGATGGAGAAGCACCATTCATTCCAAGTTATGTGTAATACGAATAAAAGTACAAATTTACTAATTCAAATCCAAACTGAAGCTTCTTAACTGCGGTTCTTTCAAGCTCCCCATTAAATCTGCCGAGTTTCACTGGTTTGGATGGACAAATACATGAACCCAAACTAAACTATTGAACCTGTAATAATTGAATTGGAATCTTGTAAAGAGATAAGGAGATAGTTGAGATAATGTTTGGACAATGCAATAAATCCACACGCCTAAGAGGACAAAGAGGATAATGTTTGGAATAATGGTTGGAATTGACAATGAAGAGAAAGAGTCCTGTGGAGAGTTTGGATGACTACAATTGTCACACGTTTTATACTTGGTTGAAAAAGCCAGGCATTTCAGGATGGTGGTCTGCAACTTTCTAGAGGAAGTCTCTTTCACTGCTTTTGATTATTCAATATATATATATATATATATATATATATATATAAACTTAAGTGGTTGTACTCTGTCATATGGGATTCATTTTGGATCAGTGATGGGAGGCCATGCTTCTGAAAGCTTTGTTTTTTATTCAACTATTTCATGTCTGCTATTATGTAACAATTGCCTTGTTTCTTTCTAAAGGCAACAATAAAGCTAAATTATCAAAAAGTTTTTGTCCTTTTATCATATTTTAAAAAGTTTCACTATTGTTGTTACAATTTTTTCACAATTATCTTGTTTTGTTTTTACGTAATATGAATTTCGATCTCTTAAAAGTTTTTTTTCTTTTTTTATTAAATTTTGAAAGAGTCTGTGCTTTTGTAATTTAATTATTTGATGACTGTTGTTACTTTTGTTTTTTAACAGTTATCTTGTCTCTTTCAGTAATATTAATGTTGATCTCTCAAAGTTTTATCTTTTTCACTTAAATTTAAAAGAATAATAGTTTTTTATGTTCATATGTGTACACTATTACAACTTTTTATTGAAAAAGAGATATGAAATAGATGTATTCGTTTGGAGTATTAACAATTTCACAAGTCATTTTCAAACTACCCAATTTTCATTTAGTTTTCTAATATATATATATATATATGGATGGATGGATAATGCAATCTTATGTGAAATTGGACCCCTTTTTTTAGTTGTTACTTGTTACATGTATATGTATATGCTTAGTTTTCACACACACATGCAAATATGTGTGTGTGTGTGCATGCATGTGCATTGACATGCTTAATCTTCATCTTATTTTATTTGTACATACTTAAGTACATATATATTTGCATGTGTGTGCTTAGTCTTCATCTTATTTTATTTGTACATGCTTAGATACATTTATCTTATTTGCACATTTATTATGTTTGTTACTACCTCTAGGATCATTTTGTAGTTTTGTGGTCAATCCCATTGTTGCAAACTTGACCCCCTATCTTTCTAGAATTTAAAATCTAGCATTTTAAATTGCCCTTATATACTCCAACCCTATAATAACTGAAAAATGTGTCTTGAGAAATTTGGTGCTATGTGGTAATATATAGACAAATTTATTAGCAATCATTTTGTCATTCAAAATCCAAAACTCCTCTCTTATTTTAGTACATTTCAAAAGAGTGTTCAATGGAAAAATATGTGGATTTGGTGCTCTTTCAAAGTATTATTAAATATAGCTATCCCTTAAATATTAGAAATAGGTATAAAAAGCAAAGTTCATCAAAGTGAATATTGTAGAAAAAGTCTACATTGCATAGGGTTAGTCCAAACTTAAAGGATTAATATATGATAGTAGACTTGATCCAAACAAAGCACAAATCTAACACAAGTTGCAAAGAATTCACTAATAGAGAGATCGCTTTTAATTAGTAGATATCAATTTGAATTATAGAATCGTCAACAAGGGTCTACACTCTTTGTTCATAGAACTAAATACCAACTTAAGAACTTTGTGTTAACATTTCTAAAATAGAAAGCATACTTATTTGATTTATCATTTTAATTATTATGATTTATTGGTGATCCCACAATAGTATGTCCTAACCATGGGATAGGACAAAATAAAGTCCAATTTACCAACAACTATAAAATTTCTTGGAATGAACATACATCTTTAAATGAAGGAGGACCTTTATTCAATGGTAATGTCATCATTACCTTTGAATAAAGGACCTTCATTCAAAGACGGTGTCATTATGAACTTTAATTGAAGAAGTTTTTATTTTTTTTGATGAATAACGACCATTTCCATTAATAAAGATAAAGTACTCTATTCACAAAAATGGTAGGGGGATAGAAGATCACCCCTTAGGATTCAAACAAGCAACAAATGGATACGCAAAAAGTACAACAACACGGGCTGAGCCCGAAGAGTAGAAAATATAAAACAACTACTTAAGTGGCTAAATTGTCAAAAGAGGTGGATCTTTGTCATCCTTAGGACCCTATACAACATTGGGGTTAGGGTTATTGTCTGGAAGGGGACACCCTTCTTCAATAGCAACCTCATTTTTATTCTTGTCCTAATCTATCCAAGAGGGTGAGATTACCAAAGCCAAACATGGAAAGCCTTTAGAGGAACTAGACCATCCGCTATCACCACTAGGAGTTGGCCAACCATTGCCACCACCAGAAACTAGCCACCTATTGACACCACTATCAGTTAGGTCTACATCACCCAAGCCCCACCTAGAGGAAAAATCCCCATGTGGTGGAGAAGCGGAGAATCGCCTGTTGAAAGCACTGCCACCACCAGACTGGCAGTGGGGAGTGTGAGTCCACGGGTTCAGAGAACGGTAAGTGAAAGAGATACATCCATGTCGGCGGCGATGGACCAAAGACTGATCATGAGAGGCGGAGGGCCCAACAAAGGTGCCAAAAAAGGGATCTAGAGGCACTAAGGCAACCATACAAGGGACATTTCCCCAATGATCTAGAAGGCCTAAAGGTTGGTCACCTCTAGCATAAGTTTGTTGGCTTGCACTTGAATTTGAAGCATGATATTATTGCATATAGAGGCTTTGGTAAAAAGTAAAATATGAATATCAATAGATCTTTGAGAAAACAAAACAACATTCCCATCTTTCCAAATTGTGAAGAGGACTTCCACCCTAAAAGCATGCCAAATCTACTCAAATTTGAAATGGATACGAGGCAAATCCCATAAAAAAGCCATATACCTAGAATTGAAGGGCTTTAGCAAGAAGGGCGAAAAGAAATCAAGAATCCAATTCCACTAGTTCTAAGCATGACAAAAAAATCAAAAGAGGTGAATGAAGGTGTAATGTGGTGAAAAACTAAGAATTAGGGTTTAAGATAACAAAACAAAAAAATAGCCCAATTAACACACACATACATTGAAATAGGGTTGAGCCCAATATATATATGCTCAAAGAGATTAAGATTCAGATTGGATTCAACTAGGTTAGCATTGTGGTTAGCCTCTTTCTTAAGTTGAGTTGGATTGATTGTGAAATTAGGACAAAACAATGAAATATTGAAGCAATCTGACATAAACAGTAAGTTACAAATATCTTGCTGAGCCAAAAACTTGGATATGGACAAAAGAAGATGTGTCAAACCTATTCCCAGAAGTTTGGCTTTGATTTTTTGGAAATAGGTAGCATAGATTCACTTCGGTCCTTCAAATTTTCTGTCATCAAAAGTTGAACCTGTTCATCACTAACAACTCCACCAAATTTCCCAAGTACAACTCCACACCTATTTCCTATACATAGAAAGAAAGAGAAATATGTTGGAAATAGTGGTTTTCCTTACATCAAACCCCAATTTTGGAATTAACCATGATATTGAATTGATAAATGTAATGAAAGACTGAAGTAAAGTACTTTTTCTTTTGAGGGAATGATTGAATCTGAAATGTTATGTTGGAAACCATTTTTTTTACCTTGATGAAGTTTTGTTTGTCTTCACCCAAAGCAATTAGGGTTTTATGTAGGATGTCTTGGTAAAACCTAATACTTGAATTTTCTAGAGTGCAGGATGATAAATTGACCCATTAGGTTTAAAATGAGAGGGGTAAAGATCCTTTTTAATTTGAATGATGAAAATTAAATTAAATTTCCATAACAAGCTGACACGGGATCCAAATTCCTACTCATTGATGATGACTGCTAAGGGGGTGCAATTTGGGGCCTAATTAAGAGGCCCAAAGCATGGTACACCCTAGTCTTGATTTAGGACCATGGGATGGTACATCCTGGTCCTATAAATTAGGACTCCAAATTAGGGATTGAATAGAAAATTGATGAAATTATGGAATAGGTGAGTGGTGTGAGCAGAATCAACATTGCAATCAGACCTTAGAAGACAAAATGCCAAAGTGAGGCCTAGGTGAGGACACAATTGTAGGAAAGTACAATTTAGGATGCCACATTTAGCCTCCACTTTAGTAGGAGCATGAGACTAAGCATGGATACTCATAGAAAAGTATAAAGTTGCATCGAAAGACTTCTATCAAGATGTCAAAGAGATAATACACACTTGTTGGCATTCTACACTCTTATGAGGATGGTTTATGATGTTAGGTCCCGGAGACAACTGAGAGGGGGGGTGAATCAGTTGTCAAGTAAATTTAAACCAAAAACAACTTAACCAACTTAATGCTTAATACCGGTAAACCAGTTGTATGCGGGAAAAGTGGGCGAATAAAACTTAATATGTGAAAATATTTCAAAATACTAGTCCACACACACACACAGGACTTCTTGATGCAAGCTATGGAGTAACGTAGTGTTACTCAACTTCCCAAGGAGGGTCCCATGGTTCTCTATCTCACAATGTCCCTCAAACCAACGTTTTTGCTCTCAGATCACTGAGCAAAATGGTTTAGGGATGGCAAATATGAGAACGAGAGATGCTTTTGATTGATTTTAATATGAGATGTGTTGTAAGCTATGTATGATGCTAAAATGCAATAAACTAACTATAAGATGACAAGATTAGTATGAATACTATCCTAGCATGATATATTTACTCTATGATTGAGCTAAAATGATAAAGAACTTATTCTAAACATGCATATTTAGTCTAATTTATGATCTAAAAGAGGCTAAATGATGAGCATAAAAATGATATGAAAGCTTTGAAAGAATTTGAGCATAAGTGTGATGCTTCAAATTTGAAAGATGATTGTTTAAAATGGAGGAATGAGAGCTCTATTTATAGCACAAACAGGGCAATGGATGGTCAGGATTGAAAGGTTTAATCAAGGGCCAAGCTTGAAAGTTGGGGATCCATGTGCACAATTGGTATCAATGAAATGGTGACAAGTGTCAACATAGGATTGGGTTGAAAGAAGAGGTTGGAGGCATTAAAGGGCTGAGAAGACCTCATGGTTATCTAGAGGCTAAGGGTCAAGTCTAAGTTAGGCTTACCCACTAGATTAAGAGTTAATCCAAGGATAAACCTTTGTGCAAATGATTAAGAGATAATCATGGTCAAAGCATTAAAGGCCTGATGAGACCTTTGGGTTGGGTAGAGGTTGAGTCAAAACAAATGTTTTAACCATGTGGGAGGGTTTGAAATAACCATTAATGGTTATTGGGGACTTTGGGGATTAAGTGGTTGAAGGTTGGAAGCCTTCAATGGTTTTCAAAGACTTTAAGGGTTTTGGTGGTTGAAGGTTGAAAACCTTCAATGGTTATCCAAGACTTTGGGCCATTTGAGAAGTGACCTCCCTTTGCTTAGGGATGTGACAAAGTTTAGAGGGGGTTTAGGTTAATTAGAATTGGTTAGAAGATTCTAGAAGGGATTAGGAAGGGGTTTGGGATCTTGCAAGTGGATGGGGGGGATAATAGGATTTAATTGAATTATTTGATTTTCATTCAATTTGTTTGCAATTAAATAAATTTGATTTATTCAATTTAGGATAACCTTTTAATTAAATTTGAATTTAATTAAAAGTGGCTAGGGGGATTTAATTGAATAAAATGATTTATTCATTAAATGGTATAGTGAATTTTATTTAAATAAATCGAGCAATTTACTTAATAAAATAGAAGAATGTGAATAATTTAATTAAACTGGATTTAATTAAATAGGGAAATGAACATAAAATATTCATTTAGGAATATGGTCATTTTTATATGTCTACATTTTGCCCCTCTTTGAAGTGACGTGTGTGCACATGTTATTTCAAAGAAAAATGATTTTTTTTGTGTTTTTATGATCCAATGCAATTTTTGTGTCGTTCTCTTAATTTGCCAGTGATGCCCCAGATTTGATGTGATGCCCTAGATTCGATATTTGATGTGATGCCCCCTTGGGAGATGGATCAATATTTTTTGGAAAATTTTTGATTTAAATTGATGAAGTTGGTATGATGTGTAGGATTCCGTGCTTGTAGAAAGTGTGTAAATTGATTCATCTCCCGATAAATTACAAATGTTTTGATATAGGGGAGACCGCGACCATATTACAGGTCTAGTTGGCTAACCCTAATCTCATTTTCCTCCTATAAAAGAGGAAAATGGCTTGATTTAAAGTCATTTGTGCTTGTTGACTTTGAAAGAAAAGAGAATTTGCTCTGGAGAGAAAATGCCTATTCCCTATCACAGACACCGTTTTGAGCGCGTTCGGAGGTACCGGAGACCAGTAGCGCGTGGTCCACCAGTAAGTCAACATCTTTGACCCCTTTTGGATTTTTTGTTTTGTCATTTTTAGCTGTTTTTTGAATTTTAAAGTTCGGACAAATCGTTTTAGCGCGTCTAAGGTCTAATGTAGCACATACGAAGTATAGAGTAGCGCATAGAGGTCAATTTTAGGGGTTGCGTCCAAAATTATTTTGCTAGCGCATAGGTCATTTAGGTTAGCGCATGCACGTGGAATAGCGCAGGTGTTGTGTTTAGTAGCGCGTAGGACTAACAGGGTAGCGCGTAGGACTAACCTAGCGCATAGGAGTCGCAGAAGTTCGCATGGAGCAAGGGGTTTAGCGTGTAGGTATAACCTAGCGCATAGGGCTGAAAGGGTAGTGCTTAGGAAGAGTAGATTAGCGCGTAGACAGAGTCTAGCGCATAGATTAAATTGGGTAGCGCAATGGAGGAAAAGAGTAGCGCGTAGACATAATCTAGCGCATAGGGCAAATTAGATAGCGCAGAGGAAGAAAAGAATAGCGCTTAGATATAATCTAGTGCATAGGGCAGATAAGCTAGCGCGTAGGACAAGCAGTCTAGCGCGTGGGATTTTTTTAGCGTTTTGGAGGTCTGTTTTAGCGCATCCAAGAAAATTTTGTAGTTTTGGCCGAGTTTGAAAAATTGCGGTTTTTGTGTGTCTGTCGTGTTTTTGACGCCTTTATCCAAGATGAGTATTTGTATAACTTGTTTTGATGTGCAATTTTCCAAGTTATGTATAGATATCAAGGTGTTTGTGTTGATCAGAATATGATTATTTGCGTTATCTGTTTTAAGTTCAAATGTGTATGAAAGCCTGAGTTGTTTTACAAGCCGATATGGGTTGGAAACTTGAGTTGTTTTACAAGTTTTGATATGGGTGGGAAACTTGAGTTGTTTTACAAGTTTATGTGATTTTGGTACTTGAGTTGTTTTACAAGTTTTGATATGGTTTTTGAAGAACTTGAGTTGTGTTACAAGTTGATATGAAATGATAGGATTTTGAACTTTGATTGTAGATGAGCAAATTGTTTCATGTTTTTGATGTACATTTAATTTTGATATCTTTGTGTTGATATGGAAACTGATTTTGGATTTGTTTTTGTTTGTCGACAGGAGTGATTAGGTATCGTGCAGTCGAGGGAGAGATTTTTGAGACCATGGACGTTGATACCATGTCTGTCACAGGCAGACTTGGACATTATAGAGAGATGTGGATTGTCCTCTTTGCTAGATATGCCTCGGTTCACTGTGAACCGGGGACTTTTGACAGCGTTGGCAGAGAGGTGGCATAGCGACACAAACACCTTTCATTTTGCCACTGGAGAGATGATAGTGACACCGGAGGATTGCTACCGGATTTTGCGCATTCCTGTGGTAGGGGCACTGCTACCCTACGAGCAGACAGAGGAGGGCGGCACAGAGGCACTGCGCCGTATATTTCATGATGAGAGTGTCTGTGGCTATGAGATCCCTTGGCAGGAGTTTTTGGATCTGGATTATGCACCGCTGCCATCTGTATTGGCAGGATTCATTGGAGGATTCCTTTGTCCTGATTGCAGGTCAAAGGGATTTTCAGTAGGATGGGGGCTGGTCTTGGAGCAGATGGTGACACAAGGGCGGAGATTTGCATGGGGGTCAGCGATGTTGGCCCATCTTTTCAAGAGCCTGCATGAGGTAGTATACCTTGGTTATGGGAGTTTATCAGCAGGTGTTACCCTATTACAGGTATGGTGCTGGGAGCACATCCCAGTAGCGAGGCCATTGGCAGACAGAGATAGGCCCATAGGCGCAGCATACGCCTATGGATATAGAGGCCTAGTTGTCCAGCGTAAGCTGGGCAAACTAGAGCACTGGAGGAGAGTTTTTGATGACATAGATACGATCATTTGGAGACCGTATGCAGGTTGTGAGGTGTGGGTAGAGGATGGGATAGAGATGCCATTCATTTTCATGACGAGGTATCTGATCGGGAGGACTCCGTTCGTTATTGAGCGGTTCGTGGTTACCCGAGTTTTGCGGCAGTTTAGGAGGCAGCAGGGAATTCCATAGGGAGCATGCTTGTATGCACGACGGCAGCAGGATGTGGCCGATT